>NC_042616.1:280320270-280645259 GCF_901001135.1 Rhinatrema bivittatum | reverse complement strand
GGAAGCGCCCGACTGGGCTGTAGTCCCTCAGATACTGGAACAGCGATCCTGGATAACTGAGCTGTAGAGAAACTGAATATAGTGAGTAGGCAGGGTATGCAGAGTTCAGGAACAGAACCTTGATGGTTACACTCACACAATAGTCTCTTAGAAGCAGCCCAGGAGCTGGAATGAAGTAGGCCCTCGAGGAGCGAGTACCTGGTTCCAGGGAACGCTCTGAGAGAGAGATGGTAACTCACTGGTGTTGTAGGCAGCGATGGCTTCCTGGCAGAAGTGGTATTCAGTAGCAAGTCTGGGAACGTGGGCCCTCGAGGAGCAAGTACCGGTTCCAGTGTTGTGGATCTGCTATGCTGATGGGAGGAGCTAGCAGATGAGAGTAGCAATCTGATAGAATCTACTCCCCCAAGGGGGAGGAGTTAGCAATCCGCCAGAATTCTGCTCCTATGGAAGGAGGAGTTGGCAACCTGTTGTGAACTGGCTCCTATGGAAGGAGGAGCCAGCAATCTGTAACGGATCTGCTAAGGAGTTGGCAATCTGTTATGATATATAGACTGCTGAGTTGGCAACCTGTACCAGCGGAGTACTAGAGAGGGTGCTCAGCTGGACAGGAATGTAAATTGGTGAATCCTTGGGCCGATGGCAGATGACAGCGCCCCCAGGAGGATATCCTGAGAGGGACCACCGGCTAGGCTTGAGTATGGAGACAGACACAGAGGGGTAGATTTTAAAAGAAGCGCGATCAGCCTACTTTTGCTTGCGCATCAGACTCAAGCAAAAGTACGCTGGATTTTAGTAGATACGCGCGGAGCCGCGCGTATCCACTAAAATCCTGGATCGGCGCACGCAAGGCTATCGATTTTGTATAGCCTGCGCGCGCCGAGCCGCGCTGCCTCCCCCCGTTCCCTCCAAGGCCGCTCCGAAATCGGAGCGGCCCCCGGAGGGAACTTTCCTTTGCCCTCCCCTCACCTTACCCTCCCTTCCCCTACCTAACCCACCCACCCGGCCCTGTCTACACCCCCCCTTACCTTTGTCGGGGGATTTACGCCTCCCGGAGGGAGGCGTAAATCCCCGCGCGCCAGCGGGCCTGCTGCGCGCCGGGCCGCGACCTGGGGGCGGGTACGGAGGGCGCGGCCACGCCCCCGGGCCGTAGCCACGCCCCATACCCGCCCCCAAAACGCTGCCGACACGCCCCCGAAACGCCGCGACGACCGGGCCCGCCCCCGACTCGCCCCCCTCCGAAAACCCCGGGACGTACGCGAGTCCCGGGGTCTGCGCGCGCCGGTAGGCCTATGTAAAATAGGCTTACCGGCGCGCAGGGCCCTGCTCGCGTAAATCCGCCCGGTTTTGGGCGGATTTACACGAGCAGGGCTCTGAAAATCCGCCCCAGATTGTTCTTTTATTAGACAGGTAGTAGAACCACCAGAGGTGGCAGTAGTGAGCTAATATGCCCGGCAGGGCTGAAGTCCTTCAGATGCTGGAACTGCGATCCCAGGGTTGCTGAGCTGTAAAGAGACTGTAGATAGTAGAGATGTGAATCGTGTCCTCGATCGTCTTAACGATCGATTTCGGCTGGGAGGGGGAGGGAATCGTATTGTTGCCGTTTGGGTTTTAAAAATATCGTGAAAAATCGTTAAAATCGTGAGCCAACCCCCTAAAACCCACCCCCGACCCTTTAAATTAAATCCCCCACCCTCCCGAATCCCCCCCCAAATGCTTTAAATTACCTGGGGATCCAGCGGTGGTCCAGAACGGCGGCGGTCCGGAACGGCCCCCTCAATTGAATCCTTTTGTCTTCAGCCGGCGCCATTTTGCAAAATGGCCGCCGCAAAATGGCGGCGGCCATACACAAAAACGATTCGACGCAGGAGGTCGTTCCGGACCCCCGCTGGACTTTTGGCAAGTCTTGTGGGGGTCAGGAGGCCCCCCCAAGCTGGCCAAAAGTTTCTGGGAGTCCAGCGGGGTTCAGGAAGCGATTTCTTGCCGCGAATCGTTTTCCGTACGGAAAATGGCGCCGGCAGGAGATCGACTGCAGGAGGTCGTTCAGCGGCGGTCCGGAACCCCCGCTGAACGACCTCCTGCAGTCGATCTCCTGCCGGCGCCATTTTCCGTATGGAAAATGATTCGCGGCAAGAAATCGCTTCCTGAACCCCGCTGGACTCCCAGAAACTTTTGGCCAGCTTGGGGGGGCCTCCTGACCCCCACAAGACTTGCCAAAAGTCCAGCGGGGGTCCGGAACGACCTCCTGCGTCGAATCGTTTTTGTCTATGGCCGCCGCCATTTTGCGGCGGCCATTTTGCAAAATGGCGCCGGCTGAAGACAAAAGGATTCAATTGAGGGGGCCGTTCCGGACCGCCGCCGTTCTGGACCACCGCTGGATCCCCAGGTAATTTAAAGCATGGGGGGGGGTTCGGGAGGGTGGGGGATTTAATTTAAAGGGTCGGGGGTGGGTTTTAGGGGGTTTTAGTGTGCCGGTTTTCCTGCCCTCCCCCTTCCCCCGATTTACGATTTTTTAACGATAAATCGGGGGAATTGGTATTGTATCATGGCCCTAACAATTTTTGACGATTTAAAATATATCGGACGATATTTTAAATCGTCAAAAAACGATTCACATCCCTAGTAGATAGTGAATAGACAGGATATGCGGTTATATAAATATAGCCAGTACTTAGATGATAACTCACATAAGGTCTTGAGAAGCTCATTAGCTGGAAAGGGTTAGGCCCTTGAGGAGCGAGTACCTGGTTCAAGGGAAAGCTCTGAGAGAGCAGTGGTAACTCACAATAGTCTGTATCTGTAATAGTTTCTAGACAGTAGAGAATCTTCAGTAGAGAATCTTCAGAGTGTTTAGGAACATGGGCCCTCGAGGAGCAAGTACCGGTTCCTATCTGTAATCTGAAATAGTAACTCACAAATGTCTATATTTGTAATAGCTTCCAGGCAGTAGAGAATCTTCAGTGTTCAGGAACATGGGCCTTCGAGGAGCAAGTGCCGGTTCCTATATGCCATCTGAAAATAGTAAATCACAATGTCTGTATCTGCGATAGCTTCTGGGCAGTAGAGAATCTTCAGAGTGTTCAGGAACATGGGCCCTCGAGGAGCGAGTACTGGTTCCTATCTGTAATCTGAAATAGAGAAAAGAAAGCGGGGCCCCCGAGGAGCAGGTACCCCTGGTAAGTTCAAGGAGGCAGAGTAGCATAGAGAGAAGCGGTCCAAAGAATCCCTGCAATCAATCCTTCGGTTGCAGAATAGCTTGGACAGCCGAAGCGAGTCCTTGCTAACTCGATCTGTTAGCAAAAGTAAAGACCCTTTTATGTTGGAAGTGGATGACGTCAATACAGGGGGACGCCACTGAGTTTCGCGCCCTTGCTGGTACAAACTTCGGAGCGTGCACGCACCCTACGTCATCAGGAACATGGCGGATCCGCAGCGTCGAGCCGGCCCGGGGACACCGGGGAGAAGCGGCTTGGAGACACTGCGGCAGCAAGCCATCCATCAGGCCCAGAGGGAGTTGCCACACAGGTAGAGAGGGTGGAGCGAGGGTGAAAAGCAGGCACAAACGTAACATCCAGACTGCGATTTGAAAAGCAGAAGAGAAAGCGAGGCCCCCAAGGAGCGGGTACCCCTTGTAAAGTCCGAGGAGGCAGAGTAGCAAGGTATGTGGAGAGCGAATCCCATCCGCAGCGATACCTGGAGGAAGCTAGGTAAACCTATCCTTTGCTAACTCGATTAGTTAGCGAATTCAGAGACCTTAAATATCCAGTGAGAGGAATGGCAAGATGATGCCACGACAGCCAAACTTCCAACAGGCAAAGAGGGAGGCGCCAAAGAGGTAAGGTGGGCGTAATGGAGACGTCAGGCAGCGACGGTCGCAACACCAGCCACCTGTCTCTGTTCCTGATAATAGAATCACCAATGACCACCGCAATCCTAGTCTTGCCTTCTTGTGCCCCTCCTACAGCAGGTTTATTCTCGGCATGAGAAGATAATGCATCATTTCCCAATCTAGTACCTTCTACGAGATTACTTCCTGTTGTGCAAGGCTGATACTCTCTTACCCTGTGATCTTGCTCCTCTATGGCTGTACTAGGGCTACCAGAATGGAGGTGGGACTGTTCTGTAATGTTCCTGTAGGTCTCATTGTTATTCCTCTCTATCTTCCTAAGCTCCTCAAGATTTGCAACTTTACCCTCCAGGGATCATACTTCTCATTCTATGAAGACCAAAAGTTCTTTTTACCTAGTGCACACAAAGGACCTCTCCCTTACTGGGAGATAATTTTGTTTGTTTTACTCGATGCAAAAAATGGGATAGCCTCCATCTGCCTCCATAACAATAGTTTTCTGTAAACTGTACTGGGATTTGTACTGGTACTGGTGCTTTTTAATATATTTAGAAATGATCTGGAAAAGGGAACTATGAGGGAGTATACAAAAGACTCCCTAGACCACCTTAAAACACAGACTAGAGCTGTCTGCCCCAGTCACCTTAAGGCACAGGGCAGCAAAGGATTCTGAGTCCTATTTATTTATCTATCTATCTATCTATCTATCTATCTATCTATTTATTTATTTATTTATTTAACATTGTTTGTATGCCATCATTCGGTGGATTCCTGCCTAACAGCATGGAGTACGTATAACTGCTTTTGATATTTAAAGTGAGGTGAGCTACTATTTTGTTCTGTTGTTTCTTTGAAGCCTGTAAAAAAAACTTTTGTTTCTGAAAAGAACAACCAAGTCTGGTGTCTTGCTTGCCTGTTCCAAATACTGTGGCTGGCCCAAAACAGTACAGGAAAAATGAGTGAGGTGATCAAATTTGCAGATGACACAAACTTATTTAAAATTGTTAAATCACAAGTGGATTGTGAGTAACTACAGGAAGACCTTGTGAGAATGGGAGATTGGGCATCCAAACAGCAGATGAAATTTAATATGGACAAGTGCAAAGTGATGCACATTAGTGAAAAATAATATAAACTGTAGTTACACAATGTTAGGTTCCTCATTAGCAGTCAACACTCAGAAGGATTCTAGGTGGCGTCATGGTTCAGTGTGCAGTGACAGCCAAAGAAGCAAACAGAATGTTTAAATATGTTTTGTACATTTACCCAATTAGCTTAATTACCACAATGAATCCTGATTGGTGTAGTGTCCAACCTCTGTCTCCTGGAAGGCTATCTGAATAAGGAAACAAGCCTCTGGGTTGTATGGGTTGAGGGACAGAGAGGATGGGCTCCACTACTTACTCTACCCTACCCTTAGAAGCACCAAGAGAGGTGTGAGATCCTGCAGTCTCCTAGATCTGAGCTGGATTTCTAGGAGTCCATCAGTTCAGTGAACCCCGCTGCCTCCTGTATAGAACTAAATTTTAATCTACACTGATTTTACTGCAAACTTCTTGAACTGTCCTCAGACCACGGGTAGGTAGAAGAGAGCCAAGACCCAAAACAGATCCTGTTTTCCCTAATGTTTCATACTGTGCAGAGCAGGGACAGTAAATGCACTGTCCAAGTTGTAGCTGAGCTCTAACTTGCCTCAAAGATTTTTGTTTGCAAAAGGCATGGATATTACTACAGGCTCCTGGCACCAGCCTGAAAAGACCATAGAGGACTGAGAAATCATGAGTGTGACTTTTAACCACAAACAACTATTTGCTTAGTTAGGTTGTAAAAACCTTCTGCAGATGTAGCATGGTTATGTAGCCTGTGAGTTTGTATTCAAGGTATTAATATTGCCTCTTGTCCAAGGTCAGAGTACAGCTGTTCTACATGTACAAGAGAATTAGAGGGAACTAGGCAAGGCTGTAAATGTGAATTCGGTTTACGTTGAGATTATCTTATACCTTTATTAACTTTATACATGTGGAATCCAGCTGGTTTATTCTTCATTCAGACTGAATGTCAGCAGCAATACTAGCAGGAGGAGGCCCACCAGTACCTCAGCTCCAGAAGATCCAGGAAAGGAAAAGAAAGGCCTTTACCATCAGCTCAGCACTTGAAGAAGAGGCTGAAGTTCTAATTGTTTTTATAATCTACATATAAAATGTTTTATATTTGCTGTCTAACTTATGCTGTCAGTTTGTGTAGGACCTGTTTTTACATTGTACTGTTCATGGTAGAAAAGGTTAGTGTGATGAATAATGATGGAAGGATGTGAGTGATATACTCGCTCGTATACATATGAGCATTAATTTGTGTGCTTGAGACATGAACATAGGTGGCAATGCTAACTAATGCTATAGGTAGTCATGCTCACTAAAGTACTTGCTAGATGTACTTTTCTCTGCTCTGCAAGCCAGGATCCAGGGCTTGGATTGAGCTGTTTCCTGCACCCAGCCCTCCATTGGACCCTCTCCTCCTCCTCCACCTCGTGGCTGTTGACCCCTCCCCCAGCTGGAAGACTGCCCTGCTTCTAACGAATGTGCTTTTAAATCTCCGTACAGGTACTTGCCTTTCTTTTCTCTGCTCTGCAAGCCAGGATCCAGGGCTTGGATTGAGCTGTTTCCTGCACCCAGCCCTCCATTGGACCCTCTCCTCCTCCTCCACCTCGTGGCTGTTGACCCCTCCCCCAGCTGGAAGACTGCCCTGCTTCTAACGACTCCGCTTTTAAATCTCTGTGCTGGATGCTAAGACCCATATTGATGACATTACTTTTGAGCGACACAGAAAAGAGTCATCTATAAAAATCTAACCTGGTCAAGCGTCACGCGCCTAGCGTCACGCGCCGAAGGAGTGCGACAAAGGGGCCTGCCCCTTTGAGCGCCCCTTCGGGCAGCCCCTTCGGACCGCCCTGAAGGACCCTGGAAGACCCTAAAGTACTACACGGACCTCCTTCTCACCCAGCAGTCCCTTTTGACCCTGAAGTATCGCCGCTCACTTGCCAGCCTCTCAGCCAAGACCCATCCAGCTCCAGGACCTCCGAGTGAGTGGGCACCTCCTCAAAGTGCCTATCTCACCTCTCACAGGTGCTCATGAGCCTGCCTCCCAGCCACTGGACTACTCCCCCTAACACCTTAAATTGCTCTATTCTGTTATTTGTGCATGTTATCTAAGCTGTATAACCTGCCTTGTCTGACCTGCATTGTATAACCTGCATGGTACACTATTTACACCTCTTACCCTACCTAATCAGCTTTGTGCCCTTCCCTCAGTGCCCTTCTCTCAGTTTAACTCCTTGATACCTTAATCCCCGCCTTGTACTACCCTATATCCTCTCAGTTTCCTTTTTACCTACCCCCTCTCCCTCCCTCCTCCTTTGCCTACTCACCCACTATGACCACACAACACATCAACCGCATCCACCTCCCCCACAACAGACTCCCCCATTCCCATCCCCCCCGTCCCACCCCCCCTACAAATCCCTCCTCCCTATCCTCACTACCCCCCTCAACCAATTCCTTGGACTCACTACCCTCTCCATCATTCTGTTCAACGCCCAATCACTCTCCAAAAAAACCCCCATCCTAAATGACCTCCTCACTGACACCAAGCCAGACATCTGTGCCATCACGGAAACCTGGCTCAAAGAAACAGACATTGTCCTCCTGAACCAGCTACCTACACAATCCTACGAATTCCTATCCATTCCAAGACCCAAGAAAAGAGGAGGTGGCATCCGCCTAGCCTTCAAGAAACACCTTAATCTCAAACTCTCCCACACCACATCACCCTCCAAGCTAGAAATTGGCCTCTTCAAAGCCCCCTCACTGCAAATCTGTCTCATTTATGCCCCTCCTGGATCCATCGAACGGGACCCCTCCCCCTTAATTGAATTCTTATCTGCCAACATAAACATTGAAATCCCTTCCATCATACTAGGAGACTTCAACCTCCATGTCGATGCCACCCCCCTTACCCCTTCTTGTGAGGCATTCCTTACTGCACTCCAAGCTCTAGGCCTTAGACAAATTGTTGCCTCCCCCACGCACCAAGCTGGTCACTCCCTTGACCTTATATTCATCAACCACTGCTTCCTACCATCCCACCCCCCAACCTGCTCCCCTGTACCTTGGTCAGACCACTTCCTCATAAAAGCCCTCCTCCCCCTTAACTTCCCTACTACCCCCACTCCCTCAAACAACACCACCTTCACCTTCAGGAAACCCTGCTCTGGAGATGAACTGGCTCTTGCCATTTCCAACACATCCACTAGCCTTGACTGCTCCAGTCCAGAGACTGCCATCAAATCCTGGCTCAGCATGACTCTTGAAATTGCTGACAAACTATGCCCCATCTCCAGACGTAACATTACCCAACCCACAAAAAATCATCAACCCTGGTACACGACTGAACTAAGATCCCTAAAAAATACCCTCAGGCAGCGTGAGAGAAACTGGCGTAAAGCCCCCTCACCCCAACTCGCCTCAAGTTTCAAAACTACCCTTCACCAATATAGAATAACCACCCTCAAAACAAAAAGAGACTACTTTTCAGCTAAGATCCACCAATACATGTACAACCCGAAAGCCCTTTTCAATTATGTTGCCAACCTCACCAAATCCTCTCAGCCCACTATCCCTGAGAATGATGCCTCCACTAAGAGCGAAGAAATCGCCCAGTATTTCCTCACAAAAATCACCAACATCCTCCGCAGATTTCAACACCCTTCTCCATCCACCTCCCCTTCCCCCCCCCCCCCACCCTCCCCCCACTTCACCCACCCTCCAAACCCTTGACCTGACTTCCGCTAAAGAAGTGGAATCTATTCTCAGAAAACTTAAACCAGCTTCCCACCCTTCAGACACCATTCCCACAAAATCCCTCCTCTCCATCCCGAACACTATATCCAAACCCATCGCAGACATCATAAACTCCTCCCTCTCTTCAGGCTCTGTCCCAGATGCTCTTAAACAAGCTATTGTCAAGCCCCTCCTAAAAAAACCAACACTAGACCCTAAAGACCCCGCTAACTTCCGCCCTATCTCTAACCTGCCCTTCCTATCCAAAATTATGGAAAAGATTGTAAACATCCAACTTACAGAATATCTAGAAAGCAACAACATTCTGCATCCAGCCCAATACGGCTTCCGTAAATACCTCAATACAGAAACCCTCCTGCTCTCCCTCACGGACCACTTACTCATAGGCATGGACCGAGGGCAACTGTTACCTCCTCGCCCTACTCGACATCTCAGCTGCCTTTGATACCATCAACCATAACCTCCTCATCAACCGGCTATCCGAAATAGGCATCTCAGGCCTAGCCCCTACTATGGTTTAAATCCTACTTATCTAACAGAAAGTTCTCCGTCAAGATAGGAAACGCCAACTCCACACTCTATCCCTTGTCTCAAGGTGTCCCACAAGGCTCCTCCCTCTCCTCCACCCTTTTCAACATTTATCTCACACCTCTATGTCAGCTCCTCACAGACCTCGGCCTCAAATTCTACCTCTATGCAGATGACGTTCAAATCGTCATTCCCATTCACAACTCTCTCTCAGATGCCCTTGCCTTCTGGAACACATGTCTTGCCAACATCAATGACTTCCTCACCAACATCCACCTCGCTCTAAACTCCTCCAAAACAGAGCTGCTCCTTATCTCTCCTCACCTCCCTCCCAAACCACCGATCTCCAACGATCCAGCTTTCAACGTCATAACACCCCAACCCACAGTAAGAGACCTTGGGGTTATCATAGATCAACAACTCAATCTCAAAAAACAGATCAACTCCATCCTCAAAGAAGGTTTCTTCAAGCTTCACATCCTGAAGAAACTCAGACCCCTCCTCCACTATCATGACTTCCGCACCATCGTCCAAGCCACCCTTTCCTCAAAGCTGGACTACTGTAATGCCCTCTTCCTTGGCCTACCCTCCTCCACCACCAAGCCCTTACAAATGCTCCAGAATGCCATCGCCAGGGTCATCACCAACTCAAGGAAAGCTGATCACATTACCCCAATACTCAAAGAACTCCACTGGCTCCCCATCGCATCCCGAATTCTCTTCAAAATTCTAACCATAGTGCACAAGTCCATCCACTCGCACAATTCCAATTGGTTGGATGAACCCTTTCGTCCTATACGCACTGAACGACCCACTCGCACTGTCAACAAAGGCACCCTCTCCATTCCCCCTTTGAAAAAAGCCCACCTCTCCTCTACTAGGGACCGTGCACTATCCATTGCAGGCCCTAAACAATGGAACGCCCTCCCTACCACTCTCAGGCTAGAGCCATGTTACGCCAAGTTCAGAAAAAAACTTAAAACATGGCTCTTCCGACAAGCCTACCCTGATTAAGTACACCCGACTTCTGCAAGTATCTTGCCTACGCCTTGTATATTCCTGTAAATAGTCCGTTGCAGTTTTTATTTATTGCTTTAATTCCTCCACCTCCTGCTCTTTGTATACTCCTCCTTGTTCGCCCTCCCTGTTCATTGTAATTTCTACCTTTAAAGTTACATTGTAAACCGGTATGATGTATGCATACTAATACCGGTATATAAAAGTTTTTAAATAAAATAAATAATAAATAGATGTGTACAGGCAAAAAAAAAGGTGTTTCATGTTATGTTGTGTCATTTAGGGAGTCGATTTTTCATTGTTAATGTTTTCCCATTTTTTTTGTTTTTTACATTTCTGAAAGAATGCATGGTTTCCAAATAGTGTGTACTATTGGCCCGAGGTGAGAACTGGTACCGCCCACGGCGAGGAGCCCCATTGGGCCTCACCATCGGGAGGCGAGGTCTGTAGCAGCAGATGACACAGCCCAGAGAGTATGGAGAGAAGGAGGCTGGGATGTGGGTTCAAGTACCAGAGTAGGAACTCACTGTGGTGGAGCGCAGAGCAAGCCCCGAGGAGCAGGGAATGCGAGGCAGAGTACTGGGGGAATGCCGAGAGGATGACCCAGAGGGGCAGAGCCACGTAGTGAGTCAGCAAAGAACAAATGATGTAGGCTTACCCAAGGAGCGGGGAAGCCTGATGGAGTCTCTGGCAAAGCACATAGGCAATACCCCGAGGAGCGGGGAAGTGCGAGCACAGTCTCTGAAGTGAATCAGGGCGCTGCCCCAAGGAGCAGGGAAGCGTGGCACAGTCACTGAAGAACACAAGGTGCTGCCCTGAGGAGCGGGGAAGTGTGGCACAGTCATTGAAGTAGAATGGCAATGGCCCGCAGAGCGGGGTACACCAACGCTGAGTCTCCCAAGTAGCAGTGTAGTTCCAGGAGCAATCCCGAGGAGCGGGGAAGCTGGCAGGCAGGGCTTCAGAGGCGCAGAGCCTTCCTGAGGAGCGGGGTAGCCAGAGAAAGGAGCGAGCCCCCGAGGAGCGGGTATCCAAAAAGTGTCTTACACCAGGAAGTACAGGATACGGGAACGATGGGTCCAAGGAGACTGCAGCAGGAATCAGCAATGAGGGAACTCGTTGCCAAGTCAATTAGAGCCAGGCCTGGGTGGTGCTTAAGAGTCCAGGGCTAGTGATGTCATCAGGAGGAGACGCCCCTAAGGTTCCCGCCCTAGCATCCTTAAAGGTGGGCCGAGTAGTGTGCGCACGTGCCTAGGAAGGCCCGGAGGAGACATGGAGGTCGGCAGCATCCCTGCCGCCATAAGGAGTCCTGGGACAGAGCGACATGTGTCAGGAGCGGCTAGCCACAGCCGCGAGTTCACCCAAAGAAGAGAGGGCGGCAGCATAGGTTGTGAGTAAGAGCGGTTGCAGCCGTCTGTGACTGACGGTCATAACAGAGAGTTGGTATACATGTTATACAAGGGCTGCAATCCTTGCTGAAAAACATTGAAAAGAACAATAAATCCACTCCATGTGAAGAGCTGACCATATTGCAACACGATGTAGATGTCTAAGTGACCTTCAGACATGGAGCACAGATTGCACATAAGTTGTGTGACTGATAGCTTACAGATTACAGTCATTCATACAAAAGGAAAGAAGAAAACCCTAAACCCACTGGATTTTCTTTCAGTAAATAATATTGAAACTGCTTCCGGTGTCTCTTAAATTGCATTTGTCCCTGTGTCTTGTTACTGGTGGCATTTAAAACAGTCTGTATCTGAAATAGCTCTCTGTGATGTATAGCACTTGTGAGCAGGCACACTGATGAAAACTTGACTACAAAATTTTCTATATTTGGCCCCTCACTTGTGCATGTCGGTAGACTTTTGCATACATTTACCAAGTGGGAGGAAGACATTTAGAGTAGAAGTTATGAAATGTCTATTTGGTAACCTAGTCTTGTTTATTGAGACATAAAGCAGAAGCCTCAGACAGCTTTTCAGGAATTAGTTCATCTTGGACAAGCCTCAGTGAGCTGTAAGGAGCAAAATTATGACTGCCTGGCGGCTTGTTTAGAGGAGAATTAGTCAAAAAAATTCTTTAGATAGTGGAATATTTCTTCTTGCATCGTGAGACGGGAAATCGAAGTTGACTGGAATCCCAGCGCCAACCTGTACGGAGGGTGATGATTAATGTTTCTTATCATACCAGTGCTCTACTGTATGCGTCTGCATGCACGCTGCTTCCGTCTTCAACACCAAAGTATTATTCAGTATTCTCATTATTCTGGGAAAGTTCCTTTCCTATCTTGTAATTTTGTGCAGGAAGCTCTTACACATGCTGATTTTCTTGATGCAAAACCAAGCTACAAAAACAATGAAGTGATGGAGAAACATGTTGGTAATTATGACCAAAAATACTGCTAATACAAGTTGGTTTTTTTTAGAAAGGAAGATAGAAAGTTAGACTGGTTCAGTACCTCTGCTGTGATTTGACATCAGGGTTCACAGTCATTCCTGAATAGGCTCTGTAGTTCCTCGGGTATCCTCTTTTTCTTATTTAGAAAACACTGTAGATAATTTTCATACTTTTTCTGCAGCGAGATATGGGTGACTGGTCCTTATGAGTGTGCTATAATATGCTCCCATCTACCTAGATGGCACTGGGGATGCTGCAGTACATCTGCATATCTTTCCTAGCTACCTTGATAGTTATCTTCAGAGGTTAACATAACTAGGGATGTGATTCATTTGAAATAAAGGGGTAAAAAATGATGAATGAGTCCATATTCATTTCATTTGTGAGCCCCCAAAGCAAATGGGGGATCCCATGAATGAAACAAATAATCTTTTGACTCATTTGTCTGTTTCCTGTTCATTTCAATGGCCCATTAAAGTTTATGGCTGTGTACTGCTGAGAAAAAAAACTGGTAACTATAGCAACCAGCTTTTGCTTGTGTGACCTCACCGCCTTGTCAAAGCCATGTTAGAGTCAAGGTTCAACAAGTTAGCAAATTTCAGTAAAGCATCTTTCTAGACAAGTTTATAGCTACTCTCTGCCTTGAATGTTGCTGATGTCCTCCCACTGTAAACTCTCAGCATGTGCAAGAAGCTCTGTGTATTTCCTCTCTAGCCCCTATCTGAGAAGAATGTGTGCTTAGAAGCTCTTTTGGAGTTTAAAAAAACTTTGAAAGATTTGGATTTGGCACTGATTTTTGACTGCTTCTGATCTTCTCTGCTGCAGTGGTCTCACCTCATTGTGCAAGACGGAGAGGCACTGCTGATTTTACTCTGCACTGCTGGAGGGTCAGGGTAGGAGGCAATGTGGAGGCAGTTTCAGCAGTGCTAGTAATATTTTTGTCTCTGGATACCAAAGATTGAAGAGAAGAATCATACTAGGCTGCCAGTCTTTGAGCTGCTGTGAAAATTCAATAGGCATTTTTGTGTGTGGAGTTAGTCAGCACTAGTGTACACAGCAGAGCACACCTACACTGTGGGGGTACAGTAACATCATTAAATAAATTCATTTGTAATATCCAAATCCCCAGTAGGCAGTGCACTTGAGCAAATTTCATCATCTCAGGAAAATATGGAGGATAGAATGTTGCCAGGGATGGAAGAAGTGGTACAGAGGTAGCCCAGCATAGTAGCTCCCTGAAAATTAGAAAGATATTTTTGGCCACAGAGTGGTAGGACTGGAAGTAGCTGAAGGCTGAAGAAATTTAAATTTGGAGAGCATGTGCCACCACCACCTCCCTCTTGTTTTGGAGCAGAGGGAAAAGGCGGAATAGTCATCCAAGACAGACAGTATCAGAGCAGGGGCATGGTCAGAGACAGGAAAAGTGCAACAGTCAAAACCATCTGCATGCTCCTCTACATTGGTTATTGCTTCTAAGGCAATGAAGGCAGTATTTTCAACAACTGATGCTCAGGAAGAATCTTGTCTGGGGTTCCCTGAATCAGAATTTGAAGAGCTAGTTGCTGAAGAAAATTTGGGAGGATTATTCAGTAGCATCTTAGCCTTTAGTTCAGTGATGGGAGAGCTAGATGAAGATACTGATGGTGATGAAAGCAATACCCAGCAAGAGCAGGCAGCACAAATAGAGAGCGTGAGCAATGCCCCTGACATTTTTTCTCAGGGTCCACCTCTACCTCAACTTTGGTACCAGCATGAGCCCCCAAGGATGTAGAGAAAAGAATGCAAAGGAGACCCCTGATCTAGAGGCACTTTAAAGTGAGGGAAGACCCATGTTTTGCTCAGTGTATTCAGTACCATAGTAAAGATATCAAGGAAAGAAAGTGGGGTATCTAACAAATGCTGGTATACAGCATTACCTGGAGAAGCAGCATCCACTAGCATTGGCATCAGGGGAGTGTGACAGTATTAGCATGGGGACCCCTTTTTCCAGTCAAAGTCAGTGGAAAAGTGTTAAAAAGGGGAATACTTTTCCCCAAGTTGAACCCATGGTCCCCATGGGCCCACAGTCAAATGGTAGATCATTAGTCCCCAGTCATGTGGCCAAAGTGGCAACCCACCATAGAGGACATGGGGAGGAGTTTTGTAGCACTGTCCTGGGGCAAGAGGAAGTCAACATGAAAAAGTGTAACACGGATAATTGGGGAAATGATTGCCCTTGATGACCAGTCCCTGCAGGCAGTGGAGAACATGGGGCTTAAGCTTCTGCTGCATGTGTTAGCCCACAATTACAGAGTCCCTCCCAGGATGCAATTGGTGGAGTGGTTGGATGTAATGGGCATAACACTGGTAGTAAGTCATGTGAAAAACAGATAATACAGATACAGGAGATCAGTAGAAATGTTTACGTTATAAAACAGTAATATAATACCAAAGGGTTCTTGTAGAAATATGATAAGTGACACAGGCCATATATTATAGGCCATATATTATAGATTATATCATGTGTGTGTAAGAAAATAAAGAAAACAAAACAAAACTATTGCATGCAAAACACTTATGCACAGAACAGCAGAGAGAGAGATAAGATCATATAAAAGGTAAATAAAAACTAGAATTTACAAATTAATTCAACATCTGCACATGTCCCTGAATATGCTCCCTGGATATCCAGTAATGGCAGTTGGGTTATTCATCTGGGGAGCTCGATGTCAGATATATCATTGAGCATTTGCTTCCCTCTGTCTCACCAATCAGACACTTTGTGGTAGTGACTCTACCCCTTCGGTGGCTATGGTGCAAATCGTAACTACTGGAGTGTCTTGATGTTAATAAGAGAGTCACAGTGGATGTTACCAAAGTATCAATTCTTCTTCCAGATGGTCTTCTCAACAAGAAATAAGAGCCTAAACCCACCCAGGCAATCTCCCAGGGATAGAGAGGGAAGACAGAGTCTTTAGACAGCAATAATTCAGATGGACTGCAGTTATATATAAACAAACTTTAAGCATTAATATTTATTGCTTACACTCTATCAAGTTTGCAAAAATAAATACGCAATAACATCCACACTGTCAGTATTAACAATTTTCTTTTCTTATAGTCCTACAGATATCTGCAACTTTACCTATGAAAAGAACCGGTTCTTTAATTTAAAAGAGTATTTATCAGATAAGTTGGTCTCTTTAAAACAAACTACTTTACTCTCTTGTAAAGTGTGTTTCTTATTGCTTTTCCTTAAAGAAATTGAATTTTTGTATATACTTCTTGTTTTACAGGTATGAAATATAACCACGGTCTCTGATGAAGGTGAATTTAAGCTGTTACTCTCCCTTGTTATTTGATGTTGGTGTCTCTCTTGGTTACTTTCCTTATATATGTGTGATACTCTCTTTTTGTCTCTGTTGTAGACTGTAATTCTCTGTAAGTGTTCTCTTTCTCTCCTTTATAATATTTGAATCAGGGTCAGTAAATATGATAGTCTCATTTTTTTTCTAGCATTCCTTGTGTAAATATTGGGTTGCATGCACTTAGCTGTGTCTTTTGCTCTGCAGTCAATCTTCATCCCCTTCAGTGATCCTTGATCACATACCTGACTAAACTGCTATTAGGGATCGCAGCTTTTGCAATTGGAGGGACCCTTTCACCGGAACCAATTGGGGAAGGTAGTCTCCTGGCTTGACTTTGTGCCTAACTAAGCTTTAAATAACAGAAATAGTGTATTCCTAATTACCCTGTTACCAACAGTATCTTCCGCAAGTGTTCTAGTTGAGTTTCCTCAAGCTGTGGTCTAGAAGCCTTATTGAACTCAGCTAGCTAAGGGGTCGATGCAATATTAAACACGGAAAGCGCCTGCTTTCTTAATGTGCTCATGGCACCCGCAAGGGGGGGGCGCCATGCTATAAACAAATTAGGGGATCGCGCAAGCAAGGAGGCACTAGGGTCGCTTGTGCGACCTTAGCACCTCCTTGCTAACGCGACCCTGCTGCAGCTGCCCGGTTACGAAAACCGACGTCAGTAAACTCTTCATCAGTTTATCGTCCTCTCAGGAGATAAACTCCTCACAGTGATATAACTGGATGTCTGTACAGAAATTCACTTCACAATCACATTTATCAGGTTCAGATAGCACGTGAATTTTCTAGCAACTGCTGCTAAAATTACAAATGCTGCAGCCATGGATTAACTGTCATCATACACAAAAAAATACCACTATCGACTACAGACAAAAAGACATGGTGTTTGCGTAATTGCCAGGTTCTTATGGCCTGGATTGGCACTGTTGGAAACAGGATGCTGGGTTTGATGGACCCTTGGTTTGACCCAGTTTGGCAATTTCTTATGTTCTTACCTTAGAGGTCTTGCTGCTACCACTCTGCCTATCTGCCATGCCCCAGATATACCAGCTTAGGTGTCCTGCTGCCACATTCCTTTCTGCCATGCCTCAGATGTACCACCATAGGTGTCTTACTGCTACTATTCTACCTACCTGCCAGGCCCCAGATGTACAGATTTAGGGGTCTTACTGCTACTGCTCTACCTACCTGACCTTGGAGGTCATGCTATTAATATACCAATCTGCCATTCCTATTAGGAACCAGCATGGGAGTTTTGGTGCCTTCTTGTTGTTTGTTCTTCAGATATCAGTCTAGTTGTCCTACCATGTTTGTTTGGTTGTTAGTTATACTGGGGTGTTTTGTCCCCAAAGAAAAATGTGAAAAAAGAATTCAAATGGTTTTCTTCCCACTATAAGGTTTTTCCGTTTGTTCTCCCTCTACAATCCCAGCCTATTTCTACCACCCTGTTTGTTTATTTAGTTTTACTGGGATATTTAGTCCCCAGAAAAAGTTTATGAAAGAAGAAAAAAACGTTTCTATCCCACCCCACATCTTTTATGGTTTTCTGTCTTGCCTGTCTAGGCCTTTGTGCAATTTGCGATTCTAGACATTATATACCTTGGTATTTTAGACACTTTTATTCTGTTTGCGATTTCCCGCACTGCACACTTTGGGGATTTTGATGCCTTTATGCTCTTTGTAATTCCCCACACTGCATGCCTTGGGGGCTTTGCCTTTATACTAATTTGTGATTCACCACACTGTCCAGTTAATTTTAAAAGGAGCGCGCATTTGCCAATAAACATGTTTGTGGGCACATGCACCAAAACAAAAGTATTTTGTATTGAGTGTGCATATTTGTTCACATGATGGGGAATACACATAAGGTCTTGCATATTGTATGCATACAGATCCACACACATTTGACACATTTGACACGCATGCAAACATTAGGGTGGTACTTCCTTTTCATAGGTGTGAAGCCTTAACATGCCAGGATGAGCCAGGCAACCAAATTTCACCACCAGGGACATCACCCATCTGGCATCACTGGTGATGGCAAATGAGGGAATGCTCTTCCCAGTGCCTGGCCAGAGGAGGAACCTGCACCTGATGGGAAGGTCCTGTAGGGACCTGTAGCTGATCTTCAACCAGTTGGCATCTTACCGACGTGGAGTAAGTAGAATGTGTTTACTGTGATTAGCTAAGCTAGTGCATAAGGGGGGCACTCGGGGGTGTCAAGGTATGATTATGCATGGGGGGGGGGGGGCTTCCAAGTGACCACCATATAGAGTGATATTAAATAGGCATGTATGGAGACTGTAATGGTTTATCCTGACATTACTAGCATGGATATTCATTTGTTGACTATGTCATACTAGGTAACAAATGATTAGTAGGCCAGATTTAAATGGAATGATTGAAACTTTAAGGGTAATAATGCTGTAAGAAAGAGGTGCAACTTATTCTCTCAGGGATAAGAAAAATATTTTCATGCTGATATCTATAGCAATACCTCTCAAGCCAGTCTTCAGGGGACACATAAACAGTCAGGTTTTCAGGATACCCACAATGAATATGCATGAGATAGTCTGACATGCACTGCTGCCGTTTTCTTCAAATCTATATCATGCATATTCCTGGAGGATCTCCTGAAACACTGCCTGCCTTGGTGTGCCCCAATGACTGGCTTGAGAAGCACTGACTATAGGATAGCCAAGCATTTAGAAGGCATAGATTAGGATCAGTTGCAGGGTTCTTGTTACTCCACAAGGATATTCCCACTAGTTGCACTGCAGGACATTATGGCCCTTCATGGAGGCTTCGTGTTCAGGTATACTTTAGATACAGGTGCCATCACACAACTTCTATGTGCATTAATGGATTGGCAAGAGCCACTACTCAAATCATATAGTAGTAGCATACATTGTCACATACTAGTATGGAGATCACATTATCAGCTACAGAGCACACTCAGTGTTCTCATCCTATTTATTACCTATAGATTGAGGACCTCCAGAAGAGGAGGTGGCTCAATCAGCTGCATGCTCAGTGGGATGGGGTTGCTGGTAAGTAAATCTTCAAGCCTACTGGGCACTGTCCCCATAAAAAGAAAATGTTTCTGTGTACCTATAATTGGATATCATTCTAACATATGCTTTTGTCTTAAAATGATGATGAAGAGGTAGAAAGGGAGAATGATGGCGAGGAGGAATTACCAGCCCCAGCCCCTGCACAAGCAGGAGCTGCTGCTGGGGGGGAGGGGGGAGAGAGTAGGATGCTCCTCCCCCACCTATGGAAGAATGGTGGTGATTGAGCAACACCTCCCAGAAAAGGTGCATCCTGGGTCACTATCTGGTCCTGACCCCTTTCCCATTCCCTTAGAGCCTCCTCCCCATTTTGCCCTGAGAGTTAGGGATGCAGAGCCCTGGACTGGCCACCTGGCCAAGATGGTGAGTCAAACAGTGAAATGCTAAGAGAAATTAGGGAAGCTAACCAAATTGATTGTGCAGTAATAATGGGAGATTTCATTTACCCCAATATTGACTGGGTAAATGTATCATTGGACATGCTAGAAAGATAAAGTTCCTGGATGGAATAAATGACAGTTTTATGGAGCAATTGGTTCAGGAACTGATGAGAGAGGAAGCAATTTTAGATCTGATTCTCAGTGGAGCGCAGGATTTAGTGAGAGAGTTAATGGTGGTGGAGCCGTGTGGCAATAGTGAGCATAATATGATCAAATTTGAATTAATGACTGGAAGGGGGACGTAAGTAAATCCATAACTTTCAAAAGGGAAACTGATAAAATGAGAAAAAATTTAAAAAAAACAAAAAAACTGAAAGGTGCAGCTACAAAGGTTAAGAGAGTGCAACAGGCGTGGACATTGTTAAAAAATGCCATCTTAGAAGTGCAGTCCACTAAGAAAGGTGGAAGGAAGGTCAAACGATTGCCAGCATCGCTGAAAAGTGAGGTGAGAAAGATATTTTAGCCAAACAATTTTCATTCAAAAATTGGAAGAAGGATCCATCAGAAGAAAATAAGCATTGGCAAGATAAATGTAAGACAATGATAAAACAGGCTAAGAGAGAATTTGAAAAGAAATTGGCCATAGAGGCAAAAACTCACAATAAAAACTTTAAAAAATATATCTGAAGCAGAAAGTCTGCAAGGGAATCGGTTGGACCATTAAATGATCGAGCGGTTAAAGGGGCACTTAGGGAAGATAAGGCTATCACGGAAAAATTAAACAACCATCCCTGGAACGGTGAGATATCCGTTCCAGGGATGGTTTTCAAGGGTGAGGATTCAGATGAATTGAACCAAATCACGGTGAAAATGGAAGATGTGGTAGGCCAGATTGACAAACTGAAGAGTAGTAAATCACCTGGACTAGATGATATACTCCCCAGGGTTCTGAAAGAACTAAGCAATGAAATTTCAGACCAATTTCAATTAATTTGTAATCTATCATTAAAATCATCCGTTGTACCTGAAGAATGGAAGGTGGCCAATGTAACCCTGATATTTAGAAAGGGCTCCATTGGTGATCCAGGAAACTATAGACTGATGAGCCTGATTTAAGTGCTGGGAAAAATCATGGAAACTGTCATACAGAATAAAATCACAAAATATTTGGATAGACATGGTTTAATGCGACACAGCCAGCATAGATTTACCCAAGGGAAGTCTTGCTTCACAAATCTACATTTTTTTGAAGGGGGTGAATAGCATGTGGAGAAAGGTGAACTGGTAGATATGGTGTATTTGGATTTTCAGGACACATTCAACAGTCCCGCATGAGAGACTTCTAAGAAAATTAAAAAATCATGGGATAGGAGACGATGTCCTTTTGTGATTTGCAAGCTGGTTAAAAGACAGGAAACAGAGAGTAGGATTAAATGGTCTGTTTTTACAGTAGAAAAAGGTAAACAGTGGAGTGCCTCAGGGATCTGTACTTGGACTGGTGCTTTTTAATATATTTATAAATGATCTGGAAAGGGGTACGACAAGTAAGGTAATCAAATTTGCATGACACAAAATTATGCAGAGTAGTTATAACTCAAGTCGATTGTGATAAATTGCAGGAGGATCTTGCGAGACTGTAGCATTGGGCTTCCAAATGGCAGATGAAATTTAACATGGACAAGTGCAAAGTGATGCATATAGGGAAAAATAACCCATGCTGTTAGGTTCTAATTTATGAGTTGCCATCCAGGAAAGAGATCTAGGCGTCATAGTGGATAATCCATTGAAATCATCTGCCCAGTGAGCTGTGGCGATCAAAAAAGCAAACACAATGTTAGGAATTATTAAGAAGGGAATGGAACATAAAACAATGGATGTCATAACGCCTCTGTATCACTCCATGGTGAGACTTTACCTTGAATACTGTGTGACGTTCTGGTCAAAACATCTCCATAAGGATATAGCTGCACTGGAGAAAGTGCAAAGAAGGGCAATCAAAATGATAAGGGGCATGGAACGGCAGCCCTTTAAGGAAAGGCTGAGGAAGTTAGGGCTGTTCTGTTTGGAGAAGAGACAATTAAGGGGGGATATGTTAGAGGTCTACAAAATCATGAAAGGACTTGAACACATTAAGATAAATGATTATTTACTCTCTCATATAATAGAAGGCCTAGGGGTCATTCCATGAAGTTAGCAAGTAGCTCATTTGAAACAGATCGAAGAAAATTCTTTTTCACTCAGTGCATAGTTAAGCTCTGGAATTCATTGCCAGAGGATGTGGTTATAGCAGTTAGTGTAACTGGGTTTAAAAAAGGTTTGGATAAGTTCCTAGAGGAAAAATCCATAAACTGCTATTAATTAATAAGCAATAGAAGCTTGAGTTTATTTAATGCTTGGGTACTTGCCAGGTTCTTGTGATTTGGAATGGCCATTGTTGGAAACAGGATACTGGGCTTGATGGACCCTCGTTCCGACCCAGCATGTCATAGCTTATGTTCTTAGGTTCATCATCTGGAGCAAATGCCCCCGATGATGAGCCTCTTACTAGATGAGAATTTGAGGCTTTTCTGAGGGGGATGGTGGCAGAGCAGAAAGCTTAGAATGCCTACCAAAGGAGGATGCTTGGGACGTTGGATGCCTGTCTAGGGGCCTTACAACTCCTTGAAGTAGCTGTGAAAATCCTGGGCAACAGGATACCACAGCTCTGAGCACCATCCTACTGCCCTTCCTAACTCCCTGGGATTTTTTATTTTATAAAGTTTTCTACAACCTTTAATCTCTAGATGTCCCCTCCCCTATTTCTTTATTATTGTTTTATTTAACATGTACGTATAGTTGCAAAGTTTTAATAAAGAAATATTTGTTGAAAATCCATGTTACTGTGTTTATTGAGTACCTAGTAAGAGGAAGAAGGGGGGAGTGGGGGGGGGGAAGGTGGGTTGGAAGAGGGAGTAAGTGTTGAGAAAGAAATAAGTAGAAAATGAAGAACAGAGCATAAAAAAATAATTCCACACATGTATTATTAATTTATATAGTTTATTTCACCTTATTAGAAACATGCTAATGGTCAAGAAGGGAGAAGTATTTGCAAAGAGATGACGTGTGCAGTCATGAGATGCACCCGTGCTGAAAGAAAGTGCTGGAACGCAATCACTATCATCACATAAACAGTGATGAGCCACAACATTGGCATTGATCTGAAAACAGAAAATAAAATTTTATACATTTGCACTGCAACCTTCAGAAAGGATCGCGCCACTTAAAATTAGGAATGCAGCTACTCACATATAGAGAAGAGATGAGTGAAGGTGCATTAGGGGACAGGCAATGGGAAAGTTCAGGAGGGAGGAAGAGGTATCTGCAAAGAGACAAGGTGTGCATGTGTTGGTATCCTTTCTTTAGAAGCAGCTAGGGCCTAATTTGTAGGCAACAGGCCAGTAATGCTGTTCCACAACCTTTTATCAGGCTTAAGAAGCCAACATGCAGGGCTATTCTTCTCTAGGCTCTCCAATCTTCATCCCCCTTCCCCCTTGCTCTCACCCTGTATTGCTGGGAGAAGAAGAGGAAGGGGGTCATAGTGTGGCTTACACAGCAGAGCACAGAACACACTCATACAAAGAGAGCGATTCAGCATTAATCAGAAACTGTTGAGCATGTGAATGCCGCTCTGGGCCACTGCTTTATAGGAATGTGCAGCAGGGACGGATTCGTCCCATTCGGTATTCGTATTCATTGGGACCCAAATACGTTGCATCTGTTCTCGGCAGACCCCGAGCCATTCATTAGTTACATATGTATTTGTTTCTCAAAAAAGCCCCCATCCCAACCCTTTAAATTTAATTAACTACAACCCCCCACCCTCCTGCCCCCCCCCCTCAAGACTTGCCAAAAGTCCCTGGTGGTCCTTCAGGGGTCCTGGAGTGATCTCCTGCACTCGGGCAGTCGGCTGCCGGCATTCAAAATGGCGCCGATAGCCTTTGCCCTTAATATGTCACAGGGGCTACCGGTGCCATTGGTCGGCCCCTGTTACATGGTAGGAGCACAAGATGGCGCCATGTCTTTCTATATGTTCTGTGATTTTGATGTTTAGAACACTTTCCACTATTTTTCCTGGCACTGAAGTCAGGCTAACCGGTCTGTAGTTTCCCGGATCACCCCTAGAGCCCTTTTTAAATATTGGGGTTACATTTGCTATCCTCCAGTCTTCAGGTACAATGGATAATTTTAATGATAGGTTACAAATTTTTACTAATAGGTCTAAAATTTAATTTTTTAGTTCATCAGAACTCTGGGGTGTATACCATCCGGTCCAGGTGATTTACTACTCTTCAGTTTGTCAATCAGGCCTACCACATCTTTTGAAAGTTTAGCACGAGAGCCTTCGATTTGCACACTGTTCCTCTTCCAGTCATTAAATCAAATTTGATCATATTATGATCACTATTGCCAAGCGGCCCCACCACCGTTACCTCTCTCACCAAGTCCTGTGCTCCTCTGAGAATTAGATCTAAAATTGCTCCCTCTCTCGTCGGTTCCTGAACCAATTGCTCCATAAAGTTATCATTTATTCCATCCAGGAACATTATCTCTCTAGCGTGTCCCGATGATACATTTACCCAGTCAATATTGGGGTAAATGAAGTCTCCCATTATTACCGCACTACCAGCTTCAGGACTTATTCCTCAAAATGCTGTGGATATTCATTCTAAACCAACAGTAGTCACTTTAGACTCAATATGGGAGTTAATGGCTCAGCTAAGGTCTGAAGTCCAGAAGTGTTCCCAGCAAATAGAAGCAAGTGCATTAAAATTGGATACTTTTTCCTTAGAAAGCAATACTCAGTTTGAAGATTATAAACTTCAGATACAGATGCTGGAAACTGAAACAAAAAAAGGGCTGGAAGTTCAGACTACTATCATATAAGATCAATTGTCTTTGAACAGAAAGATGGAGTACATGGAAAATCGCTTGAGGCGTTTAAATCTTATCTTTTGAACTTCCCCAAAATAATAGGTGAACAGCCCAGAATTACACTTAGGAGATATTTGATTGAGGTCTTGAAAATCACACCAGAGAATCATCCATTATTTAATAGGGTGTATCTTCTGCCATATAGAAGTTTAGGAGGAAGAAGTGAACAACAACAGTCCCAATTAAACTTGGGAAATTTAACAGAATTTCTAGAATCATCCGCGATAGAAATAATAGAAAGAGCTACCCTATTAATATCCTGTGTGTATGAGCAAGATCTCTCTTTAATTATGCGTAATTACTTTCAAAATTTAAGGGTAAATTTTCATGGGTATTTCATACAAATTTTTCCAGACCTGGCTAAGCCTACTCAGGAAAGGAGGAAAGGGTTTCTGGCTTTATGCCAAGAAGCCCTATCACTAGGAGCGTCTTTCCAACTGAAGTTTCCTTGCAAATGTATATTGAAACTAAATAATGAAGTGTATGTGTATTTTTTGCCTGAGCATTTAAAGTTGTTTATTGATTCCCGGAAAAGGGCTCTCCAGACCTCCTCTCCGTTATTAAGTCCCATAACTTAAGTATATGAAATAAAGGGTAGATAGCATGTTGTAATTCTAGAAAATGTTTTTCCTCCATTTATAGCTCCTAATTTCCTGTGTCTTTCCTTAATTAAATCTCAGCCTCTTAGTGGTCTAAGTTAAAAAGAATGATTATATTTGGATATGTATAAACTTATTTGTTAAAATTGTTTCTTTATTTCTGTACAAAGTATATTGCTTTGTAATTTATTTGAAAAATGAAAAAAAAAAAAAGTCCTAATGGAATACGATAGATATGGAATAGTGCAGGTAATAGAGCTGACCCTTGTAGGATCCTGGTGATAATGGGGTACCATGATGAAGATAATGCAGCTATTTTAACTTGTTGTGATCTATTAGTAAAGTAGGAATTGAACCATGAAAGTACTGTTCCTGAGATACCAATATCAGTAAGAGGAGCAAGGAGTTTTAAAGGTCATTTTTCAATGGGTTTGGAGACTAAATTTCGAGCTAGGTCACCTGATCAGCTCCTTTGAAAACTGACTGGGTAGAGAGAGTAAGGAAAAGACAGGCAAGTGAGACTAACCAACTTGTTACCTTCTGCTGAAGGAATCCGGGGCGAGCGGCTGCCTGCTAAACCCGATGGCGACCCGATAGCTGAGATTGGTGACGTCAAGGGGCGGGCCCGGAGAAAGGAAACAGGAAGCCCTACAAAATCGGGCTGTGAGCGATTCCAACCTCGAGAGAGTAAGGAAAAGACGGGCAAGTGAGACTAACCAACTTGTTACCCTCTGCTGAAGGAATCCGGGGCGAGCGGCTGCCTGCTAAATCCGACGGCGACCTGATAGCTGAGATTGGTGATGTCAAGTGGCGGGCCCGGAGAAAGGAAACAGGAAGCCCTTCAAAATCGGGCTGTGAGTGATTCCAACCTCGAGAGAGTAAGGAAAAGATGGGCAAGTGAAACTAACCAACCTGTTACCCTCTGCTGAAGGAATCCGGGGCGAGCGGCTGCATGCTAAACCCGACAGCGACCTGATAGCTGAGATTGGTGACGTCAAGGGGCGGGCCCGGAGAAAGGAAATAGGAAGCCCTACAAAATCGGGCTGTGAGCGGCACGCAGCAGATGCTGGCACGCCACCCAAGCTGTGCGCACCTAAGGGGCGCGCAGCATGTCAGGCTTAGCCTGGCTTTGCCTGGATTCTGCCTGGATTCAACTGGGACAACTTTGAATTGATGCTCAGTTTAAGGTAAAGACTTTTCATCTCCTTCCTGACTTTCCTCATGGGCCAACTTTGGGGGATATTATTTTTGGCAATACAGTTAGAGGAAGGGGTCAATCTTCTGGATTAGTTGGATTATTTTGAACTATGCTTCCGAAGAGGAAAGGGAAGGTGAGGGTGTTTCCCTCTCTTCCATTACCTTCCCCCATACAATCAGAAATTAGCCGCTTCATGATCTTGCCTGCATTTAATAAGGCAGGTACCGAGGAGCCTGATGTGCCAGTCAGTCAGGGAGAACTGGCTGTGCCGGCAGAGGAGGCCTCCCTTAGTCCTAATACAGGACTGCCACCTGCGCAGAGGAACGGAAATGGGAATATTAGAGAAGCTTCTGTAGAGATCATTGCTTCCAGTTCTGGAGCGGGAATATATGATACCCGCTTCAAAGGTCTGGACACCCAGGTAGCTGAGGGTGTTGATGGAGCAGAAGGAGGAATGGAATTACTGTCTCCCCATAAAGGGTTAGAGACTCAGCTGACCAACCGGACACCCCCTATCCCATTAAATCGTCCTGCAGTGGTAACTTTAGACATTTTATGGGACATGATGGCCGGAATGTTAAACAATATTAAAGGGTTAGAGAATAAAGTGGATGCATTGAGTACTGGGCACCAGCAGGACTTTTTTCAAACTCAAAAACAAATTAGAGATTCTACTGATAGGATTAAAGTACTTGAATTAAATGAGAAGAAATATCAAGATTTTCAAATTGCAGTGGTTAAAGATAGAGATTATATTGCAAGGAAAATTAAAACTCTCAAAAACAATTCCAAGCGTTTAAATTTAAGATTTCTAAACTTCCCCAGGATAATTGGAGAAGCTCCTTTAATTTCCTTAAAAAAGTTTCTCACTGAAAACCTTGGTTTTGCTTTAGATGAGACTCCTGTAGTAACCAACTGCTATTTCCTACCCAAACCTAAAAATGTAATACCACAAGAATTAGATCAAATGTTTCAGGGAGATTTAACAAACTTTCTTGAAGATTCATCAGTCCAGGTGATAGATAGGGGTACCTTGCTGGTAATGTTCTCATCTATTAATGATGTTAACCTAGTTATGAAAAAGTACTTTGGTAAGCACCCCATCAACTACCTGGAGAAAGATATTAGAGTGTTCCCAGATCTGGCTGCATCCACACAGGTCAGACGGAAATCCTTTTTGGGTTTTCGTCAAGAAGTAATTGCTTTGGGATATTCTTTTGTTTTGAGATTTCCGTGTAAGTGTTTAATTGCAAAGCAAGATGAAGTTTTTATTTTTTTCATACCCGAGCATTTGAAAAATTTCCTAGAACAACGGAAGTTAACACCTTCATTTTCCCTGTGTCTAAAAGTTAAACATAAATAAATGATTATGCAGGGTTCTGTATTAGCCCTATGTGTAGTGGGGTCGGTCGTGCTCCTCGCGACCGACCCTCTACCTGGCTCTGGTCCCGGGGCGCGGCAGGGCCCACGATGGCGCCGCTCCAGCTGCGGCCTAGTTCGCGGCGCACCCACGAGGGAGACGCCGCCGGAGAATCTCGGCCCCACCCTTAGGGCTCGCGCGTGCGCAGAGGAGGCCCTTTTAAAGGGCCTCCGGCGCGAAGGTCCGGCGCCGCCCCCAGGCAGACGTCAGACGCCGAGGGGGATTTAACTCGGTATCTGAGTCCCCTCAGGGCCTTGCAACGCGGTCGCTCCCTGAGTAGTGAGTTGCAGTTCCAGCCTGCCTGTTCCACTGTTCCTGCTCCCGCCTGCCTGTTCCAGTGTTCCTGATCCTGCTCGCCTGATCCGGTATTCTGATCCTGGTCCGTCTCATCGTCTCCAACTTCTGCTGCCTGCCCTGATCCTGGTCCGTCTCATCGTCTCCGACTTCTGCTGCCTGCCCTGATCCTGGTCTGGTCCTGGTCTTCGATTGCTTCTAGCCGCTCTCCTAAGTCCCAGCGGTCCGGGTCCCTACAGGCTCCTCCTGGGGGGACCATGGGCTTCCAGGGTGAAGCCACCTAAGTCCTAGCGGCCCGGGCCTCGACAGCTCCTCTGGGGGAGGTCACGGGCTTCCAGGTGAAGATTCGACCCCGGCTGCGTGTGTCTGCCTCCCGACCATCTCTCATCGCCGGTCGGCCCAAGGATCCACTTCTGGGCCACAACACTATGGTTTAGGAATGTTTAATGTATTATATCTCCCTTAAATTTTCCGATATCCCGCATTTCTCTCAAGATTGTTTTGAAATGATAATGGTTTAGAATGACTGTTTAGAATGTATTGATGTAATTTTTGTGGAAATATTTCTAAGTTATCAACCATTTTTTTTTTGTGTTTCTGTAAATCATCTTATGTGATTTATTAGAAAATTTATAAATAAAGAATTAAAAAAAAGAAAAACTGACTGGGTAGAGAACTTAGGTGCCTAAAATGTGGGCATTGCCCTGACTAGGGTAAGGTTAGGGGAGGAAGTTAGGAACTTATTGCTGATTTTCAGTGCTAGGCACCTAAACAGCCCTAAATATGGCAGGGAGATCCTCCCTCCCTCGTGTCGCCTTGAAAAGCTGTACTGGGAGGCCTCCAGCTTCTGCCTGCATCCTCCCCTTCCCCCCACTGGTTCAAAAATGTTGTGCCAGCCCTCTCAGCATCCATCCTCCCTCCTGAAACTTTAAAAATATGTACAAGCGGGAACCACCAGCCTCCTGCATCGTTCCCCATGGCAGCTGGCAGAAGCTCCCCCCACCCTCCTGAAAACAAGGCCCCCTGTTGCTCTAACAATGGCCCTGCCTTTGCTGTTGTCAGATAAACAAGGGGTACCAAGCCTGGAGACGATAAGACTGCATCCTCCTCCCAGCTTGGCTTCAGGAGGGGTGGGGAGGGAGGTTACTGTGGAGTTTCTCAGCTGCTCAGCTTTGCTTTGAAATGCCACCGGGAGCCAGGGAGGTTATCCCAGCTGAAAAAGGTGACAGTGTTAATTTAGGAGGTCATTTTCAGCCATGGCTGAGTGACCTAATTCTGGGCGGTGACGTTTTAGCCACTTAGGTTTAAGATGATGTTAGCCAAAAATCTAGCCAGCTACATGCTGCAAGGAAATCAGCTTAACTTTGGTCCCCAAGTTAGGTTCTCAGCTATTTTATAAGATAGATCTGTCATAGCTTTGAATTCAAAGACTGATGTAATCCAGCCTGCAGTTTACTTGCATGTTCAGGCGACATCATCCTTAGCTCCTTTGTTACTGGCCGGATGAAGGGACCCTGGCTATTACAAGCTAGTCACAAATGCTTTTAGTTAGTCCACTAAATAGTTACCATCTACCACTTGTTTGTTGACCTTTATGTCTGTGTTATATGATGAAATCCAGACTCTCAACAATAGGGGATTAATAAACCGAGATGGATGACAAAAATAAAAAATGTGCTCTCAATAGCTCTCATCTGCAGAAAAGCAACGTCTCAGTTCACTAAAATCAGCTTGCTGTAATGTATTTGCTAAGTCAGGAATGGGCAGTTAAATGTGTGCAAATCCTTTCACCCTGGCAGGCTAATGCAAACATTCTAGCTAGATCATTTTCCCAGTACTTTATTGAATACTGTGTGACTACATCTGCAAAATGACTGCATGATCATGAAAATTTATGCATACAAAAATACCTTCAGAAGAAAATTCCCTGAAGTTTTCTTTTCTTTTTTTTTTTTTAAGGTTTCCATGATCGATGACATATGTGTCTTGAAAATATTTTCCATAGTCTCTTATTCCATGTAAATCATACCATAATATCAGGAAATTTGAGCTGTCTAGCAGACAGAGCATTTTGATGTGTTGGCAGAGTGAAGTCCAGGGTAATGAAAGTTCATTAGTAACAAGCTGCAGTGAATGAAATGTCCTCACTTAATACACTCTTTTATTCCTTTTGCAGCAGTCTTTATAGATGCAAGGAAACGTGATGACAGGAAAAAGACCATACAGCCCAGCAAGTCTGCCCATTCAATCGAGCATCATGTGTTCCGTTTTCTGGTGGGATTTTTGTACCCAGCCAGTAGTTTTTTCCCTGAAATCTTCTTACAGTGGCACAGGATTATTCATTTTAACATGTTTACTTTTGTGGTCAGATCCATAATTATGCAGTGAAGTATAAAAGAATACAGAAAGGAAACAACACAGTAATAATGTAAACAGAAATGATTTTGCAGCACATTTCAGTGTCTATAATCTTTAATTACAAAAGCATTTGGAAACCAAAAGCACTTTATTTTCACTCTCTCAAAATCACCTTGCGATCAATAAATATAGAAAGGTGAGTTTTATGATCTGGAAAAGGACATTAGCAGAATTTCATTATAAAATCAACTTATGGCTTAGAGATAAATTCCTAGGACTGTTTATTGTTGGGCCTTGAACTGAGGGACTTAATTGTCTGGGGTGGGTGCTATGCGTTAAAGAAGGGCATTGATGAAAGTAAGATGATAAAGGTGAAATTTAAGACCCGGGCGCGGGCGTATTTATGTGCAGCAATTTTATATTGGCATGCGCATGTCTGGGCAAATGCTGCCTCTACCATGAAAGTTGAAGGGATTTTAGTAGACACACACGCCAACGCAATTACATGTTTTCCCAGTTCGCTCCCAGTCTGCCCCAGTAAAGAAGAGGACTTCCTAAACCCCCTAGCTAACATACCTCACTTTTACCCTATTAGCCTTGACCCTTAAAACCCCACTGACTAAACTAGTTTTTTTTTATTTCACAACTTACACGCCATCCATAGCAGAAGCAAAGTTATGCGGTAGAGGACCCCAGCACACACTTGTGTGCATAAATACTTACACAAAGACTTCATGTTGCAGACTTGGCCCAACCCATGCCCCGCCCAAACCTCCTATGCCCCACCCCCTTTTCTGAACTTTATAATTTATGCACATACCAGAGATATGCACGTACTCGCATGCTTTTTAAAAATCTGTGCAGCGCGCAGGGCCGAGTCACTTGCGTATCTCCTGGCTTTGGCATCCGTAGTGCTTTTAAAATCGGCCAGGTACTGTGTAAATAAAGGGGCATTATGTTAAGTCTGCTGGCGGAGCCAGTAAGCCCACTTCTGAGGAACCAGATTGGTCCTCAAGAGTCAGGACTAGAACAAGGGTTGTTGGAAACAGAGAGTAGGGCTAAATGGTAAATTTTCCCAATGGAGAATGGTGAATAGTGGAGTGCCTCAGGGATCTGTTCTGTGACCACTGCTTTTTAATATATTTATAAATGACCTGGAAATAGGAACAACAAGTGAAGTGTTCAAATTTGCCGATGACACAAAATTGTTCAAAGTTGTTAAATCACAAGAGGATTGTGAGAAATTGCAAAAGAAGATTGTAAAACTGAGAGACTGGGAATGCAAATGGAAAATGAAATTTAATGTGAACAAGTGCAAAGTGATGCACTTAGGGCAAAGTAACCCAACTGTTTTGTTTTAGACAATGAGTCGTGGGCCCTTGGTCTCAACAAGAGATGGCACCTCCCACAGGGCGGAGTCCTGTGGGGACTTGTAGCGATAGGCTGGCTCTAGTAGTAATGGACACAGAGGATTGAGAGTCTTTATTAAACACCAATGATGAAAGTAACCCAAGGAGTGGGCAGTGATCCTTAGCCAGAAGAGGAGGGTCGCTGATGGCATAGTCCAGTCTGTACACTGCAGCGTAGGAAATGCAGGGATAGAATCTCACCAGGTCCTGAGAAGCTGATAGGTCTGGTAGTGGTCCACAGAGCAGGATAGATCGAGAACCCAGTCACAGATGGTACGTCAGTGAGGGTAGATCCAGTAGTGGTCCGCGATATGGGGTAGGCCGAGAATCTACTTGAGAGAGGTGAGACAGAGGCAGAGATAGACCAAGAGCAGGAGTACTCACTCAGAGGCTGGAAGGCTGCTGTAGAGAGGAACCCCCGAAAAGTGGAGGTCGGGCTGGGACAAGGCCCCCGAGGAGCGGGTACCTTAGGCGTCCTTGCTGGAAGCTGGATAACCCCGAAGGGTAGATAGGAGCGAGACAAGGCCCCCGAGGAGCGTGTACCTTAGGCGTCCTTGCTGGAAGCTGGATAACCCCAAAGGGCAGATAGGAATGAGGCAAGGCACCCGAGGAGTGGGTACCTAAGTCGTCCTGGAGCGAGAACACAGAGCATCTGGTAACAAGGTGAAATCAGCAGGAAGGGATTCCTTGTTAACTCGTAGCTGGTATAGCGAAGGGAGTTTAAATATCCAGAGTCTGTGATGTCATGCAGAGGGGACGCCCCTGAGGTTCCCACCATGACGCATGTAAAGGAAGGGGCAGCGCGTGTGCACGTGCCCTAGGTGATCCCAGGAGGAAAATGGCAAACGCAATCGCCCATGCCGGTACGGGGATGCCATAGAGTTCGGTGGGTGGAAGCAGAGGCAGCCATCTTGCCCATTGGAACTGAACTAGGCAGGAGAAAGGTGAGCAACAGAGGGTGCAGCCATCTGCGACCGACGGGTGTAACACCAAATTATGGCTACATAAAGCAAAGTTCCACATTAGGAGTCACCACTCAGGAAAAGGATCTAGGTACCATCGTTAAAAACATGATGAAATCTTCTGCTTAGTGTGAAGAAGCAGCCAAAAAAGCAAATAGAATGCTAGGTATTATTAGGAAAGGAATGAAGAATAAAACAGAGAATATCATAATGCCTCTGTAACGTTCCATGGTGCAACCTCATCTTGATTATTGTCTGCAGTTCTGGTCACCACATCTCAAAAAAGATATAGCAGAATTAGAAAAGGTACAGAGAAGGATGACCAAAATGATAAAGGGGATGAATCAATTCACCTATGAGGAAAGGCTAAAGAGGCTTCAGCTTGGAGAAGAGACTGCTGAGGGGAGATATGATATGAGGGGAGAGTGGAATGGAATAAGATATGAGGGGAGAGTGGAATGGAATAAGTAAAAGTTAATTAGTTGTTTACTCTTTCGAAAAGTACAAAGACCAGGAGACACACAATGAAGTTACTAGGTAATATATTTAAATCTAATAAGAGAAAATATTTTTTTACTCAACACATAATTAAGCTCTGGAATTTTATGCCAGAGGATGTGGTGAAAGCTATTAGTTGAGTTGCATTTAAGACAGGTTTGAACAAGTTCCTGGAGGAAAAGTCCATTAACCATTAAGGTAGAGTTGCAGAAATCCACTGCTTATTCTTGGGATAAGCAGCATGGAGTCTATCTAGTATCTATCCCTTGGGATCCTGCCAGGTACTTGTGACCTGGCTTGGACACTGTTGTAAACAGGATACTGGGCTTGATGGACCTTTAATCTGACCTAGTATAGCAAGTCATATGTTCTTATGTTCTTATTGGTGCAAACACTGTGGATAAACACACTTATGTTATTTACACCAGCATGGCAGTTTTGGTTAATACCCACAAAGTTGAATCCCTCTGGTGAAGAGAACCTGCTGTTGTTATTCCTGTGTTTAAATAAAGTCAAACTTGAAACCCAAAAAGGATTGTGTTCCAGAATCTTCAGGCTCAAAACCTGACAGTTTTGCTGGAAACCTAATACTCCACTTTCAGATTTTACAGCTGGTTAAACCTGGGAAACTAAAGCAAGAACATTGGCTGCAGAAAGCTGCAATAGAAACAAAAAAGCATATATAACATATAAATAGGAACCTTTGTTTTCAGTTTTTATTTTATTTTATTTTACCTGGGAATTTAATCATTTTCCACTGATTTTTCTCCTGTGTTTTATATCAAAGTTGTTTTTCCAAAAATTGGTTCTGTTCTATAATTGAAATGCTCAACAAAATAAAACAAAAACTGAAAACAGAGGTCCCTACATATAAAGCAGTAATCAAAAGGGTTTGTCTAGCTAAGTTTGGCATTTAGCCAGCCAAACCCTGAGTTTTAAATAGGCCACCTCACTACGCAGCTAAAACGTAGCCAGCCAAAAAAGAGGCAAGGTTGGGGAATTCTGGGAAGCATGGTTTAAATTTCCCTGACTAGTGCTGATAAGGCCAAATTTTCATAGACCTATGTGCATACAGCGCGCATTTTATGACAGGCCTGGCCACGCACATAAACCCCGGTACACGCACAAGTGCCAGACCCTGAAAAAGGGGCAGGCCGGGGGGAGGGGGGGTATGGTCTGGGTGGGGAGGAGAGGGGCAGGATGGAATCCGGCCGGGACAGTGGCCATTAGCCGCTGTTCTGGGGAAGCGCATGCCGTAACTTGCTTCTGCTTCAGAGGAGCAGTAAGTAATAAATTAAAAAATGTAAGGAACGGTAGGTTAGGTTTAGGGGGTGGGGAGGAGAGGGGAAGAGGGTGGAAGTGTAGGTAGGTGGATAGGGAAGTTCCTTCCCAGTCCGCTCCTTAATTGGAGCAGACTGGGAGGGAACAGGGGAAGGCCTGATTATGTCGCCGTGCATATTTTACAAAAATTTCCCCCCCTGCGTGCACCACCCACACATGCACACTCAGAGTTTAAAAATCTGGGTGCACATGTGCGCACGGCCATCTGATTTTATAGCATATGCGCTGGAGCGTGCATGTTATAAAATCGGTGCATCCATGTGCACACACCGGGAACCGCACACACATGGACACGTGTGCACTGCTTTGAAAATCTACCCCATATTGAGGATAACTTGAGTCATTAAATTGCAAGCCTAAAGTTAGCCAGAGAACATAAAATAAATGCAGCAGCCAATCTCATCCTCCAGTCCCACAAATCTCTTTTAAAGTGTGTGGGGTTAAGTGGGGATGACCCCATCCTCATCCTCTACTTTCAAAATGATCTCCACTCCCCACTCAGAACCCACAAAAGGCTCCAAAATGCAGAGTGGGAGGAGTAAAATCACTTACCTCCTTCCTCTCACTTAATACATAAATGCTGGTTGCTGTGACAGTTCCTGGCACTTGATTTATATTCATTGTGCTTACTCACTGATTAGCCCTTCTCTAACAGCTGGAAGGCTAATCCTTATACAAAACTGCCTTTGGGTGCCTTTGGGGGGGTAGTAAGTGGGGATGGGGTGGGGGTGAAGGGAGGTAGGGATTAACACAAATATTTTGTAGGTAGATGAAGGAGGGGAATTGGTTTACATAAACCAATATTTTCTTTAAAAAAAAAAAGATTTTTAAGCCAATGCTTTTCTAAATTAGGGGCCAGGGGGCGTGTGAGGGCTCCACTTAACTGGATACTTTTAAAAAACAGAGTGGGGGGGGGGGGGGGGGGGAGAAGGGAAAAGGGAACAGGGAAAAGGGAGGAGGAATCAGCCACGGGTTGGCTGCTCATTTTTTTAAATATATATTCAGTAAAAGCCAGTGAGTGTTAAAGCTACCTGGGTAACTTTAGTTAAGTATATTTACCAGGAGACTTATTTCCCTGCATGTATTGGGTAAATTTGCTCGATTAACTTTAACCAGGTAACTTGCCACAAACCAGCCTACTTAAATATGGCTCTTATTTATTTATTTATTTATTTATTTATGTATGTATGTATGTATGTTAAAGCTTTTATATACCGTAAATCAATGAAGGTAAGTCTAAGCGGTTTACAAATTAAATATACAAAGTAAAAACTTAAATTAACATAAAACAAATAAAAAACATATACAATGCTTTAAAGGAGAGGAGAAAGGTGTAAGGATGGAAGATTATTTATAGGCAAGTGTAGATGTTTCTTAAAGTACTTATTGTTAGAAAGTAATCTGAGGTTATCAGGGAGGGAATTCCATAGTAGAGGGTCTGGAACAGACGTATGGTAAGGTCTAATCTAGCCAGGCGTACAGTTGGTATCCCGAGCAGACATTTATTGGTGGAGCATAATTGTCATGCTGGTTGATGAAGTAGGAGAAGAGTGCATTGCCAGGATTGTGGATTAAGTTGTGAATAAGACAGAGAATTTTATATTGAATCCATAGGGATACTGGAAGCCAATTTAGAGAGAATAAAATGGGTGAAATATGGTCTCTGATTTTTGATCCAGAGAGGATTCTGGCAGCAGCATTTCGTGTAAATTGTAAGGGTGCAGAGAAGAATCAGGTAGGCCTAAGAGTAGGCCATTACAGTAGTCAAGACCAGAAAATATTAATGCTTGAAGAACTAAGTAGAACTCATTATAGAATAGCAAAGGTCTGATAGTTTCTGCCATGCATAAAGTGTTTTAAAAGTATAACAGGGTTATCCTGACTCTGGCTAGAGAGGTAAATATTACTCTAAGTTTAGTTAGTGCTCTGAAAGAACTAGGAATTTTGCTTATAAACTTATTTTCTGGTGTGTGCTGAGTCTAGTCCTTCTGGCCACTAGAGGGGGTTTCAGGATCCTCTAGGCAGCCTCAAGAGCATAGACACACTTGTTATTACTATTTTTGATTGCTGTTAGAATATTCTCAATAAAAAAAGCATTATGCTGCTTCTAGAGTCTGGTGTTTGACAATATGAAACATGGTTTCAGAAGTAAACCAGTAACCACAGAAAACTGTTCAGGAACTTCAATAAGGCATTAGTTTGTTATGAATGTCAATGAGAAAGATACAACAAGAAAATAATACTGACAGAGGGCTGCATCAAGACAGTAAGCCAGAAGCATGAAACTGCTGAAACAACCACCAGAACTGAAACTGCAAAGTAATTTAGAATAGACATTTTAAAAAGTTTAAACAAAGGTTCTTCCTTTATCAGAGTAATAAAGGCACATGAGAAGGATGATGTGCAAATAATTGCCCTGTTTCTAACAGTGACTAGCCAAAAAGACATAGATGTATGTAACACATTCCACATTTACATTTATTGAGATTTATAGACCACCTAACACTAAAAGTCCTAGGTGGTGAACAAAATAACATATACAATTTGAATCAGAAACAAGAAATAAAACAACATACAATTACAATTAAAATAAAAACTTAAGATATTTCAGAAACAGAGAAAGATAATTTCAATGCAGGGCTGAAAATGTTTGAGAGCTACTACATTCCAAGAAAAAATGTCTCATATGAGAGGCATGTTTTCTTCCCAGATGCAGCAAGAACATGAAACTGTTGAAAAATACATGACAGAGCTGAAGATCTGGAGTCAATCTTGTGATTTTGGAGCCACAACTAATTCACTGATAAAATGCCAGGTAGTAATTGGCACACAAATAATGCCAGAGTGAAAGTGAAGTTGCTGAGTGAGACAGACCTTACATTAGAATGTGCAATATGGATATGCAAGCCTTCTGAAGTTGCACAGGCTCAGATGAAGCAACTTGATCATGCAGTGCAGCAGATAGTGGCAGCAGGACAGCCATTTAAAGGCTGGAGCAGAGGTGAGCATAGGAGAGAGTCCTCAATGCAAGAGAACAAAAAATCAATAAACTGCATATAAAACTGCATAGCATAAAAAGAAAAATGATGACAGAACTGTGGACAGTCACATGCCTACAAACAATGCTCTGCTTATGGACAAAAATGTAGAAACTGTGAAACCAAATCACTTCTAGAAAGATTTGCATTTGGTTAAAATGAATGGACATTCTGAAATGAATGGAATCCCATTTGATTCTTTTATGGGTTCCTGAATTTAGGGAGTCCCATGAATTTAATGAATCCTATTTGTCAAATTTGTTTAGTTTCCCATTCATTTTTATGGGCCATTGAAGACCAGGGGCCATAGAAATAAATGGAGAACAGGTGTAAGTTAGAAATTGTAATGATATAAAAATTAGCAGCGAATCCTTCCCAGTGAGCTATATGTGAGCCTGTGAACTGTTGTCAAGGAGACCATAGGGCAGAAACAACACATCAAAGTGATCCAGCCTATCACTGCTCTCTGGATCTAGTGACACTGATCTTGATGACTGATCATGAGATGTACTGTGCATTTTCTCTGTAGATATTGTCTTGGGAGGACACTCTTACCTGCCATATACCTGATATCACCAGATTTGCCACATACCTACATGCCATGCCCCATATTCCAGCACAAGGGACCTGTTGCCATGCCTACCTGCCATACCCCTAATACGAGTATAGGAAAATTGTTGCCACATTCCTAGCTGTCATACTCCTAATACCATCATAGGGGAGTTGCTGCAATATGCCTACCTTATTCCATTGTAGGGGATTTGCAGCCTTATGTCTACCTACCATACTCCTAATATTGCCATAGGGGACTCACTGCCACATGCTTACCTGCCATGCCCCTAATACTACCATAGGAGACTTAGTTCTACATGCCTACCTGCCATGCCCCTTATTCTACCATAGGGAACATGCAGCCTTATGTCTATTTGCCATACTCCTAATACCACTATAGGGAACTTGCTGCCACATTCTTCCCTGCCATACCCCTAATACCACCATAGGGGATTTGCTGCCATACGCTTACCTGCCATGCCCCTTTATCCACCATAGGGGACTTGCAGCCTTATGTCTAAATGCCATACTCCTAATACCACCATAGAGGACTTGCTTCCACATACCTCTCTGCCATACCCCTACTACCACCAAAGGGGTGTTGCTGCCACATGCATACCTGCCATATCACTAATACTACCATAGAAGACTTGCTGCCATATGCCTACCTGCCATACTCCTTATTCCATCATAAGGGACTTGCAGCCTTATGTCTACTTGCCTTACTCCTAATACTGCCATAGGGGACTTGCTGCTACATGCCTACCTGCCTTGTCCCTAATATTGCCATAAGAGACTTTGTACCACTTGCCTACCTGCCATGCCCATTATTCCACCATAGGGGACTTGCTGCCACAGGTATACAGGTTTCTACTACCGTGGCATCTGTTCTATTTCTTCTATCCTTCCACAATCCAAGCCTGGTTCTCCTACCTGTTTGATGGTTAATTAAACTGGGATGATTTGTCCAAAATCACAAGCACAAAAGCATAAGCACAAGAGAAAAGATACTTAAAGGAAACCATTTTGATCTCCTGAATGTGATAACAGTTACAGTAGTCAAAGAAAACTCATGCAAAATCAGATAATTAAGAAATGGAACAGCCAGAGTTCAGCTACAGAAGATGAGAAAAGCTTCGTAAATAAAGCAACCCTCACCACTTTCCAGGAAAACTAAATCATGCTCATTACAGAAACGATTCACATGTTCTGAATGTGATAACAGTTTCTGTCATATTTACAGTCTAAAAAGACCCCAGCAGTTTAATAGCTGCTGTCAGAGGACCCTGGATTTATGTCTATCTCATTGAGCAACTTTAAGTTTATCTAACTTATCCTGCAAATAAAAGCAATTCTACTTAAAATAAAACAATATTTCATCTTAATGGATTTTATTTAAAGAAAAATAAAACAAATAAAACAAGCTACATGGCAATGGCAAGTTGCGCTCTCTCTCTCTCTCTCTCTGTCCCCATCTGCATTATACTGGGGCTAATATCTTTCTAATTTCTCATTAAAGATTATATAACCAATCAATGTATTATTCTCTGATGACACGCTTCCTTTAATTACATCCTTAATTTTTGTTATCCTACAATTTGTCCAATCACAGACCTAATAAAAAATCTGCACCCCAATCAATTATTCTCCTATGTACCTAAGTCCAAATACTGAAGCAACACCCCTTTTCTTCCATCCTAGATTTCATCAGCCATTTCAGGCTGGGTGTCTGTTGCAATACTGATGCAAAACTTTGTAGTACTTTATCATGTTTTTTTACAATAAAAAAAACTGCTTGTACTGTGTTATGACCATGTGTCTAGGAGTAGATCTAACAGTATAATAACAGTAACTTAGTAAACAGCAGACTTGTAAGCCTTGCAAAAAAAATATAAAATGGAGACCTCAAGACCCAGAAAGCCCATTTCAAGAGAAAATCAAATTTCCAGCCAGCAGCTAGATCAAGTTCAATCAGGAAATGTAATTAAAGCTTATTTCAAGAAAATGATACTTAGCCCAGTTCATTTTTTTTGTACTGAATCTGACAACTGAATTGGCAAGGGTGCTTCAACAGAATGACTGGCATCTCCCATGCCACTCTGCCTTGCTGTTATACCCCTCATGCTACACCTTGGTGGTCTATGTGACACTCAGCCTTGCTACCATGCAAGACTTTGAACCTTGGAGTTCTTTCTACCATTGTGCCTTGCTGCCAAACCTCAGACCTAACATATTGAGGTATTCTTGACACTTTGGGGGGCTGCTTTGTGCTTTGCACCTCTCATGTTACTTTGGTGTCTTGATGCTATTCTTTGTACTGCTTTGTCCATTTATTGATGTCTTGGTGTTTTTCCTGCCACCATATCTTCTTTATTCACCTTTCTTGGTGCCTTAGGATTCTGATGCCACTTTGGTATTACTTTGCCTCTCATGCTGCCATTAAGGATTCAGGCCACTGTTGCTGGTGCCCTATTTTAGAGCCTTCCCATGTGAGCTTTCTTCTTTGCTCCTATTATGTTGTCTTGGAGAACCCCTGCCAATGCTTGTACCCCTTTGTCCTTTTACAAAGCCTTAGGCTATTTATGCCACTTTTGATGCTGCTTTGCCACAGCCTAGGAACCTTGGAGTTCTCTCCCCCTTCTGATGATTTCTTCCCACAAGTTCCAAGAGAATTGATTAGAAAACCTCAATTCTGGAGCCCAAAATAAGCTGCATTGCTTCCCCCGTTCACTTTAATGGCAAATGTAAAAACATACTAAAAAAAATGCCAGTAAGGGAAGGAAAACACTAATGTAGTAAGAACTTAGGCAAAATTACAAGATTAAAAGATGACTTTATTAACACGTTCCAATCAACAGAATAACATAAGTGAGCATATATAGAAAAGTTCAATTCTGAATCAAAATGAGTTATGCATCATTGTGAAACAATTTCTGGCTTAGTAACTATAGCATCCAACAAGTGATGTGTTGAAGTCAAAGGTATCTATAATGTGTTACAATGCAAAAGTTTAACACACCAACACACCAACAAACACTCCCTTTGGAGTGGAGTAAAAGCACAATCATTGTTATTATATTTATGTTATTTGCCAAATACCTCTTTTATTCAATCTTTATGAAAAATACAACATACAAGAAGTTGCATACATTTTCAAACTCTTGTAAAATCCAAAAATTACATCAATACATCATTATTACATCATTAAAATCTACACTCATCCACACCACTCTTTCCATATATACTCACACTCTGTGCAAACCCTTCAAGCGGAATTAATATGGTGTTATCCACACCTTCTTTAGTTTTTACACAGTTGTACAAATTTAACAATTCATATAGTAACACTCCCAGTACTGGGAGTGTTACTATATGGGAGTGTTACTATATGAATTGTTAAATTTGTACAACTGTGCAAAAACTAAAGAAGGTGTGGATAACACCATGTTAATTCCGCTTGAAGGGTTTAGAAGCAATGTTTGCACAGAGTGTGAGTATGTATGGAAAGAGTGGTGTGGATGAGTGTCGATTTTAATGATGTAATGATGTATTGATGTAATTTTTGGATTTTTACAAGAGTTTGAAAATTTATGCAACTTCTTGTATGTTGTATTTTTCATAAAGATTGAATAAAAGAGGTATTTGGCAAATAACATAAATAACAACGATTGTGCTTTTACTCCACTCCAAAGGGAGTGTTTGTTGGTGTTAGGATTTAATAGGCACAATAAGAAGTACAATATTGCCTAATAATTGGGTTACTATTTAGTATATACTAAATAAATTGGGGTCCCCAACAAAATGAATGGACAGAACTAAACAATTTTTTTCTTCTATACATCCCTACTAGAAAATGTGTAGGTTAAACTGAAATAGTCAGTGACAGTGATGAAGACTTTTTTGTGGATAGCATAACTGCAAACAACTATAACATAACAGACTGGCATAACACACTATCTACTAATGGAAAAGGCATATGACATAAAATAGGTACAAGTACTTAAGTGGACATTTTTTCAGAATCTGCATATAATATGCTCAGTCCCAAGCTATGTTTAATAGAAATGGATAAACTTAGGGGTAGATTTTCAAACAAGGCGCGTTGGCGTACTTTTGTTGGCGCTCCAGGCGCAAACAAAAGTACGCGGGATTTTAGTGGATACGTGCGGAGCCGTGCGTATCCACTAAAATCCTGGATCGGCGCGCGCAAGGCTATGAATTCTGTACAGCCGGCGCGCGCCAAGCCGCGCTGTCTACCCCCGTTCCCTCCAAGGCCGCTCCGAAATCGGAGCGGCCTTGGAGGGAATCCTCTAACGCCCTCCCCTCATCTTCCCCTCCCTTCCTCTATCTAACCCACCCACCCGGCCCTGTCTACACCCCCCCCCCCTTACCTTTCTCCGAGGATTTACGCCTCCCGGAGGGAGAAGTAAATCCCCGCGCGCCAGCGGGCCTCCTGTGCGCCGGGCCGCGACCTGGGGGCGGGTATGGAGGGCACAGCCACGCCCCCGGACCGCCCCGGGCCGTAGCCATGCCCCCGTACCCGCCCCCAAAACGCTGCCGACACGCCCCCGAAATGGCGCGACGGCCGGGCCCGCCCCCGACACGCCCCCGACACGCCCCCCTCGGAGAACCCCGGGACTTACGCGAGTCCCGGGGCTCTGCGCGCGCCAGTAGGCCTATGTAAAATAGGCTCACCGGCGCGCAGGGCCCTGCTCGCCTAAATCCGCCCGGTTTTGGGCGGATTTAGGCGAGCAGGGCTCTGAAAATCCGCCCCTTAATGAACATTTGGAGAAAATGTGATTCCAACATTGGGACAGTGCCGTATTTGAGAGGACAGCTATTTCCACTGGACATAGCAATTATTCCAGATCTTCATTGCTCAATAATTGGTTTACAAACATGTGAGAAGTTAGAAATAGTGAAGGAGTGCAAACTAATGCAGAATCCTGTAAATCAGATGCTATTGCTTTCAGTGCTTGCTTTTTGGACTATGTTCAATACCAGAGGAGTTTCATCGCTCTATTCAGCAAATGATGGATAGTGTGCAAGGTACTGAAGTTCAGAAGGATGACATCCTTGTCCGGGAAAAATATATGCAGGAACATGATTCCAGGCTGCAGAAGGTACTGGAAAAAGCCCGAGAGTAAAATCTAAAACAAAAGAGAAAAAAATGTCACTTTTGACAAGCTTCCATAAAATACCTGCGAGAATATTTAACTGGCAGCAGTTTACACTCAGAAAAAGAAAAAATAGCAGCAATAAAAGGAATGCTTACCTCACAATTCAAGGAGGATGTAAGAGAATAAATGGCTTGCTTAATTTTGTTGGCAAATTCATACCAGGTTTGTTTCCAAAAAAAAAGAAGTTTGAAAGACCTGCTCGAGATTGTTTGGGAATGGAATGAACCATATGAGATAGATATACAGCACATAAAAGAAGCATTAACTACAAACCCAATACTAGAGATGTGAATCGTGTCCTCGATCGTCTTAACGATCGATTTCGGCTGGGAGGGGGAGGGAATCTTATTGTTGCCGTTTGGGTTTTAAAAATATCGTGAAAAATCGTTAAAATCGTGAGCCAACCCCCTAAAACCCACCCCCGACCCTTTAAATTAAATCCCCCACCCTCCCGAACCCCCCCCCCCCAAATGCTTTAAATTACCTGGTGGTCCAGAACGGCGGCGGTCCAGAACGGCCCCCTCAATTGAATCCTTTTGTCTTCAGCCGGCGCCATTTTGCAAAATGGCCGCCGCAAAATAGCGGCGGCCATAGACAAAAACGATTCGACACAGGAGGTCGTTCCGGACCCCCGCTGGACTTTTGGCAAGTCTTGTGGGGGTCAGGAGGCCTCCCCAAGCTGGCCAAAAGTTTCTGGGAGTCCAGCGGGGTTCAGGAAGCGATTTCTTGCCGCGAATCGTTTTCCGTACGGAAAATGGCGCCGGCAGGAGATCGACTGCAGGAGGTCGTTCAGCGGGGATTCCGGACCGCCGCTGAATGACCTCCTGCAGTCGATCTCCTGCCGGCGCCATTTTCCGTACGGAAAACGATTCGCGGCAAGAAATCGCTTCCTGAACCCCGCTGGACTCCCAGAAACATTTGGCCAGCTTGGGGGGGCCTCCTGACCCCCACAAGACTTGTCAAAAGTCCAGCGGGGGTCCGGAACGACCTCCTGCATCGAATCATTTTTGTCTATGGCCGCCGCCATTTTGCGGTGGCCATTTTGCAAAATGGCGCCGGCTGAAGACAAAAGGATTCAATTGAGGGGGCCGTTCCGGACCGCCGCCGTTCTGGACCACCGCTGAATCCCCAGGTAATTTAAAGCATTTGGGGGGGGGGGGTTCGGGAGGGTGGGGGATTTAATTTAAAGGGTCGGGGGTGGGTTTTAGGGGGTTTTAGTGTGCCGGTTTTCCTGCCCTCCCCCTTCCCCCGATTTACGATTTTTTAACGATAAATCGGGGGAATTGGTATTGTATCGTGGCCCTAACGATTTTTGACGATTTAAAATATATCGGACGATATTTTAAATCGTCAAAAAACGATTCACATCCCTACCCAATACTACAGTTATTTGACCTTCCTCTACCCAGTAAACTTTCTACAGTTGCCTCACAAAGTGGGCTGAGAGCTGTTTATTAGAAGGCTGGTGATGCCTGGTTGCCAGTGATCCTAGGCACTGTGCAAGACATAATAATTATATGAATGAATAGAAATAGACACTTGGTCTGGTGTTTGGTTGTGAAAGGTTTCATGAATATGGCCCCAAGTATCAAGCCAAGACAGATGATAAACCACTCATCAACATCATGCAGTGGGGTGTGGGAATTACGCCACCCAGAATTCAGAGGTTACTGTTACATCTCCAGCATTATAACTTCATTCTGGAATCCAGGCCTGGAAAGAATCTAGAAGTCGTAAGCACCTTTCCTCGATCATATCTATTAGGGAAAACAGAAGACAGTGTGGTATGACAGAAGATGTCTCTGTTCATGCAAACTTGGGGCAGAATGAATAATGCTCTCTAGGTACAAATAACAGAGGTTATACAAAGTGATGCTACATTAGAAAGGGTTAAAAGGGCCATGAAGGATAATACTGCAATCTCTGATGTACTGACCGCATATTTGCAATGCCTATATGAACTGTCAGAAATGGATGGGGTCTTGTTGAGAGGATCCTATATCAACATTCCCACTGCAATGATTAAGATGATTCCATCAAGGTAATATGAAGGACATAACAGAATAGAAAAAGCCAAGTAAAGTGCAAGGGGCTGTATTCACTGGCCCAAAATGAATGAGAATATAGATAATTATATTACTTGTTTACAAATATGTCAGAAGTTTCAGAATATGCCTTGTCCATCAGGAAACATTGCAGAAAAAAATCACAAGTAAATTCATAAAAATAAAAAATCACATGGAAAGGAATACAACAGAAAACAAAAAAAAAAGACATTTTACAGTAAAGATTAGCTTGTATGTTTTTGGATGCAAAACCCTCTAGGCTTTCACCATTGCATTTAATGTGCAATTTTCTAGCAGGGAATATAATAGCAGGAGTATTACCTTGGCCTATCCCCACAGGGAACATCCTTTCCATCTAAATCAGGGGTGGCCAACTCCGGTCATCAAGAGCCACAAACAGGCCTAGTTTTCAGGATATCCACAATAAATATGTATGACATAGATTTGCGTTTGCTGCTTCCATTGTATGCATATTTATAGTGGATATCCTGAAAACCAGGCATCTTTGTGGCTCTTGAGGACTGGAGTTGGCCACTCTTGTTCTAAATTATAAAAGTGACGTATGTGTTACAGGAGGCAGTTGTTGTACTTCCGAGTGTGAACCCTTGGTCCAGCGAAGAACGGGTGTTCAGACGCTGGAAGGCGAGGCCCCGTCAAGGTCTTATGCTGAAACAGAAGAAGAAGATCTAGATGCAGGCGCCTCCTGCAGGTCGTGTAGTCCAGATAGCTGGCGCCTCCAGCAGGTCGTGAGAAGTAGAAGAATACGAGCAGTCCAAAACAAGTGGAATTTCGGAAACGCCGCAGCCGGTCCAGGAGTCGGAGCCAGAGAACACACCTCCGCCGGTCCAGGGGTCGAGAGCCAGAATACACCTCAGCCGGTCCAGGAGTCGAGAGCCAGAGAGATACGCCAAAGCCAGTCCAGGAGTCAAGAGCCAGATACCACACCAAAACCAGGCCAAGAGTCGATCACAGGAGAACAGGAAACAAGTACAGGAACCACTGGGAGCCAAGAAGCCAAGGCAAGGTCTGAGGTGCAGACCTTGCCTTAAATACCCTTAGCCAGCAGGAGCTTACAGGAAGGAGCCACTCAATTTCCTGTAGTGGCTCCTTTAAGAATTCTTCAGCCGCGCGCGCGTGGCTCTAGAGGAACCAGCAGGGGGCGGAGTCAGGCGCGCGTTGGAGAGCCGCTGACGCCGCGGCCATGTTGGGGCAGGAGCAAGAACGCCGCGGGACCACAAGGCAAGCGACGGTGGTTACCGTGAGTGGCGCGGTCCACCGCCCCAGTGAGTGGCCGGCCCCGGCTGCGGCTCGCCGCCGTCGGGAAGCATAACAGCAGTCATGGGAAAAGCAGCACATTTTCTGGTTCTCTCTCAGAGGCATAAGAGAGTGTTTCTCTCTCCAGTGCTGGAAAACTGGTTGGAGTTTTTAGTGGTGGGGTTGAAGAACCGGTGAAGCAGGGGGCTCAAGAAGTAGCAAACTACAAGGATCCAAGGGAGGATTTATCCCCATTCAAGAGTTAGAAGAGTGCCCCAAGGAGCTGTGTTATCATCCATAGGATAGAAGTGTCCTTCATATCCAAAGTCCTGACTCGGAATCCAGAAGAGAAAGAAGGAAGGGAGAGATTCCACATCCAGTGAAAGGAGAGATTCAGCTTTTGGGGAGAACAGATATAGCAAGGGGCCTTGTGGGAGCAGGGAGTCCAACATCAAATCCCAGGAAGCCTAAAGTTCCAATACTGGGAAGAGAGGATGCCCAAGAGAGCCCGAAAGGATTCTGTTCTGTGTCTGTACTTGAGCATCTGCTACCAAACTCTGCAATTGTTGCATCTGACAAAAAGAGGCAATAACTTTTTGCAGAACTATTTCACACTAGGAGAAGTCCTTTGCAATACAAACTTTCTTTTTGTAACTCTATCTTCGTGTGGGTGCTCGGTTTCCTTAGACTGGTTCTATTCAAATGCCTTGGGCTCCTGAGGATAAATCCCTTCCCTGCTATCAAAGGATCCTGGGGTGACATAAGGGTGCAAGGTGGGCCCTCACACCCTTGAAGAGCCCTGGTAATCCTTCCAGAAAGGGAAACAAGAACGCCATAGAGAAAAATAAAATCCCCGTCTTATACAATAAGGTAGCACCATTCATTTTTTTTTGCTATCAAGTTACTCTAATTTGCTGTTAGCCTTTAGCAAAACATTGAATGCTTTCTCATTTCTTTCCAGGCTGTAATCCCTTTAATTGAGCCAACTCAAGGAAAGTTCATATACTAGGACACAGTTATAGAAGACAGAACTAAATCCAAATAGGTACTTTCCTCAGATGTGCACTTCTTTAGATGACTTTTTCCAAATATATTTGTGATTTTCTTAGCATGTTTTTAGGGAAAGTGCATTTTGAAGAGCTTTGAACAATGAAAACATTTTAACCTAACTTTTCTATATTTACTCAATGTGGTGTAGGCATCGCACATTTTAAAACAGCTGGACTGTATGCATTCTAGCTCATAAATATATATTTTTTTTAAATGAGACTTGTAAACTCAGTGCAGTTAATTTATTGAATGACCAGAGGTGGCAGAAGAGACTCAGTATTGATAAATAGAACATGTCAAGAGATTTGAACTACTTCCTCTAAAGTAACACTTTGAGTAAAGTTGACCTTCAGTGAGAAATAGCCAGTGAAAAAGATAATTTATTGCTCTCTTTGAATCCGCATGCTTTTGCAGAAGCTACTATTTTTCAGGAACTTCAGTAACCATCTCCGGCTGATATCACTAAAGCCTTAATGCTTTACCAAATGTATGCTTTCAGTGCACTAAGGTCTCATGCACATTAAAATTAAGAAGTACGCTGACCATTATTAGCATGTGCTTTAATTAACATGCTATGTGCTAGGCTCTAAATGCATCCCAAAATGTATGGTGTATAGTGCATATGACAGAACTATCAATTTCAGCATACCCACACATGCTAAATAGGTACATATCGTGCTAATGATCTTATTAATCATTAGCATGCAATCTGTTATGGCTCCCTCAATAAAAGTAAAATTTAACATGGATTTTTAGTGTATTCAGTTTGTTTTTTGTCAAGAAACAATGGTAAACTGCAACCGAGCTGATTCAGCATACTCACAATTTGCTACGGAGAAGAGGGTGTATCTTTGGACTTCCCCAAAGAATGTCAGATCTTTGCCAGAATCCCTCAAAAAGATATCCATGCCCCCCCCCCAAAAAAAAAGTGAAGTCCCCCAGTCCCTCCCCTGAAATCCTCCAGTCTCTTCCTATGAGACAGTTAGCTCAGGTGAAGGGCCTATGAGCTTATACTTGCACTATGCTTAGCAGATTTATATTATGTTTAATGCACTTTTCCTAGCACATACTGTATGTGTTAGGAATATCGTTACTTTACTACACTGTCGGATATAATAGTACTGGCATTTACAACTGCCTACAATAGAGTTTGACATCAGTCTATTTCTAAGTCAACAGCACTTCCAAGCTGGGTTGTTACAGCTGTTGAACAGCTGAATCATCTCTGTAACAGATGATTCAGCGTCTCAGTTGGGTAGAGAATAAGCACGTAGAGGAGACAGATTAATGGACTGCCACAGGGTCAGTGCTGGCCCAAACTTTGTTCTACCTATATACCAGTGATCTACCAACAACTTCATATTTATTTATTTATTTATTTATTTGTTTGTTTGTTTGTTTGTTTGTTTATTTAACATACCGATAGCCGTTTACACATCGTACCAGTTTACATGGAACAATATGGAAGGCCACAAAAAGGGGTGTATCTTTTACATAGAACACAGAACTGTTGGGCCGATGGGAGGATGGTATACCGTAGGAGGAATCCGTAGGTTCTCCCGTCGGGTGGCGAGGCAGAGCAGAAGAAGTGGCCAGCTGACCCTCGCTACTGGAGACTGAGAAAACTGTGGAGGCAGACGAAGAGTCGTGAATTCAAGGAGAGAACTGTGTCTTCACCACTGGAAGCCTGTGGTCCCCCCAGGAGGAACCTGTAGGGACCCAGACCGCTGGGACTTAGGTGGACCTTTGAGAGGTCAAGGAGTCGAGAGATCGGTGCAAGGGCTAACTGGAGCTTCACCCCTGGAAGCCCGCAGTCCCCCCGGGAGGAGCCTGTAGGGACCCGGGCCACTGGGACTTAGGTGGGCCCTTGGAGACGGTGGTCCAGAAGAAGTCCAAGGTCAAGTGCCAGAGGGTCATCGCTTACCAGTCCGAGGTCACACTTCAAGGGATCGCCGCTTGCCAGTCTGAAGTCACACACCAGGAATCACCACTAGCCAATCCAAAGTCAGGAACCAGGGACACCAAGACGAGACAGGAACAAGGATCAAAGCACTAGAGACTCACCAATGCAAGCAGACTCGACTTCATGGAATGTTGCCAAGTCAAGAAATGCTGCTGATAGATGATTCACTGCTAGACGCTAGACTGTTCATCAGCATCGCGCAAAGTCATGCTGAGACGTTTCATCATACCCAGACAAGTTTGACTCACAACACTTTCTGTACCGGCAAGAATTATATCCGACTCCCTGAAGAAGGAGTTTTTCTCCGAAACACTGTGTGTAGGACAGCGTCGGATTTTCCTCACCCAGCCAGATCACATTTTGGTTTCTTGCACTTGTGCTCTAACTTGTAAAATTTGGACTGTAAAGCCTTAGAAGATAAGTGCATATCTATTCAGCTTCATACATGGAAGTTTTCTAAAAAATGCCTCATTGTGACCAATGATTAAAAAAAGGCCCTTGCTGCTGAAAGCTTTTTCAAGCCGTTAGCCCCTCAGGTACCTTATATGAGGTCACTTTGAGTCTTCTCTTAAATCCCTGTCTCACCTTATAATATACAGGATTTGTACTATTATAGTATTATCACTGATTTCCTGATTATCATGGATTCTATACTTGTGGTATTGATAAGTCAAAGAATGAGCAGAAAGTCTCCTTTTATACTTCCGGGCAGCGGGCACTGGCTTGGGGGTTACTTTAGAAGCTGCAAGGTAGGGGGCAGGAGTCGTGGTCGTCCATGACAGTGGAACACAACATTCATTGGCCTCAAAGGCCCGAGAGAGGTCATCAGCCTGGATGATCTTCTCATTGGGCTGAAACATCAATTTGAAATCAAACCTACTGAAAAACAATTACCATCTGGCCTGGTAGGGGTTAAGTTGTTGAGCTTCTTGCAGGTACAATAAATTCTTATGGTTCATGGTAATAGTGAATATGTGGACGCCCCCTCCAGGATGTGTTTCCATTCCTGCAGGGCCAGTTTAATAGCTAAGAGTTTGCATTCTCTGATTGAATAGTGTTGCTCAGTAGGCGATAACTTATTTGAGAAGAGTGAGCATGGTAGCAATTTGTCATCAGGTGCCACCTGGGACTGTACAGCTCTGGGCTCAATGGATGAAGTATCCACTTTTCCCAAGAATGGTCGGGAGGTGACTGGATGTTTAACTATGGGAGCAGTCATGAAGAAGGTTTTGGTGTGACAAAAGCTTGAGATGCTTTGGGTGGCTAATTTTGCATGTTGGTCCATTTCTAGGTAAGGGCAGTCAATGGTGCTGTTATTGTGGAATACTTTTGGATATACTGCCAGTATTAATTAGCAAAACCCAGAAATCTGCCAGGTTCTGGCAGGTGGCAGTGAGTGGGGGCAAGGCAAAGGCAGAGTCCAGGGTTTGTCTGAGGTCAGGCAGGCAACAGGCAGAGAAGTCAAGAACTGGTCCAAGGTCAAGGTAGCATGTATCCAAGCAGAATCTGAAAAACAAGCAAAGGGCAAGGTGGCAATCAGGCAAGGTCAAAGTCCGTTCCTAATTAGCACCAAGAAGACTATCCAAAGAGGTTGATGGGAAGCAGGAACAGGCAGGGCATGAATGCAAGCAGAGGCAATGATGCGGTGAAGTAGGAACTGGAGGCGAAGGCAGTTGCTGGAGACAAGCGCTGGAACTGAAGGCAAGGCAACACACACTGCAGGCAAGTGCATGGCAGGAAATCTATTTCTGAGGTGCTGGCTGGTAGAAAATTACTTCCTTATATACTAGGACAGGATGTGATGTTATCAGTCAGTGCCCCCAGGAAGTTCCAGGATTAGGGCCTATAAAGGATGTCCTGGTGACAGGAAGTGCTAATCACAGTCCTGGGAGCTGCACAGGGTAGGGTAGGGTACTATGCTGGAGCATTTGAAGGTAAGGGATGTTACTTATATATTTATTTATTTGTAGGGTTTTATATACCGTTATTCGGTAGAGCCATCATAACGGTTTACAAATCTGCAATTATCATCCAACATATGCAATTATCTTACATGGGAAAGGATGTGGGAGAAATACAGAAAAATAAGAGATCTTGCACAAAATGCATTTTTGAATGGCAGGTGGTAGAGAAAATGGGTTTGTAGAAAATAATAATTTGTATTATCTTCCACCTCAGAGGAGAAGGAGAAGGATTTATGTAACATGGTATACCATCATTCTTATGGGTTTTTTTAATTTTCTTCAGCTAACTTCACTTTTTTATCATAGCAAGGAAAACACTAGAATTCTAGGTCTATTTTAAAAAACACATTTTATACACAAGCATGAACATACAAGACAGTAAGAAAATGCTGATAGAGCGGCACAATAACCTTATAATGCACCAAAGTTCAAACGGAGTCATTACTATTCCTGGTAATCTGCCAAATGATTAATTAATTATGTAGCCACCCACTTGGCTACTAAAACCACACTTTGCCCTTAAAGACCCTGTGGTATTGTAAACTGTCACTTGGTAGTGTAAAAGTCAGTATGTGTGGTTTCCACTCAAACCAAGAAAATATTATGAGATCATTGGCATATGTTCTTATGAAAAATACATAGAGGGGTAGATTTTAAAAAGGTGCGCGCGAGCGTACGTGTGCGCACGCTACCTGGCGCGCGCACACATGTACACCCGATTTTATAACTTCCGCAGTCCGTCAGTTATGAAAACCGACGCCGAGGATATCTGCGTCGGTCTTCAATGCGGCCAGCGCATGTTATAAAATCCCATGGCCGCGTGCACATGTGCGCGAGATTTTATAATCCATGTGCGCATGTGCAGGCGGCGCGCACAATGTGTGTGTGTGGGGGGGGGGCCTATTTTATAAGATTACGAGAGGTGACGCAATCGACCTTTCCAAGTTCCTTCCCAGTCAGCTCCAATTAAGGACTGACTAGGAGGGAACTTCCCTACCCCCCCTACCCATACTACCTCCCTCTTCCCCTCTCCTCTCCTAAACCCTGTCTCCTACCTTTTCTTTTTTTTTTTGTTTTGTTGCTTACTGCTCCGTTGGAGCTCCGTTGGAGCTCCGTTGGAGCAGAAGCAACTTGTGGGCGCTGGCCAACTGCCGGCGCACGCTTCCCTGGCACAGTGGCAAATGGCCGCTGTACCGGCCGCCTCCAGTCCCACCCCCTCCCCGTCCCCCAGACCACCCTATTCTTTGGGCCTGGCTCTTTGGTGCATAGCACGTGGCTAGGCCTCTTTGAAAATGCGCGCAGTGGGCCAGATTTTCAAGGGGTTACGCGCCGGGCCTATTTTAAAAAGGCCCAGCGATGCACGTACAGCCCCCGGATGAGTGTAAGTCCCGGGGCTTTACTAAAGGGGCGGTCCAGGGGCGGGGCAGGGCAGTCTGGGAGTGGGGCAGGGTGGGGGTGGTCTGGGGGCGGGGTGGGGGTGGGGCCAGAGGCTTCCGACAGAGTGACCATTGCTGCTGTGTCGGAGGATCGCACGCCGTCAAGCTGCCGGCACACACAACTTGCGCCTGCCCAGAGGCAGGCGCAAAAGGTAAGATAGACATTTTTGGGGGGGGGGGGTTAGAGTAGGGCTAGGGGGGAAAGGTTAGGGGAAGGGGTGGGAAGGTTAGGTTAGGGGGGAGGGAATGGAGGAAGGCAGCGCAGCTTGGCGCGCACAAGGTGCACAATTGTGCACCCCCTTGCGGGTGCCGACGCCGGATGTTATAACATGCGCGCATGTTATAAAATCGGCATACATGTTGCGTGCCTGGTAGCGCGCGCACATGTACACCCGCATGCAACCTTTTAAAATCTACCCCAGTGCGCGCAAGGCCCAACTACATGCGTAACCCCTGGGATTTATGCACGTCAGGCATTTAAATTCTACCCGGAAGTGCTTAGCACTGATTTTCACCATTTGCCACCTAGTTTAGGACCTAAATCTAGGAAAATAAATTGCAGCCCTAAATTTAAGCTCCTACCTTTTAGCATCCCTAAATGTATGAGAATTTTCAGCTGAATATATTTCCTAACTTTAGGCACCTAATTTAGGAGCGTAAATGTTCAGGGCCAGCTTCTTTTTTTTTTATTCCATAACACACACAAAAACCAGCATATACATAGAAATAATCAATCTAGAGGTCAGACACCACAGCCCTCTTGTTAAAGTACACAAACAAGAGAGAAAACCCCATGTAGAGCTGAATATCAGCCTCTACTGGACCACATACTACTTTAAAATGTCAAAAAAGCAGACTTGTTTCCTTTCATTGGAAATGTACAGGGGCAAAATGATGCTGTACAGTTTATCACTTTCATTGAAGAGGTATGAAGTCAATTTCATTTAAGTTTGTTTACTCTTATGTGTTTCAATCTGAAATGCAAAGTGTTTCACACACATTGGAGACAAAATGAAATGTGGTGGGTTCTTTAGTCTTCAAGGTGACCTTTCATACCAACATAACAGAACAAACAAATGTACAGCTGGTTTGTTTTTTCTTCATTGGTTTCATGTACTCAATGTGCAGTTATTTAATCTTTTTTTTTTGAGGAATTTGGTAGTGCAGGTTTATATTCAAAATTAAAATATGACTTTATAAGAATCAAGACAAGCAGGCTAAAGTATATTTAGAGTAAAAATAGCTTTAGCATTTTCTTTTCAAGAATATTATAATCAAGGCACACTAATTTGCCACTCTGTCCTTTTGTTCTCATAGCACTATCAACTGCCTGTCCCTCAACTGCTAGTAGCTCAAAAGCATCTGCATGAAAATTGCCCTTGTCTTTCTATGGCTATCCTCTTCTCCAATCTGTCTTTATCTCTTATCTCAATTTCTGTAATAGAGATCTGGTCTACCTTCCCTATCTCCCTAATTTCTTCTCCAACTTTTACCACCAAACTCTGCTGCTCATCTTCTTGATCAGCTGTACATTTGCCTTTCTTACCCATTCTTCATTGGTTTCCCATTAAATATCATGCTCAGTTTACACTTCCAGTTAAGAACCTTGTAAACGCATGCATAGCTTAGTTCATTCATATACGTCTGCTCTCACCTGCTGTCGCTCTGCTCCTCACAGTCAGACATCCCACTCACTGTCCCATGCTATCATGCTCCATCCCATTTCCTTGTTAATATCCTATTCATACCCTAACTGGAATAATTTGTCCCCTGACTTCTAGAACACTGTTTGCTAGCCTTCCTGTCCAGGCCCCTAACCCACTAACTGGCTTTTTTCTGACTCTAAAGATTTGTACTTTTCACATCCTTAGCCCTTTAATTAAGTAGAATTTAGTATACTCCCTCCTGACTTTACTCTCCATTTTTGTAAGGTATCCCACATAAATTGCAAAATAATTATCCTAATAATAATAATAATGATAGTCAGGCTTTTTCTCATAGGAACAGTACATGTTAGTGCATTAAAACACAAATTATTTACCACAGACTCCATTATTATTGCTCCATTTACTAATAATGTGCATTTGACAAGTTAATGATCAGGGCATGTCCATGAATATGCCTGAAAGAGTCAAAGTTTATTGCATAGAAGTTAATATTCAAAGAGTTTGTCCAGCTAACTTTTGCTGTTAACTGAGCAAATCCCAATGTTTTCAATTCCTTTCACCACTTCGTCTCTGCTTACTGGCTAAATTTTGTCTGGGCAAATTGTTGCCCAGATAAAATGTACTCAGTCAAAAAAAGTCAATGCCAGAAAGCAGTCTGCATGTTTTACTTTGAACAGGCAGTGCTGATATTTGGCGCTTTCCAGAGAAAATTACCCGGGTAATAGCAGGCCTATAGCTACCTAGACAACTGTGTTTGGATAACTTTAGACCAGATATTCAGTTGGCCCAGCTTTGGGCTAAATATCAGGATAAGGTAAACCTAACAGAGTTGGCTAATTAACCTTTTCCATACAGAGCTGCTGAATATAGGCTTCTACTGGGTGTAATTTTCAAAAGGATTTACATGTGCAAATGTAACTACTTTTGTAGCAAGTTTCAAAGGCTATTTACCCGCATAAAGTGCACTTATATGGGTAAAACCAATTGACAATTCAATGGCATATATTGTAGCAATTTTCAAAAGCCCATTTACATGAGTAAATTGCATTTTCATGTGTAAAACCCATTTTTAAGTGTGTAAATGCTTTTGAAAATCAGGCCCACTGTGCATAACGCATTATGGTTATCATGTTGGTGCACTTGCATATATAGAAAAAAAGAAAATCATAAAGACCATGCAGGAGTAAACAACTTGTTTGACATTTAAGGCAGAGTGAGTTGACTTTCCTCATGCTACCATTTTTCATTCTCTAACCTGTGTTCTCATGATGCAACAGCCAATGCAAGGTTTTAGGGGACTATGCATTGCTAAAATTTAAACATGCATGCTAAAATACTTCTTACTGGGTGATGGACATGAGTTTAGTATATATGCACAAAATATTAGCCTCCATAGTGTTGCGATCCTGCTCACGGCAAAGCCACGAGCAGGCTCTTACCTTCGCAGCTCTGGCCGCCATCATGCTGGCGCAGCTCAGAAGGAGCTGCCCCTAGATCCTCCGTGGCCGAATGCCACCATCTTGCCGGCATGACAGGAGCTGTGCCAGGGTTCTTCACCGCGGCAGGGAGCTGTGGACTTCGGCCTGTCTTGCAAGCTGGAGGCCACTGATGTCACACTCCTCGACTTGGGCCGGAGGCCGCAGGCCCTGGGGTCTTCTTGAGGCTGGTGCCGCTCCCGGGGGCCTGCTCTTCAGCGGCAGGACGCCGCCTCCAACGTCGGGGCCTGCATGGCTCTGCTCCGGCTCCTCCTCTTAGCAGGGCCGCTGACCAGGGTCCTATTGCTTCTTCTTCCTCTTTCTTAGGTGCGGGGCCGCACTTCCCTTCTTTATTTAAAGGGCCAGCGAGGGAGTGGCCCCCTGGTCCACCCTGATGATGTCACTTCCTGGATCTGCCTCTTCTGCCTACAAAAGGCTCTTCAGGTCAATCCTTCCATGCCTTCACAAGGAGCAAGTTCCTTCCTGGAACTGTCCTCCAGGAGCTGGTCTTCTCTAGGACTTCCTTGCACTCCTCGCTCCTGCATGGCATTCCTATGTTCTTCGTTAGATCCTTCGTCATCGTCTGTTCTGGTCCTTGCTGATGTCTGTCTGTTCCTGATGTCTCCTTCATCCCGACTCCTGATGTTCCTTTGTCCAGTCTTGATGTCCGTCCTGTCCAGATGTCCCAGGCTTTGCTTGATCCATCCTAGTGTGGTCCATGACCACTCCCGTTGGGGTGTGTAGGGCGCTGGTGGGTCTTCTCCATCATCGGAGCCGAGGATTTCCATGTTCCTGTCTGTCACCTCATGGGTCTGGAGTCTTCTGGACGTCTGCTTAGTCCGTCTTGGCTGCTCTTCACCGAGTGTCCAGAGAGTCCGTCCCGGATGTCCTGGATCCTCGCCTTGGAGGCTCGTCTAATCTCTCCTCCGATGCTCTCGACTCTGTCTACGCCTAGCCCCCGGTGGGCAGTGCTCCAGTGGATAGCCTGAGGGCCATTCTGGTCACTGCAGCCTCCTCCCTGGCTGTGGGTGTTAGCGCCTTATCCAGAGTCTTCTTTATCCTGATTTTAACTCGTCTGATCTTCGTCTGGGTCTGATCTTCGTCTGAGTCCGTCTTCATCAGCATTTGAGTCTTCAACTTCGGTTCCAGTCCACCCTTGCCTCCTGTCCGGCCTGCCGCCTTTGCTGCTCCCTGTGGCAGGTCCAAAAGGGCTTGGAGTGGTCGGAGGCCAACCTTGCGTGGTTGGTCTCACTGAGGCTACGCAGGTTGGCAGGGGCTTGGTCTCCACTCCTTCCCAGATGAGGGCCATCTCGCCGCAAGGGCACAGACTCCTCGTCCCGCACTGGTGAGCGGCCCCTAGCGCTCCCTTCCATCACAGTGCAACACATAGAGCATGAACACTATTAATGTGCATGCAAACCCACAAAACTGTAGTTTCTAGGCACTAATAGCATCTGTGCACTATATAGGATGTACATGCAAAACTGAATATGCACAGTCCTCTTTCCCTCATGGCTCAACCCCCATGTCAGAAACCTATATAAAAATAAGCCTGACATATGGGTCAGCTTGTCAGAGTGAAGGGCAGAAATGGGAGAGAATCTAGATCCCAGGAGAGAGATGAAGGAAAAGTAGAGACCTCTAGGAGAAGAAAAATCAGACCAAGAGGCACACATGTCAGAGGTCTGCCAGGAATGAGCATGTCTGACATCAGAAGGTGCTCTATTCAGTCCTAGCACATTCATTCCATTGATGCCTGGGAGGGAAATCTGCCAGCCCTGAGTCAGAGAGACACTGGCATCCAATGTGCAGATATGGTCCATTGACAGCTGTTTCTGCAGAAGCCTTAGAATGCCTGCAGGTATCTTGGAACAGATTAGCTGCAGCATCATTAAAATGGCCATCTCCTTATGCCAGCAAAGCAAATTCAGGCAACTTGCATCACTATATATCCAATCCCCTGAAACTACTCCCCCTTACCCCCACCTTACATAGCATCCACTCCATCCACACCATGCAGAAGTGGCCATCTCAGAGGCACACAGACAAGAGGTGGAAAGACTGGAATTCAACATCTAACTTTGGATGGGTGGATGCTGTCTCATGACCATCACTATTAGTTCCCATTCAATGTATATCTGAGGGGCTTATGACTCAACTACTGCAGCTTGTCTCTGCTACAACATTCGTTCTGCAGACTGCTCATACTCCCTGAGACCACGCAGAGCATAAAACACATGCAGTGCAAGAATTTAGCACATGCATGACATTCAATTGGAAACTGAATAGGCCTTTATTTGCACTAATTACAGCATTGTACCTTATGCACTGTGCAGGGCATGACAGTCTTTGAAAAATAGTTGTTAACAGTGAATGTGTGGTTTGTAACTACATTTTATTGTCTAAAATAATGCAGAATTATGTTTGGAAATGCTAAAGTGTATGTTTGTTGGTGTCATTTCTCTCTAGCCTCCCATCTTTTACTCCCTGTTCTCCGACTCTCCCCACTATTTAGTTCATACCTTACACATTTCCTGCTCTAAAGCATCTCCTCTATCACCCCTCAAACAATGCAGTTAGCTGAACATGTTAAAAAAATTAATATCTGATCCAAGTCAGTGTTAAATTGTAAGCCTTAGTTTGAGCTCATGGAAGCAAGCATACAACAGTATTGAGCACACATCTACTAAAGTTTCATTTGCTTTCTTCAATTACATGCATGTGTACACAAGCTTTAGCATGTACAAGCTAATATCTTTTACACCATGTTAGTGTGCTCACTAGGACCTTTGTGCATAATATGGGTTGGGGTTTTTTTGCACACTAAACAGCCTTAGTGTGCATGCTTAGTTTTACTACATAGGCTCCCCTAATCTTCAAATGCTAATTATAGGAAATCAGTTTAATTCCTCATACATATACTTAGTAGGGCAGAAGAATACTAGTCATGTTCTTAAAATTAATTACTATAAAAACTGACAGAGGACCGATCATTAGTGTGTATGCTTATGGCTTGTGTTGCTTCTCTTCCCACAAATAAATAGATGATGCTCAGTTGTGTCACTGCCTCTGCTTCCTCTTTGTACCCTTTCCTCATAATTACGGATCAACCTCATAAGTCTTGAACAAGTAAATCTTAACTTCTCTAGGGAAATCAGTGCATGAAGACTGGCAGGAAGGAGAATACTACGGGGGGGGGGGAGCTAGCAGCTCAGGATTTAGACTTTGGCTAATCTGATCTCTGATGTGTTTCTGAGGCATCTCCAAAGAAAAACAGGGTAAAACTGCCATGTGCTGTCGTAGAATTCTGATCATTAGCCAAGGTTAGATTATTAAGGTCCATACAGTTATGATAGGTATTAAGACCCTTGATTTGAGAGAACAGTTAACTGAAGACTTCCTCATTCATTTAGTGAAATAAACTATTTTGGGCAAATGAGACCCTGATTGTGTTCATGTGATTTTCTTCAGCTACTTTGCCTCTGCTATATTTCAGAATATGCATGTGTGCCACATATGTGTAGAGAGAACCCCAAACATGGTGTGCTATCTTTAAGTTTGGTAACCGTGCAAGAGGCTTTGGAGGGGGGGAGAGACCGTTGTTATTATGATGACATGGTTTGGAGAAATGTTTTCCACTTGTTGCAGTGATAATGTGATGTTTGGGGAAATGATGTGTAAAGATGCGGAGTTTTCTGATTGGGTGATCTAAGTGTAGTGGAAGATATAAGAATGGAACATGTGACAGGGTTTTGCCCTTTCCTCCCTGACCATTCCGAAATTAGGATGGGTGATAATGATCTGATGGAGTAGCCAGACCATGGGCTGGCAGGCTCAGGATGCTCCCATTTCCTTCTCCTCCTGAGGAGCTTACCATGGGGAAAGGAAGAAACATTGGGGCGGATTTTAAAAGGAGTGCGAATAGCCTACTTTTGTTTGCGCTCCAGGCGCAAACAAAAGTACGCTGGATTTTAGTAGATACGCGCGGAGCCGTGCGTATCTGCTAAAAACCTGGATCGGCGCGCGCAAAGGCTATGGATTTTGTATAGCCGGCGCACGCCGAGCCGCGCAGCCTACCCCCGTTCCCTCCAAGGCCGCTCCGAAATCGGAGCGGCCTCGGAGAGAACTTTCCTTTGCCCTCCACTCACCTTCCCCTCCCTTCCCCTACCTAACCCACCCGCCCGGCCCTGTCTAAACCCCCCCCTTACCTTTGTCAGGGGATTTACGCCTCCCTCCGGGAGGCGTAAATCCCCGCGCGTCAGCGGGCCTCCTGCGCGCCAGGACGCGACCTGGGGGCGGGTCCGGAGGGCGCGGCCACGCCCCCGGGCCGCCCTGGACCGTAGCCACGCCCCCGGGCCCGCCCCCGGAACGCTCCCGACACGCCCCGAAAACGCCGCGCGGTTCGGGCCCGCCCCCGACACGCCCCCGACACGCCCCCTCTGAAAACCCCGGGACTTACGCGAGTCCCGGGGCTCTGCGCTTGCCGGTAGGCCTATGTAAAATAGGCTTACCGGCGCGCAGGGCCCTGCTCGCGTAAATCCGCCCGGTTTTGGGCGGATTTACGCGAGCAGGGCTCTGAAAATCCACCCCATTTTGTTCCACCTTCTGAGGAAGTGAAACAGCAGTAAGGAGCAGGAATGAGTCCCAGATGAGGAATGCCTCAGGGTGTCCTCTAAAGTGCAGAAGTCCAGGGAACCTGCACTGAGAGAGAGGTGGTGTAGTATCCCGAGAGAAGGTCCATGACTCGAAGTGTTGTGAATAAATCATGTTAATGTGAGTTGCATTAGGTCCCTTTTGGACCTATCAAACAAAACCAAAGAAGGTTACCACAGACTCCTAACCCTAAGACATTTAAAACCATTTCTCAACACTGATGATTTCAGAACAGTACTTCAAATACTTATCTTCTCCACCTTCGACTATTGTAACTCCCTTCTAATAGGTATACCCTTCTCATCCCTCAAACCACTGCAAATACTTCAAAACTCTGCCGCTAGAGTCCTAACTGGAACAAAAAGAAATGACCATATTACGCCCATCTTATCGTCTCTACACTGGCTCCCTATCACTGCACGAATCATCTACAAATCCATGTCTATCATCCATAAAGTCCTTAACAATGATCATCAAGGACTTAAATCCCTTAACATATCTCTACAGAACCCCTCAAGAAACCTACGTTCCAGCAATTCAAAACTCTTATCAGTCCCTACTGTCAAAGATGCTCACCTAACATCAACAAGAGAGAGAGCCTTCTCCATCGCCTCCCTAATCTTTGGAACAATCTACCTGAAGACCTAAGATCTCAACACAATATAAAAACCTTCAAAAAAGACTTAAAAACTTTACTGTTTCGTAGATTCTTCTTGGATCCACAATCATCTACACAGACCAACTCTCAAATAAACTCATAACCTTAATCCTCAACTTCTCTAACCTCACTCCACATTCAACCTTATATCTGCTGAGACTTACTTGGTTATGTTTATCATTATTGTTACTACAACATGTTTGTTGATATCTAATAACCTCTTTGTTAAAATTTATTTCTTTGTAAACCGTTATGATGGCTTTCCGAATAACGGTATATAAAACTCTTCAAATAAATGTTAGTTTTGATATGGGTATGACAAAAGGTGAACCCTATTCTTTAAACAGATTTGGGATTGAAGTACTATGTAAGAGGAATTTGAGCCTTCTGACTAATCCTGATGCTGGCCCAGAGTAAAAAATGGTGTTTTGAGAAAAGAGCTGTATAACCCTTTTTCCATGGATGGCCTATTTCCTAAAGGAAGCAAAATCTCAAAGTGACCACCACTAGGGACAACGTTGATGTGGAGCAGAGAACAGCAGGTATAACGCGGTGAAAAGGAAGTAACTACGGCTATCTGATGCAAAGTAAAATTCTCTAGCGAAGCAAGAATCCTGTAAGGTTGGTAATTTCCAACGTAAGACTCCCCTGAAGAAAGACACACGTCTGAAACATGAACGTGTTTGTGTCGGGATTTCATTTTATCATCCAAAGAAACCAACAGATTAGGAAGTCGCAAGGTACCAGCTTTAAATTGAACATTACTTTTGAAGATCATATTTGTCCTTTTCTGCAAATAAGTTAACATCTATTATACCACAGATGTCATTGAAATCATTGGGACTTTAATGCTAATATATTGCAACAAAAAATTTAAAAAAAAAAAAATTGGTTCCGGAGGTGGTAGGAGGTTGATGATCATAACCAACAATACATTGGTACGGGGACACCTACACTGTATATGAAACCTTTTACTCTTCCTAAAAAAAATTTTCTTCAGGTTTTTTCAACAATTTGAAAATCAACAGATCCACAGGGTGTAGGTATATCAAGTAACAATTGAAGCTATACAAAGAAAATATTTTGAGTAATTTATTTTTAAAAATATTCTTCATACAGCAATAGAGCAGTTCTTCTGCTTTTGATTCAATTTCTATTTCCTAAAGGGCCATATGATAAAATGACCCTGTTTCCCCTCTTTAACCTTTGCTGAGCGGACAGTATTGCATTGGCCCCAAAGTGTCCAATTACATTCAGGGTCCTTAGATTTACATGAACCAGGATTTAATTGATCTCTAACTTTGGATGTGTCCCTCCAGGCAGGGGTTTGAAATTGGCTTAATCCTCCATGGCAGGATAGAAGTGTCCCAAGGTGGCTGAGATATGCTAACAGTGACCTGATCCCTTTCTATAATACCTGAGGTCCACGACGAATCCCGAATTTCACCTGGCAGAGTCCTGTGTTCCAGGGTGGAAACTCCAGTTGGGGGTCTCCAGATGTTCTCTCTTGATGATGCCTCTTCAAAATATAGAAAATGGCCTCCCAGGAGGAAAGGCCTATACTGGAAACAGTTACCAAAAGTCTCCAGTTCAGGGGAAAAGAAGGTCACAGAAAAAATTCTTCCTATCCCCAAAGATGGCAAAATACAAAACTTGTAAAAACTTTAATCAGGATTTCTTCTCACACTGGGTAGTGCTGCAACCTCCTCTTTTGCTGGTTGAAAAGGTGCACAATCCTTCCTGACCTTTCTGAGCAGGGCATTCTGCTCACAGGGAATGGAACAGTCAAAATTGTAGAAACCAGAAAAAACACCAAAAGCTTCTAGTTAATATCCCTCTTCCAGCCCTATTAAAGGAATTGGCAAGGTATGTGTCTCTCTTCTCCTGTGCCAGACCGAAAGCCTTACTCAGAGAGCACACATGATACACCTCCTTCCCTTCTGAGAGCAAAACTACATTTGCCCTAATCTTACCTAAACTAGCCCCTCCCCTCCCCTTGTGCCCAGGGGGTCTCTACAGATGGATGTAGAGGAATGTAACTATTATGTTGCCTGGAAGCTGGTCTGTTTTATGTTAGTTTGTAAGCCCATGAAATTCTGAGATATTCAGTGATTAACAATGTAATATTTTTTCACATCCACGTACATAGTTGCTGGCTGGTTCATCCAGAAATAAAGTTAGCTGTCAGGCAACTGCCCGAGGCGTCTACCAGTAGAGGAAATGTGAGAGAGAGGATATGAATGTGTGTATGTTTGTATGTGAAAGAGCACGTGTGTGTAAAAGCATGTGCATGTGTGAATGTGAAAGAACAGAAAGTTTCTGCGCAACAACCCCGTTCCTCTCTGCCTGCTAATCCATGACATCTGGAAATCAAAAGTTCCAAAGTATGGAAAGTGGGAGGGGTTTAAAAATCCTTAATAGTTTTAATTATTGGCTATTATTTGATGTGTCTGTTTTGAAATATTTTATTGGTGTTTGAAAAATGTTTATACGAGTTTGTTTTTTTTATTCTATTCATTAGGGGGTAGATTTTTTTAAAAAGCGCGATCGCGTACTTTTGTTTGCGCAGCAGGCACAAACAAAAGTACGCTGGATTTTATAAGATACGCGCATAGCCGCGTGTATCCTCTAAAATCCTGGATTGGCGCGCGCAAGGCTGCCGATTTTGGGCAGCCTGCGTGCGCCGAGCCGCGCAGCCTGCCTCCGTTCCCTCCCAGGCCGCTCCGAAATCGTAGCGGCCTGGGAGGGAACTTTCTTTCGCCCTCCCCTCACCTTCCCCTCCCTTCCCCTACCTAACCCACCCCCCCCCCGGCCCTATCTAAACTCCCCCCTTACCTTTGTCCCTAGATTTACGCCTGCGAGAAGCAGACGTAAATCTACGCGCGCCAGCGGACTGCTGGCGTGCCGTCTTCCGACCCGGGGGCTGGTCTGGAAGCCTGGACCACGCCCCCAGGCCGGCGCCACGCCCCCGGTTCCGCCCCCGAAACGCCGCGTCATCCGGTCATGCCCCCTTCAAATAACCCCGGGACCTACGCGCGTCCCGGGGCTTTGCGCACGCTGGCGGCCTATGCAAAATAGGCGCGCCGGTGCGCAAGGCCCTGCTTGCGTAAATCCGGGCAGATTTACGCGAGCAGGGCTTTTAAAATCCGCCCGAGTATATATAGGAGTAGATTTTAAAACGCCTTCGTGCGTAAGTGGGGTTACGCGAGTCAGGCCTATTTAAAAAGGCCTGGCGACGCTCGTAATGCCCCGGAACGCGCGTATGTCCCAGGGCTTCGAAAAAGGGGTGGGGTGGGGTGGAGTTAGAGGTCCCTGGCACAGCGGCCATTTGCCGCGGGATCGCGTGCCAGCAGGGTGCCAGCATGCGCAACCTGCACCTGCCCCAAGGCAGGCACAAACGGTAAGTTAAAGGAATGGGGGGGGGGGGGGTAGAATAGGGCTAGGGGGTGGGAAGGTTAGGGAAGGGGTAGGAAGGATAGAGTAGGGGAAAGGGAAGTTCCCTCACAGGCTGCTCCTAAATTGAAGCGGCCTGGGAGGGAATGGGTGAAGGCTGCGGGTGTCGGCGCGCACAAGATACATTAGTGTGCACCCCTTTGCATGCGCTGACCTCCGATTTTATAACATGCATGCACCTGCACGCGCATGTTATAAAATCGGGTGTCCATGTGTGCGTGACGGGCAGTGCACGCACATGGATGCCAGCGCTCAAGTACTTAAAATCTACCCCATATTGTAAGTGATATTTTATTTAATATTTATATATTAAAACATTTTGTAGGCCACATTATTTACCTCAGGAGAATGTACTTTGTCCTTTTTCATGTAAAATCTGTTATTGTAACTACATAACTGTGTATAAGGAAGGATGAGTAAGGTAGCTGCAGATGGGCTTAGGGACTGGGGGAGGGAGATGAGTGAAGTATCTCCTGATGTTTTCCTTCTCCTCCACACTGCTTTACTCTGTTAAAAAAACCATTCACAATTCTGGTCTGTTGTGGTCTCTCACTAAAGAAGGAGTGCTTTTAAGTTTTTTTGGGGTGAGGAGAGTTCTAAGAATTTAGATTGCACTATTTTTGTTTGGAGTGGTTTTTTTTTGGGGGGGACACCAAATTACTAGAGGGACGCTAAACAATAAGAAAAAAACAATACTGAAACATAAAACATAAATCCAGAAACATTTGCCAATCTTCTTCTCCCTTGACTTACTTCTAACCCTTCTGCAGACATCGATGCTCTGGTTCACCAATGGAACCAATGGACACCAATGGATACCAATGAATGTTGTCTCGACAGCTTAGCTCCTATAACAGTTCACAGTACCTCAGATAGACCAAAAGCTGCTTGGTACAACGCTGCACTACAATAAATGAAACAAAAATTAAGAAGTTTGGAATGATGGCTGGCAAAAAAAACCCTCTACCAGAACGCAAACAGGCCTACTACACCTATCTACATAAATAAAAAAGAAACTGACCACACCAAGAAATCTTTTTATGCCCTCCAGATGCAAGCCTATCTAAGTCAAAACCTATCTAATCATTTCACTACTGAATTCTGTAACAACTTCCTTCAGCAGCAAAAATAATCGAATCTGTAATTCTTCATCAGTTCACAGAATACATTGACAACAATAACCTCCTTCATCCACACCAACATGGCTTCAGAAAGGGACATAGCACTGAACCCCTCCTCATATCCTCTTTTGATACCATCATTAGAGGATTTGACTCCAACACTGACTATATTGTATTATTCCTTGATATCTTTCGACACTCTAAATCATGATATTTTCTTTTCAAATCTTCAACACATAGGTATTACAGGTAGTGTTCTTCAATGGTTTAAATCATTTCTTGCCACCTGTCCACAAAAAGACATTCTCAGTGATCTCAGTTCTATCTGGTATTACATTAACTCGGGTGTGCCTCAGGGGTCTTCTTTATCCTCTATTCTCTTTAACATTTACTTGCTTCCTATCTGTCACCTCTTCGCTGGTCTTGACTTAAACTTTAAGATATACGCAGATGACATCCAATTTATCATTCCCTATTCAGATTCCTGGCCTAAGACCTTATCTTTAATACAGTTATATTTAAAAACAATAAATACTTGCTTATCATACAACCACCTAAAATTAAACACAGTAAAAACAGAGTTGATTTTCCTATCACCCATTCCTGAATCGTCACGCTGTCCCCCAGCAAACTTCACTTTTGAAAACTACACTATCCCAATAGCAACTGCACCCTTAACCTAGGCGTTTTGATTGACTCTAGTCTATTAATGACTACTAATGTTTCTGCCTTAGTAAAAAAAAAATCCTTTTTTAAACTACAATTACTCAGAAAACTAAAACCACTTCTACACCTATCTACTTATTAGGCTTATTCAATATTTGTTGATAGATAATGTGGCTTTCAATGCATACTTCACGTTCAATACATATCCAACATAGGTCTCTGCTTCAACAGCAGGGGAGAAGAAAAACTAATACTTCACGCATATCCAGCATAGCTCTCTGCTTCAACAGCAGGGGAGAAGTAAAACTAATACTTCACGCATATCCAGCATTGCTCTCTGCTTCAACGGCAGGGGAGAATTAAAACTAATAGTTCACGCTTATCCAGCATAGCTCTCTGCTACAATGGCAGGGGAGAAGAAAAACAACCAATAAGGGCTGAATAACATAGTCTGGGTAAAACAAATAAGCATGGGTGTAGCTTGCTTATTGCGGCGGTTACTACCCCTAACTAATCAAGCTTGATATTTCACTTGGATGCAGCTCCATCACTGCTCTCTGCATTAATGGTGGGTGTGAAAGGGAAATAGAACCAAAGGTTACTAGGCGCCAAGAGAAACAGATAAGTATGAGAAAAAAAGAAGTGTGAGGCTTGCCGGGCAGACTGGATGGGCCGATTGGTCTTCTTCTGCCGTCATTTCTATGTTTCTATGTTTCTATATTCCCCTCTGACTTTTGCTCAGTCATACAAGCTTTGGTGTTGTCAGGTCTAGACTACTGCAATTCTTTATATCTTGGTCTCCCAGCATCCATCATCCATCCTCTTCAGCATATCCAAAACTCAGCAGCTCGCTTAATCTCTAACACTCCTTGTAGAGAACACATTACACCAATTCTTCAATCACTTCACTGGCTCCCTCTTCATTACTACATTCAATATAAGGTTGTTTCCATCCTTCTCAACCTAATTTACAATCTTTTGACTGGCTCTGTTTTACTCTAAGACTCTACCGGCCTTCTTGTCAGTTAAGATCATTGGACAAATGCTTACTTGAAGTTCCAAACAGTAAAAACAGCTAAGCTAGACTTGACCCGTAGGCGTGCATTTTCCATCGCAAGTCCAACTTTATGGAACTCACTTCCAGATTATATCCATCTCATCTCAAACTCAAAAGAATTTAAGAAAGTTCTCAAAACACATTTATACACTCTCACCTTCAGTAAGCCTAAAGCACCCTAAAACTTATTTTCTCTTTTAATCTCTACCTTTTTAACTATATGTCTAATTCTTATAACTCTCCATGTCTATTTACTCTAGTATAATTATTTTATCTCCTTTTATTTTTCAATTTTTAATTTGCTTGTAATGATTGAATTTATGTATATACATTTTTGTAAACTGCTTAGATCTATAATTTATTTGTATAGGTGGTATATAAGAATTAGGAAATAAATAAATAAATAAATAAATAAATAAATAAATAGATTACTAGCGTGCCCTGGGCACCAACATGTCGCTGTCCAGCCATGTCTTCTACACTTATTTGGCCAGCATGACTGTGATGCATAGGATCAGAGTTCATGGAATGGAGTTGAAGGGTATCTTCCCTGTTTATTCAGAGAAGAACATGGCTATTGGATACCCATTCTGTCATTATACAGGTCCACTTAACCATCTGCATAACCAAACTAAAAACCCACCAAATTAATTTGGAAGGGATGACCCTTAATCAACAGGGGAACCCCCTATCATTTTATGTGCCACTTCAGGGGTTCTTTGTTAGGGATGTGCAATTGTTTAAAATGAATGTGAAAATGCTCTGAATAAGGCCAATTCATTTCATTCGAGGGGCCCTGAAATTAATCGTGTCCCCCAAATGAAACAAACCTTATTCATTGCATTCATTTTAAATGACTGCATCAAGGCCTTGCCTAGGGCATAGACCGGAGCCCAAAGCAGAGGCCTCAGCCTAGGACCAAGTGTGATTCTGGGGTCTTGGCCTAGATCCAGGCCAATGCTGGGGTCTCAGTCAAGCCCCCCCCCCCCCTCGAACAAACTTATCTGATTCATCAGGTATCTGCGAAATCAGTCAACCTAGGCCAGAGCACAGACCCAGGCCTGATCTCACAGAAGCCGGGTCCCAATGCTGGGGCCCCAAGCCCAAAGCTGGGGCCCAGACCGGAGGCTGAGTCCCAATGCCTGGGCCTGGGCTTAGGCCGGAGCCCAGGTCCAGGCCTGATGCCATGGCCCATTTCAGAGACTGGGTCCTAATGCCAGTGCCTCAGCCCTGGACCCAGGCCTGACACCGTAGCCTGGCCTGAACACTGGGTCCTGATGGCTGGGCCTCAGAGCAGCTCCGACACATCCAACATCCTCTTCTTTTCTTTTTCAACTGACACCATCCACTGGGGTCATCCTGGAGTTATTTAATCCCAGTACATTCACCCCAGTGGATGTATGACAATGTTGTCATTTTTTTTACTTTTTTTTTAATGTTTGATTCATTTTTTCACAAAAATGAAATGAATCAAACATTCCACAAACCAAAATTTGTGGGAAGGAATCATCCCGAAAACAAATCAAAAACAAAAACAAAAAATGTTGCCCTGTACACCCCTATTACATGTGTGCATGTAATATGACTAAGTGAACAAAAATGCTAAGGAAATATGGGACCAGGTACAACAGAGACTTTGCCTATTTGGGGTCTGATAAATCAAGTGCTTTCTGTGTAGTATGTTTGATCCATAGAGCAAGCATATTTATGCAATATTGTGTTACTCATTTTGGATACTTTGGGGTTGATATTAAAAACCTCACTGAATGGGTAAGATAACCAAGTAAATAAACCTAATTATCTTTCCATGGATAATCAGCTGCACTTAACTGGCTAAATGTCCATGGAAGCCATAAAACAGTTCTGGAAAAGATTGATAAAAATTCTCATTTCTGTGCCTTTTCTGGTCACTTTTAGATAGACAGTAACATGATTGGGAAAGCATCTGCCACAATATTGGTCTGAGGACCAACTGGAGGAAGAGGTGATGGTTATTTGACACATGTGAAAAACATCCTGTGCTCATTTCTGACTATTAACAGCAGCCTGGGTAAAAGGAATACATACAAGTTGGCACTTCCTTACACATAGGTCACCCTCATAGTTTTTTTCTGAGGTGAGAGCGAGATTGCTCTGAGTTGCTTGGTTACTTGCTCCTATCAGAAAGTGGTAGGATACATGAGTGACAGCAGTTGGTCCTCAGTTTCCAGATGTATAAGCTATTTGAGGCCATACTTACCTAATGCCTGACTACATCCAGATTCCTGTGGGGGAGCAGGTGGGGAGATACTTATAAAGGGACATCCATGGCATTGATATGTGAAGCATAAGCATTAACACAGTCTTAACATTTAAGTCTGCTGTAACTCTTACTTCCTGGAGACTGCCTTGGGTTAATCATATCTAAGCTGCCAGGTCACCTTAGTACTGGAAAAGCAGACTTGTGCTTCTTCAAATTTATCAAAGGGTATATTTACCTATTGGAGTATGGGGTGTTACGCCTTTTATGATTTTGCCAGCTTTTAATCAAATACACCAGTAAAAATGTGCATTCATTCCACCTGAATGGGTAAAATGTGACAAATAAATCAATTTTTGGTTCTTACAAAGAGAATGAATCAAAAATAGACTTATTCAGAAAAATCCAAATGTTATTCATATTTTTCATTTCAGCAAATAATGTACTCTAGCAAATAGCGTGCACTAATAGTTCATCTGCCTATGCCTCCCCCCTGCACGCGTCCATAATTATCCCATCAGAGGATTTGAGGGAAGAAAGGGGAAGGAGCAAGCCCCAGGTGCTCCTACTCCACCAGTTGTGCTTTAAAAATTGTGAGGTCTCACAGCAGGCAAGGGCCATAAAGCTATACTGCTATAGAAATTGTTTTACAGTCATAATGCATTACAGCCATATTGCTTTATGGCTGTAAAACAACTTGGCCCCTACTGGCCCTGAGACCTGCACTATTTTTAAAGCATCACCTGGTTCTCACTCCTGCCCCTTTCTCCTTTCAAAACTAGGCGAGGACTAGGGGCTGCAGGGAAGTAAGGGGGTTTTAACATTTTCTTTTAAATTAAATGTTTATTTTGGTAGAGCAAATTAACCACACCAAACTAAACATAATGGGGTAGATTTTCAGACCGCGCGAATAGGCATACTTTTGCTGGCGCATCAGGCGCAAGCAAAAGTACGCGGGATTTTAGTAGATACGCGCGGAGCCGCGCGTATCCGCTAAAATCCGGGATCGGCACGCGCAAGGCTATGGATTCATTCATTCATTTTTTTCATTTAGTAAATTTATTAAACGCCTAACACAAAAAGGTCTAGGCGATATACATAAAAACATACATAATAATAAAACAAACATTGCACATATAAATGTAAATATAAATATAAAATTCCATAGGAACTATGCCATATTATACCAAACAAGTATAATTCGCTAAATCAAATTTTACAGTAAAACTAGCAGAGTGATCAAACAACTCACGTGTCCATGAAATTACAATGAGTATTGTAAAACAGACACATCGTCTTTATACAGTATTAAACACACGAGACAACAAATAACTCTTAAAAGCCAGCTTGAATTTTTTAACATCTTCCAGCTCCCGAATTTCAAAAGGGATAAGATTCCATTGAACTGGAGCCGCGATGGAAAAAGAAGTTTCTCTAGTGTGTTAACAAGGCGGGCCTGTCTAACTGTGGGAATATCTAATAAATTCAGTTGCGAGGATCTTAGCGATCTAACAGGTTTATGGATACGAAGAAGAGCATTGAACCAACCTGAAGACTCGGAATCGCGAAGTTTAAACACTATCATGCCTAATTTAAACAGAATATGCTCATGAACAGGGAGCCAATTCAATTTGGCTAGGACAGGAGATATACTATCAAAGCGTTTGGAGGCTGAAACAACTCTAGCAGCTGAATTCAGAATTAATTGAATAGACTGAATAACAGTCTTAGGCAGACCTATGTAAAGACTGTTACAATAATCAATGTGTGGAAATATGATAGCTCGCACTACCATCAAGAAGTCGGAATCATACAATAGGTGTCGTAAACCTTTTAAAAGACGAAGCTTAAAGAAGCCTGATCTAATCAAGGATCTAATTTGAGGTTTAAATGAAAGAGTGGAATCAAGCAAGAAACCCAGACGCCTAATTGGGTTGAGCAGAGAAAATGACAAACCATCTAACATGATTGTATCTTGTAAAGGAGTAACCGAAGATCTATGAATTAGGAGCATGGTGGTCTTACTGGTGTTTAGTAACAACTTGTTTTGTTTAAGCCAACGATTGACAGTATTCATACATAACGTCAAAAGATACAACGTCGAAGACCAAGAATTTTGAACTTTTACGTAAAACTGAATATCGTCAGCATAGATCTTGAATCCCTCAGTGATAATAGATAACAACTTGGCAATGGGGGCAAGGTAAACATTAAATAACATTGCTGACAAAGCAGAACCCTGAGGCACACCCGATCTCATATGTTGTGGAGCGGAACGTGAGTTATTAAAATTGAAGGTTTGAGAGCGATCTGAAAGATAGCTCTCAAACCAAGCCAGCACAGTACCTGTTAACCCACATTCCCGTAAACGGAATAATAAAATCTGATGGTCAATTGAATCAAATGCAGCACTAATATCTAATGAAACTAGAATAAACTGCTGTCCACTATCTAAGTTTCGTTTGATAGAATCAACTAATGAAATCAAAAGCAATTCTGTGCTAAGTCCTCTACGAAAACCAAATTGATGCGGACTTAGAATTTCATTTCTCTCTAAGAAAGTAGTTAGTTGGACTAACACAATACCTTCAATTACCTTGGCTACAAGAGGAAGTGAAGAGATTGGTCAATAATTTGAAAGAATACCAGGATCTAAAGAAGATTTTTTTAACAAAGGTTTAACTATAGCGGATTTTAACGTTATAGGAAGAATCCCGGTACTCAAAGAACTATTTATCACCTTCACAACAGGGGCTTTAATAAGCTGAAAGATATCTTTAAAAGTTGACACAGAGATTTTGAGAAAAGGACACATGGTATTGTTAAGTTTTCTGAGGATATTAGAAACTTCAAGTGAGGAAGTTAATTCAAAATCAGACCAGGAAGAAAAATTGCTTATGGGCACATCAAGATACCAACGACTCACATCCTTAAAATAAGAAAGCAAGTTGTCTAGTTTAGCTGAAAAAAAGGCAGCAAACAAGTCAGCTGTAAAAGAAGACAGAGCATTGGTGTCTGAAATATTCTGAGAAGTTAACCTATGAACCAAGGAAAACAACAATTTCGGATTAAAACCTATTTCATTTATTTTCTTTGAATAATAAACCTTCTTTGCTTCTAAGGTGTCCTGCTGATAATTTTTCAAAGATAGCCGATAAACTGAGGCTGTTTCACAAGAAGGATATTTAATCCATTTACGTTCATTTTTCCTAAGTTGTTGCCGGGCTGATACTACTGCGGGAGTGATCCAAGGATTCTGTATAGCCGGTGCGCGCCGAGCCGCGCAGCCTACCCCCGTTCCCTCCGAGGCCGCTCCGAAATCGAAGCGGCCTCGGAGGGAACTTTCTTTTGCCCTCCCCTCACCTTCCCCTCCCTTCCCCTACCTAACCCACCCGCCCGGCCCTGTCTAAACCCCATCCTTACCTTTGTCGGGGGATTTACGCCTCCCTCTGGGAGGCGTAAATCCCTGCGCGCCAGCGGGCCACTAGCGCGCCGGGACGCGACCTGGGGGTGGGTCTGGAGGGCGCGGCCACGCCCCCGGACCGCCCCGGGCCGTAACCACGCCCCAGACCCGCCCCCGAAATGCTCCCGACATGCCCCCAAAACGGCGCTGCGCTCGGTCCCGCCCCCGACATGCCCCCCTCCGAAAACCCCGGGACTTACGCAAGTCCCGGGGCTCTGCGCGCGCCGGTAGGCCTATGTAAAATAGGCTCACCGGCGCGCAGGGCCCTGCTCGCCTAAATCCGCCCGGATTTGGGCGGATTTAGGCGAGCAGGGCTCTTAAAATCCGCCCCAATGTATTTATTTAGTTGCAAAATTTGTGTATCGCCTATCAACATTACTAAGCGATTTACAATAAAGCATTCACAATTCGAGCAAAAAATGAAGTCATTAGACAAATAAAAATAAATCATGAATTGCAACAATAAAACACACTAATCCCAAAAAGGCCCCCCAAATTGAAAAAAAAAAGAAAAGAAAAGAAAATGAAAACTTTCTGCCTGTATTAATACATTACATTAATGGTAGAGAGAAGGTTTGTATACTTACAGAACATGATCCTTGCTACCATCCCAAGCCATTGATGGTAATTTTGTTCTGTAATAATTTTTCATGTGTGTGAGTCATTGACTGATTTAGGATTGTGCTGCCCCTAGGCACTGTTGGTGCAGCCGCTTCCCCCACCCCAGATAAGTGACAAAAGAGCAGAAAGTCTAAAAATGTTCTTTCCTCCAGCCCACCTTCTCTCCTCAAATCCTGACAGAAGGATTGGGGCTGGATTAGGGAGCAGAGTGGTTTTTCTTTGCTCCCTATCAGGCCGATTTAGTAAAGTCCGCGGGAGAGAGGGTGAACGCCTGCTCTCCCAGCGCGTACACCGGCCACTCGCCAGTGCGTGCGATTCAGTATTTAAATTAGGCCCGGCGGTAAAAATGGGCAAAAGGAGGCGCTAGGGACACTAGCGCGTCCCTAGCGCCTCCTTTTTCACAGGAACGGCGGCTGTCAGCGAGTTTTGAAAACCGACGCTCAATTTTGCTGGCGTCGGTTCTCGAGCCTGCTGACAGCCACGGGCTCGGAAACCGGACGCCGGCAAAATTGAGCATCCGGTTTTCGACCTGACAGCCGCCGGCCAACTTCCAAATTTTTTTTTTTTTTAAACTTTTTTTACTCTTCGGGACCTCTGACTTAATATCGCCATGATATTAAGTCGGAGGGTGCACAGAAAAGCAGTTTTTATTGCTTTCTGTGCACTTTCCCGGTGCCGGAAAGGTAGGCGCTAATTTCTACCCAAAGGTAGGCGCTAATTTCTGAAAGTAAAATGTGCGGCATTTTCCGCCCCTTACTGAATAAGGGGTAAGGGAAAACGCGCGTCCAAGGACAGGTTAACAGTGCGCTCCGTCGGAGCACACTGTACTGTATCGGTCTGTATGTGTTCTGGTGTCACCCCTCTCCTCCAATTCTATGCATGGGACAGGAGGGGAGGGATAAGACTTGAATAGTGTAGAGTAGTTTTTCTTTGCTCTGTCCTTTCCAGCCTCACCCTTCCTCTCCTGTTCTCTGCACTGGGAGAGGAGGGGTTGGCGCAGGAAGCGGAAGGCTGCTCTCTGTTGAGTGAGATTAATCACAGATGTTAAGAGAGCAAATCTTCAGCCAGCCTGCTGCCCCCCACATTTTTGCCACCCTAAGGCACAGGCCTAGGGTGCTTATTGGCAGATCCATGCCTGGTGTGAGTGCTGGGGTTTTCCTCATTGATTCCTATGGCATCAGAGTAAATAAGTGTTTCAGAGAGTATGGAAATGGTGTGGAGACTTCAGTGTAGACAGGTATTTTTTGGCTTCTTGCTCTTAGATTCTGCTCTTTTACAAACCATGCATGCTCAGGGTAGTATCTCTACCTTTTTCTATAGGGACCTATTTTGCAAAGCAACATTATATGTCAGAAAAAGGATAATGTTGCTTATTCATAGAGAAATGGGGCAGCTAGTGTATTCCATAGCTCAGAATAGGGCAAGCCTCAAATGTTTCATTGTATACTCAATTTAATCCAATTTGCATTTATTTGGCCTCCAGTAAACCCCTATTCTAGCTTTGAGTAGTGTTTTGTAAGTATGCTGGCCTACCTAAATATCTATTCACCCTGTAACTCCTTTTCAGCCTCTAAATATGTGAAACTGATGCCATTGTACATAATTCTGATGTACAGTGATTACAATTCCTTCCCCACAGCAAAATAGTATGTCACATATGTAAGTGAAAGGACATATGAAGCTTTTGAGATGACACAGGGGGCACTTGAGCAGGACTGAAGAATTCAGCCTCATAAGAGGATTCCTTTCTAGCCTTTGTGAAACCAATCAGCTGAGAAATAATCCCGGGAAGGTGAAAGAAATAGGGAAAGAAATAATATAGCACTCTAAAATTGTTAGTTCTTGGGTAACGAGGTGTAGAGTCATGAAAGTGGAATGCCTTAAATGTTATTGGAGAGCACTTTTACCCTCGTTTTATTAAACTCTGTCTGGTTTTTGCCTTGGCAGTCTAGTTGCATCACTTCTCTTAAGTATCCCCTGGGGGGTAATTTTGTGGACCCAAAAGATAACATGGTTACATAGGAAATCTAAACAAATGTTTGTTTGTTCCTAATGTAAATGCAACTTCAGGCTCTTCTTGAGAGCTTGGAAATATTGTTTGAAGTGGGAAAAGAGAAAAGTGACTCAGTGTGATGCCTGCCAGCATTACATCCCAGAGCACAGCTTGCTACAGATGTTGACATTTCTTTTACCATTGCTCCCACTGATTACTAAGAGCAAGACAGGGAAATATGGTAGAAGTGTAGTTTGGAAGATTTCTCAATTTGTAAATGAAAAATTTCGGTTTCAATTAAATTTTCAAAAGGGAAACTTTGACAAAATGAGGAAAATACTTCGAAAAACTGAAAGGTGCAGCTGCAAAGGTTATGAATGTATAACAGGCATGCACATTGCTTAAAAATACCATCTTAGAGGAACAGTCCAGATGTATTCTATGCATTATGAAAGGTAGAAAGAAGGCCAAACGATTACCTGCATGGTTAAAAGGTAAGATGAAAGAGGCTATTTTAGCCAAAAAAAATCCTTCAAAAATTGGAAGAAGGATCCATCTGAAGAAAAAAGCAAAAAGCATAAGCATTGTCAAGTATAAAACATTGATAAGATAAGCTAAAGAGAATTTGAAATGAAGTAGGCCGCAGAGGCAAAAACCCATAATAAAAACTTTTAAAAATATATCCAAAGCAGGAAAACTGTGAGGGAGTTGGTTGGACCATTAGATGACTGAGGGGTTAAAGGGGCTCTTAGGGACGATAAGGCCATTGCGGAAAGACTAAATGAATTCTTTGCTTCTGTGTTTATTAATGAGGTTGTTGTGGAGATACCAATTCCAGAGATTGATTTCAAGGGTGATGAGTCAGATAAACTGAACCAAATCATGGTGAACCTGGAAGATGTAGTAGGCCAGATTGACAAATTTAAGAGTAGTAAATCATCTGGACCAGATGGTATGCACTCCAGGGTTCTGGAGGAACTCAGAGATGAAATTTCAGATCTATTAGTTAAAATTTGTATCCTATTATTAAAATCATCCATTGAGCCTGTAAACTGGAGGGTGGCCAATGTAACCCCAACATTTAAAAAGGGCTCTAGGGGTGATTTAGGAAACTATTGACTGGTAAGCCTGACTTCAGTGCCGTGAAAAATAGTGGAAACTATTCTAAAGATCAAAATCACAGTGCATATAGAAAGACATGGTTTAATGGAACACAGCCAGCATGGATTTACCCAAGGGAAGTCTTGCCTCACAAATCTGTTTCTTTTTTTTTTTTTGAAGGGGTTAATAAACATGTGGATAAAGGTAAACTGATAGATAACGTTTATTTGGATTTTCAGAAGGCGTTTGGCAAAGTACTTCAGGAGAGGCTTCTAAGAAAACTAAAAAGTCATGGGATAGGAGGCGATGTCCTTTCATGGATTATAAACTGGTTAAAAGACAGGAAACAGAGAGTAGGATTAAATGGTCAATTTTCTCTGTGGAAAAAGGTAAACAGTGGAGTGTCTCAGGGATCTGAACATGGATCAGTGCCTTTCAATATATTTTTAAATGATCTGGAAAGGGATATGATAAGTGAGGTAATTAGATTTGCAGATGATACAAAATTATTCAGAGTAGTTAAATCACATGCAGACAGTGATAAATTGCAGGAGGTTCTTGCGAGAGTGGAAGATTGGGCATCAAAATAGCAAATGAAATTTAATATGGACAAGTGCAAAGTGATGCATATACGGAAAAATAACTCATATTGTAGATACATGAAGTTAGTGTTGCACTGCGATGGACTAGAGCACCAGGGGGCGCTCTCCAGCGTGGGACAAAATGGGTGCCCTTGTGGTGAAATGTCCTTACCCTGAGCCTCGACCGAACCTGCAAGCTTTCTTGAGACCACCAACGCAATGGTGGTTTCTGAATGGTCCTCTGACCATTCCAAGCCCTTTCGGACTACTGCTAGTGGGTGGTGGGAAGCAGCAGGTCGGACAGAGGACAAGGCAGACAAGGACAAGACTCAGGACAAGGATTCAGACGAAGACTCAAGGCAGGCATTGAGGAAACTTGAAAGGAGTGCTGCGATGCCACACGCCCTACACATCCCAGCCGGGATGGTCACAGACCACGTTGGAGGCAAAGCAGCAAGGCTGGCATTGACTCAATTACATTAGAGTTCAAGATGGCCATAGGTACTGAAGAGAAGAAAATCAGGACAAACAATGAAGTTAACCGGCCAAAACTCCAGATGGCCCCGTCCTGAACATGAGCCCCAGGAACCCGGGGTGATCGATGTATCAAGAAAGTCAACAGCAGGAGGACAACCCCTCTGACCCGGCTTGGAAGACGCATCATGAAGGTATCCTGAAGTTAGACTTGAAGACGGACCACAGGAGGGAAGCTCTGGAACCCTGAACATGAAGAAGATCAGATGAGAGTGAAGATCTAATACGATGCACTGATGGTCAAGGAAGATCTTCGATCCAAGATGAAGGAGACTTCATATAGAGCACTAACACCCACAGCCAAGGAGGAGGCTGCAGTGACCAGACCAGCCCTCAGGCTATCCACCGGAGCACTGCCCACCGGGAGCTAGGCGTAGCTGGAGTCCAGAGCATCAAAGGAGGAAGATGAGTCTCCAAGGCAAGGATCCAGGACATCCGGAACAGACTCCCCAGACACTCGATGAGAAGCAGTTGGGACTGATAAAGCGGACATCCAGAAGACTCCAAACCTAGGAGGGACAGACAGGAACATGGGTACCCTCAGCTCCGGAGATGTAGGAATCCCACCAGCGCCCTACACACCCCAGCCGGGGTGGTCGCGGACCACTGGGCCACTACGCACCCTACCAGCTCAGCTGAACTGGTCACGGACCACAAGGTACAGGAAGACAGAACCTCAGGAACCTCTGGACTGGAACGGAACATCAGGATACAGCTGGAACGTAGACATCAGGATAAGGCTGGAACAGAGACATCAGGATACTGAAGACATCACAGAGACAAGAGACCAGGAATGTAGAACATCATAGTAGTCAGGAACAAGGAATGGGATCCCAAGACATGGATGCCCGGCAGGAGCAGAGACAAGGGATCCTCAGGAGACCAGCTCCAAGAGGACAAGTTCCAGGGAGGAACTTGCTCCTTGCGAAGGCGAGGAAGGACTGAACTGAGGAGCCTTTTGTAGGCTGAAGCAGGAAACATCCTGGGAGGAGTTCGCAGGAGGAGCCAGAAGGACCACTCCCTGCTGGCCCATTAAATCCAGGAAGGAGGCGCAGCCTTGCGCCTAAGGAGAGCAGGCAGAGGACTGCAGGACCACAGACAGCGGCCCTGCAGGACGTCGGCACACTGAAACAGGAATTGGACTGTGCAGGCCCCGACGTAGGAGGCAGCATCAGGTAGCATCCAAGCCGCGAAAAGGAGGGCAGAGGGGCTGCCCCATGCCGCAGGGGAGCTCGAAGGCGGCAGCAGCCTCTGTGCCACAGAAAGAGTCCCAGCATGGCTCCTGTCGTCGGCGGCTCCTGCCACATGAGGGCAGGCATCCAGGCCTGTAGAAGATGGATGCCGGGTCGCAAAGGCCCTGGTGTCAGCGGCTCCTGCCGCTATGGCAGAAATGGCAGTGTGGCCTCCGTGCTGCGGGAACGAGGCGAAGGAAAGGTCCGGGCTTCAGCGCGGCCTCCGGGCCACGAGGTAAGAGCCTGCTTGCGGCGCTGCCGCAGGCAGGATCACATCAGTTAGGTTCCATATTAGGAGCTACCACCCAGGAAAAAGATCTAGGCGTCATAGTGGATAATACATATAGACATCGTCGGCTCAGTGTGCTGTGGCAGACAAAAAAGTAAACAGAATGTTAGGAATTATTAGGAAGGGAATGGTGAATAAATGGAAAATGTCCTAAGAACCTAAGATATGCCATACTGGGTCAGACCACGGGTTCAAGTCACAAGTACCTGGCAAGTATCCAAACGTTAAATAAATCACAAGCTACTATTGCTTATTAATTAATAGCAGTGTATGGATTTTTCCTCTAGGAACTTATAGAAAAAACATAGAAACATAGAAATGACTGCAGAAGAAGACCAAACGGTCTATCCAGTCTGCCCAGCAAGCTTTCACACTTTTATTTTTTTTCATACTTTTGTTACTCTTGTCCCTTTAAATAATTTTTTGGGTTCTAGTTCCCTTCCACCCCCACCATCGTAGATAGCAGTGCAGGAGCTGCATCTAAGTGAAGTATCCAGCTAATTGGTTTGGGGTTGTAACCGCCGTAATATGCAAGCTACTCCCACGATTGTTTACCCAGCCTGTGCAATTCAGTCCTTGTTCGTTGTTTGAATATAAATTCTCTTTTCTTCATTTCCCCTGCCGTTGAAGCAGTGAGCTGTGCTGGATTTGTATTCTAAGTGAAGTATCAGGCTTGATTTGGGGTAGTAACCACCATAACAAGCAAGCTACACCCATACTTATTTGTTTTACCCAGACTATGTAATTCAGTCCTTGTTGATACATGTCTGAATATAAAATATCTTTTCTTCATTCCCCCTGCCGTTGAAGAATAGAGCTATGCTGGATATGCATTGAAAGTGAAGTATCAGGCATTTTTGGTTTGGGGTAGTAACCGCCGTAACAAGCAAGCTCCTCCCCTGCTTTTATGTGGATGCAAATCCTTTTTTCCACATTTCCTCTTGCCATTGAAGAATAGAGCAATGTTGGAGTCGCATTAACTGTGTATATGTTTATTGAATAAGGAGCTGTCATTCCTGCAAGCCACCCCCATGCCTCTTCTCTTCATTCACTTCCTCTAGACTTTATGGATACACAGTGTTTATCCCACACCCCTTTGAAATCCTTCACAGTTTTGGTCTTTACCACTTCCTCCAGAAGGGCGTTCCAGGCATCCACCACCCTCTCCATGAAGAAATACTTCCTGACATTGGTTCTGAGTCTTCCTCCCTGGAGTTTTAAATCGTGACCTCTGGTTCTGCTGATTTTTTTGCAACGGAAAAAGTTTGTCGTTGTCTTTGGATCATTAAAACCTTTCAAGTATCTGAAAGTTTGTATCATATCACCTCTGCTCCTCCTTTCCTCCAGGGTGTACATATTTAGATTCTTCAATCTCTCCTTATCCAAACCTTTTTTAAATCCTGTTGCACTAACTACTATAACCACATCCTCTGGCAATGAATTCCAGAGCTTAACTATGCAGTGTGCACCGAGTGAAAAATAATTTTCTTTGATTTGTTTTAAATGAGCTACTTGCTATCTTCATGGAGTGCCCCCTGGTCCTTCAATTATCTGAGAGAGTAAATAACTGATTTACATTAACTTGTTCAAGTCCTTTCATGATTTTGTAGACCTCTATCATATTCCCCCTCAGTCGTCTCTTCTCCAAACTGAACAGCCCTAACATCTTTAGCCTTTCCTCGTAGGAGAGTCATTCCATGCCCTTTATCATTTTGGTTGCCCTTCTCTGCACTTTGTCCAGTGCAACTATATCTTTTTTGAGATGTGGTGACCAGAATTGCACACAGATACTGTTATGATAGTATCCCCTTGAGCTGGCTAGGGGATGGAGAGAGACCACTGAAAGAAGACCTGCAGCGGAGTCCATAGCCGGGAGGCGGATCAGAGCAAGGGGACCAGCAGGACTAAGCTGGTCCCCTGGAGACGGAAAGTAGATAAACTGTCCGGGTCAAGGCCAGTGGAGGAGGAACGGAGTCAGAGGAAGTCCAGAGTTTGTGGCAGGCAGCGGAGGTGCAAGTTGAGGAAGCGGACCAGTAGTCGGGGCAGGCAGCAGACTAGCGGGATATCAGGAGCCAAGCCGAAGTCAGGAACCAAGAAGACAAGCCAAGGGAGAAGCAGGAACTGCAGCGCGGAGCAGGAACTGGATCAGGAACACGAAGGCAGGAGCAGGCAGGAACTGGAGCAGGAACACGGAGGCAGAAGCAAACAGGAACTGGAGCAGGAACACGGAGGTAGGAGCAAGCAGGAACTGGATCAGGAACACAGGAACTGAAGAACAGCTACTAGGAACTCTGGAGAGTGAACCGTGTTGCAAGGCAAGGAACAGAAGGCTGGTGTTGGTTTAAATACTTGCCGGCGTCTGACATCACTCAAGGGGCTGGGCCGAAGTTTCCCACTGCGGCCCCTTTAAATTTCAGTCTTCTGTGCACGCGCATGCCTAAGGGGCGGAGTCTTGTCAGCTTCTGCCTCGTGAGGACGCCGCCATATAGAGGCCCAGCCGTGGCCCAGAGAGGAGTGGGGAATGCCTTGAGCAGCCCTGGAGCCGGCAGAAAAGGAGGTGAGAATCCGGCCGTGAAGTCTCGCGGCCGGGATTCGTAACAGATACATTCTTGGAGGAGAAATCCATTAACTATTATTAATCAAGTTGAATTAGGCAATAGATACTGCTATTTCTGGCATCAGTAGCATGGGATCTACTTACTGTTTGGGTATTTGCTAGGTACTTGTAACCTGGATTGGCCACTGTTGGAAACAGGATGCTGGGCTTGATGGACCCTCAGTCTGACCCAGTATCCCAACTTCTTATGTTTTTTTGTTCTTATGTTCTTACATCAAACTTTTGTAGTCATCAAGCACACTTATTCAGACCACCCACTAACTTAATGAAAAAAAAGTTATAGCTGGGATCTAAACTACTTACCTGTATATAACCACATCGCAAGTAATATTTTTTTCAACCAAAAACTTGGCAGATCACAATGGATTGTGCAAAAGTATGCATGGCAAATAGCCATGTATTGGTGGCTGGTTTGAATTTTGGTGCAAATGAGGTTGATGATAAATATAAAAATTTGCCTTTGTGAAATTTTTATAATCATGATGAGGGTTTATTATTGATAATATAATTGGTTATTTGATTCTGAATCACAACATCATTTAATTTGCTATGATTGGTGAGTTCAGTTTTCGTCAAAAAGATTTCTCAGTTTCCCCAATGCAAGCCAATAAAGCATATAAGCAGAATTTTATAACTTAATTGTGAGATTCACTTTTTCTGTCAATCTCTGTCATCCTCCCCATTGATCAGAGTTCCAGTTTGTAATTCCAAGAGTCTCCCAGCACCGCTCTCCCTCTGTCCAGTCCTCCGGCTCCAGCACCTTGTATTTCTTTGTTGTCTGGTTGGCACAGTCAACTGTGGTTTTATGCACCAAACACTTCATAACATGGACTGCCAATATCTCTCCACTTCATCAACTTTTCCATTGCTGTGCTTGTATGTGAATGTGTATGTGCACGCAATAATAGGACGGAGAGTAGCTATAGATAATAAAAGCAAACTCATACCTGGGAGATTGTGGAAATCAGAGAGATAATGCACACAGTCTTAATTGGAAATAATATTTCAGTCATAACTGGAAATGGACAAAAAGAAATTACCAAAGAAATCATGTGTAGCATTTCAGAAAGTTTAGAAAATTGGAAAGACGTAATAATTCCCTTTTAGATGACACTTTTATTGCATTATTTGGCTATTTGTGCAAACAGAATTGAAAAATAAAATACTCAAGAAAACAAAAAATGGAGCTGTTGCAATCTGAAGGTGAAACTTTTATTTGCTTATCCATTTTTTTCTGTTCTTTCAACTACATGATAGCCAAATGTCCTTGTTCTTGAGCTATTGTAACTCTTATATTTTAAGGTGATGGCAAAAAGAGGGTGTTTTTTTTTCTATTAATATTTGTGCTCCCCTTTCTTACACATTCCCTCAATTCCCCAACATGTATATCTACCACCGCTACATTCAGGATTACTTATTCTTTAGATATTGTAAAATTGTGCATACGGGCATGGCTAACATCAGCCATGAAGGGTCACAAACAGAAGAGATGGGTAAATAAATCATAATTAGGGAGTGTGATATAAAAACCCTCCAGCTATCTGGGTATTGCTGAATGGATTTGGGAATTATTTTTTAAATCACAAACCTGAGTCACTAAAATCTGATCTAGCAATTACTATTCTTACAGCTTTACTGGATTGTATTTGTGATCAACAAAATTCCACCTGTCATCTGGGAATACCCAGATAATCAAGGTGCTTTTGATCATGGTCCCCAATCAGAATTTATTTACTCATCATTAGGGCACAGGTTTGGTTTTCAAGCTCATTAAAAACATGCAAAGAATTGATATTCCTTAAATTAGTCGCTACACGCAGATATTTCTGCTGAATATTTATTGACGATGCCCCGAACAGCACATCTGCTTTCAACTCCTGGGGATCTCAGATGGCTCTCACCGTGCTACACCTTTTGCTCCATTTTAACTCATCCTATTTGTTGACGTGTTCCCTCATTCTGGGAGAAGGAATTACCAAAGAAAAAGCATGTGATTCATTTGACACCTTGCCAATAAACACAGGAAGCCAGGGTTACCCATTAATCTTAGCAACACGTGCTCTCTCCACAGGGATACATCACACTGAAATGCTTCTTCTAAGCTTGTCTGGGTATGATTACCGACCTGTTCAGTACAGCGGTTTTCATTCTGTTTCAACAGCTGGTGCAATGTTTTTTTTCCAGTCTGTACAGTCTTGTGTCAACATTCTTCTCTGTGCATAGCTATTGTGAAATGAGCAACCTCCTCAGATTTATTTTATGTTGTGAAGTTCATAAGGATGAAACCTTAAAACTAGGATTTAAATTTGAATGGCTTCCCAAACCTGTCCTGATGACCCCACAGCCTGTCAGGTTTTCTGGAGACCCACAATGACTTATGCATGAGATATATTTGTATGAATTGGAAGCCAAGTATATGAACATTTATCTCATGCATAGTCATTGTGGGTCTCATGAAAACATGACTGGCTGTGGATTCACAGGAACAGGTTTGGAAAGGCCTGATGTAGGAACCAGGCTAATTTGCATGGTTTGGTTACCCTGAAAACAGACATGTTTGCAGTGCTCAAAAACTGGCATTGAGAACCTGAATTCTAGCTCTTACAGAGGCCAATGCAATATAGTGTACGCAGCCTGGTGCACAGCTTGCCGCAAGGCTGGATGCACATTTTGGACGCACTAGAATAACTCCTGCTGCAATAATGGGATTAGCATGTCCAAAACGCGTGCCCAAACCTGCACATAGCTACTAGCGCTTATTACATGTAAATGCCATGTATATGAGGCTATTAGCTAATACCATCCATGTTTTAATATGCAAAAATTAACAGCAGTCCCAGAGCTGGCGTTTAAGTCTTGACACAGACCAAGCCTCAAGAAAAAAGCAAAAGATACTGCTTTTCTGTGGTTCCTCTGACTTAATATCATCACAATACTAAGTAGGAGGAACCACAGAAAGCAGCATTATCAAAAAAAAAAGTCTTAACGGGGTCAGGTTAGGAAAACGGATGCTCAATATACCAGCATCCATTTTCCTAACCCATGGCTGTGCACAGATTAGAAAAACAGAAGCTCATAAATTGAACATCCGTTTTCCTAACCTGCAAAGCCATGTCTCCTGGGTGCCTGATGCCAAGGAGATACTAGGAACGCACACTTTATCCCTAACACATCCTTTTTCGTATGGCATCTCATTAAAACAAGAATTTAAGAACATATGAACATGCCATACTGGGTCAGACCAAGTGTCCATTAAGCCCAGCATCCTGTTCCCAACAGTGGCCAATCCAAGTCACAAGTACCTGGCAAGTGCCCAAACATTAAATAGATGTCAAGCTACTATTGTTTATTAATTAATAGCAGTGTATGGATTTTTCCTCTAGGAAGATATTGAAACTTTTTTAAACCCAGTTATACTAACTGCCGTAACCAGATCCTCTGGCAATGAATTCCAGAGCTTAATTATGCACTGAGGGGTAGATTTTCAAAGGGTTGTGCGCGTAAGATATGAGCACAACCCCGGAAAACCTACCCCTGCCTCCCCTTGCATGCACTGAGCCTATCTTGCATAGGCTCGGCGGCGTGCGCAAGCACCAGGACGCGCTTAAGTCCCCGGGGCTTGAAAAAATGGGCGTTCCAGTGGCGGGGCCATGGGCGGGGCCATGGGCGGGGCACCGGCCCTGGGGCATTCCGGGGCGAGGCCAAGGGCGGGGTGCCGGCCCAGGGGTGTTCCGGGGGCGGGACCGAGGCCTCTGGAACAGCCACCGGGCCGAGGAATGGAGAGCCGGCGTGCGCTAGTTACGCCTGCCCAGAGGCAGGCATAGCTTCTCCAACAAAGGTCAGGGGAGGTTTAGTTAGGGCTGGGGGGCGGGTTAGATAGGGGAAGGGAGGGGAAGGTGCAGGGGGGGGCAGAAGGAAAGTTCCCTCCGAGGCCGCTCCGATTTCGCAGCGGCCTGGGAGGGAACGGAGGAAGGGTGCTCGGCTTGGCACGCACAAGTTGCACAGTTGTGCACCCCCTTGCGCACGCCGACCCTGGATTTTATAACATGCGCGCGGCTGCATGCACATGTTATAAAATCGGGCATAGATTTGTTCGTGCCGGGTTGCACGAACAAATGTATGCCCGCGCACATGTTATAAAATGTGGCCCTGAGTGAAAAAGAATTTTCTTCAATTTGTTTTAAATGAGCTAATTGCTAACTTCATGGAGTGCTCCTTAGTCCTTCTATTATCTGAGAGAGTAAATAACTGATTTGCATTAACCTGTTCAAGTCCTTTTATGATTCTGTAGACCTCTATCATATCCACCCCCTCAGTCATCTCTTTTATAAATTGAATAGTGTGGGAAATATGCGCTTGCCAGCAAGCCATTTCATCAGGGGTTAAACACTAACTTCCCTTCTCCCTGACATTTGCCTGAATAAAAGCATCACTTGTTAGGGATGTGAATCGTTTTAGGACGATTAAAATTATCGTCCGATAATTTTAATATCGTCTTAAACCGTTATGGAACACAATACAATAGAGATTCTAACGATTTATCGTTATAAATCGTTAGAATCGTGAGCCGGCACACTAAAACCCCCTAAAACCCACCCCCGACCCTTTAAATTAAATCCCCCACCCTCCCGAACCCCCCCCCAATGACTTAAATAACCTGCGGGTCCAGCGGCGGTCCGGAACGGCAGCGGTCCGGAACGGGCTCCTGCTACTGAATCTTGTTGTCTTCAGCCGGCGCCATTTTCCAAAATGGCGCCGAAAAATGGCGGCGGCCATAGACGAACACGATTGGACGGCAGGAGGTCCTTCCGGAACCCCGCTGGACTTTTGGCAAGTGTTGTGGGGGTCAGGAGGCCCCCCCAAGCTGGCCAAAAGTTCCTGGAGGTCCAGCGGGGGTCAGGGAGCGATTTCCCGCCGCGAATCGTTTTCGTACGGAAAATGGCGCCGGCAGGAGATCGACTGCAGGAGGTCGTTCAGCGAGGGTTCCGGCAACAAGATTCAGTAGCAGGAGCCCGTTCCGGACCGCTGCCGTTCCGGAACGCCGCTGGACCCGCAGGTTATTTAAGTCATTTGGGGGGGGGGGGTTCGGGAGGGGTGGGGGATTTAATTTAAAGGGTCGGGGGTGGGTTTTAGGGGGTTTTAATGTGCCGGTTTTGCGATTTTACGTTTTTTCGATTTTTCACGATTTTTCACGATATTTTACCCCCCAAAACGGCAACAATACAATTCCCTCCCCCTCCCAGCCGAAATCGATCGTTAAGACGATCGAGGACACGATTCACATCCCTATCACTTGTGCTTAAGTCTCTGCCAAGGAGAGTATACCTGACTTCATGTATTTCTCTGGCTTATAATTAATCCTGATAGCCTGAAAGAGGGGCTGGGTGTTCCCTAGTCAGAGGCAGGACAAAGTCAGGAGGTATAGATTTCAGCAGCCAATGATATGATCCGTGCACACCCCCTGAGCCAAAGCCAATGGTGTAATGACTCTTCTGTTGCTATGGGAAAGTAGCCAATCATGTAATGACACATCATCTGCCTTTGTATGAATGTACAATAAAAGGAAGAGGCTCTGAGGACAAACCCTCTTTTTCTCTCTTCCTGCCTGCCATGAAAGCTGTCTGATGCCTATTCATTACTCCTACATCTGGTGACCGCCCGGACGTGATGATAAACTCCATGCTTATTTCGGCTGGTCATAGCTTAAAGGTACGTACCGTTCAACAGATTTGCAATCGTAATATTTTTTTTTAAAAGTACTTCTTAGTAATTTTTGAAAGTATTTCTCAGCAAGTTTGTTCCCCACACTCGTAAGCATGGGCAGTGATTTATCTATGCAGCAGAGGCTACATGCCAAGGAGCTGCAGAAAATCATCAATAATCATTATTTCATCACCAGAAGAAAAATAGCGCAAGTCAGCCTGGGGGACTTAGAAAAATTAATAAGTGAAATAGCTTGCCGTTGCCCTTGGTATTCGATGGAGGCTGTATGCCAGTTTTTAATATTTTCCAGATTGACGCTGCCATGAAGAGATGTGAAGATGAACACTTTGCAGTTTATTTTAACATTTTTCTAACACCTTTTGACTTTTGACTTTTGATCCTTGATCTAATTTTGTTTTTGATAACTTTTTGATAAGATTTTTATCTCACATTATGTGTTATCTGTTGTCTGTCTTGATGCCAAGAAGACTAGTATGAATGAACATTTTGCAGGATGGATGAATATGTGTCAGTTTTGTGTAAATTAATATTTGCAAGATGAATGAATATATGTCAGTCTTGTGTAACATATGTTTAATGTAATGTCTAATATACTTGTCATTTGATTCAGCTTACTGCAAATGACTTTTCTTTTAAAGGATTAATTTACATTTATTGCTAATTTACTGAATGAAAATTGATCACTGCATAAACTTTCTTGATAATGGGGTTACCCTCTTTTCTGAAAAATGGCTCTGCTTATTGCAGCCATTCCTTTGCATGAATTTTGTCAATAATTGAACATTAAATACTTATTTGGCATCCCCTACATCACCACAGGGCAAGCCATTGTGGAGAGAGCAAACCATACGCTTAAGAGCTCTGGACCAAACAAAAAGAAAAAGGGGAGATTGCCCCTGGATTTTCCCCCTGAACAAAGTATTGTTTACTTTAAATCATCTAAACATATCAGGTTCACATAAGAACACAGCCATGAGTAATCATTATGGGACTAGGGTTAGTCACCCACAGCCATCAGTTTTGTATAGAATATTTAATGTCTGGTACGGTCCCGTTCCCTTAAAATGGGGAACGAGGATATGTTTCTCTGCTTGCTTCCACAGGTATCAAGCCGTGGAAAGATGGAAAGGTGTCCAGGTCTACAGGACCCGATCCCCAACTTCTCCCTGAGCCTCCACAGCCCTCAGAAGGACAGAGACCGGACTCCTTGCAAAAAAAAGCAGCACCACATGACCTGGGGACAGATCAAGGCCCTATCCAACCAATCTGCACAACTCTTAGAACAGCAAGGCCTTGAGAAAACTCCAGAGAACTTATTAGCCGCTTTTTCTTGCCTGAATGCCAACTCATTAACAATTGTGTTCTGCATCCTCATCCTTTGCCTTATTTCTCCAGCTATGGTGATTTCAGAACAAGGACTCTGACAGGACAACATGTACATCCTCTGCACAGAACTTTTCACACCTGTTGTATCGAACAGACTGTTAGATCTGCACACATATGCCAACCCAAGCCTGCGGAGAACTACTGATGCATGCTGTACCATTTAACCTTACAGTATGGACTAATTATCCTTTACAGAGAGGTTTTCATTAACTCTCCAGTTAATAATACCATACTACACATTGGTAGCTGTATTCAAGAGACTGCCGCTCTTTGTTGGGACTATGATACAGGGGATGGGAAAGGGAATTCAGGTGGGAAATATCCATATTGAAACCTTGCTCTCAGCCCAGATACAAAGATGTCTTGTAAGATGCCTAATAGGGAATCCGGAGCCCTGCAGAGTTGGCACACCACCTGCACCAGCTCTGGGTGATATGGAGATTCAGAAGCTCATCGGCAGCTGGCACACCACGTCGAATTATAGCTTTCTTCTCTCCATAAACCCTCTTCCCCTATTTCCAGCCCATACCAAGACATAACAGATTTCAGTAAGGGTCTAAAGCTTTACTGAGCTGCCCTAAACAAAAACAAAAAGGGTGAGATGTGGGAAATATGCACTTGCCAGCAAGCCATTTCATCAGGGGTTAAACACTAACTTCCCTTCTCCCTGACATTTGCCTGAATAAAAGCATCACTTGTGCTTAAGTCTCTGCCAAGGAGAGTATACCTGACTTCATGTATTTCTCTGGCTTATAATTAATCCTGATAGCCTGAAAGAGGGGCTGGGTGTTCCCTAGTCAGAGGCAGGACAAAGTCAGGAGGTATAGATTTCAGCAGCCAATGATATGATCCATGCACACCCCCTGAGCCAAAGCCAATGGTGTAATGACTCTTCTGTTGCTATGGGAAAGTAGCCAATCATGTAATGACACATCATCTGCCTTTGTATGAATGTACAATAAAAGGAAGAGGCTCTGAGGACAAACCCTCTTTGCCTTCTCTCTTCCTGCCTGCCATGAAAGCTGTCTGATGCCTATTCATTACTCCTACAAATAGCCTTAACTTCTTTAGCTTTTCCTCATAGAGGAGCTGCCCCATGCTCCTTATTTTGGTCACCATTCTCTGCACTTTCTTGAGTGCAACTATATCTTTTTTGAGATGTGATGATCAGAATTGCACACAGTATTCAAGGTGCAGTCTCACTATGGAGCGATACATCAGCATTATGACATCCACCATTTTATTTGCCATTCCTTTCCTAATAATTCCTAACATTCTGTTTGCTTTTTTGACCACCACAGTACATTGAGCTGGCGATCTGCAGGGAGAGTAGGGAGAGTATTGGGAGATTGTTTGTTCCTGAATTGTTTAGCACCAGCTTTTTCAGTCAGCACAAAAGAGCAAGACCACTATTTAGGAGCTAAGTTGATTTATAGGTTTATCTTTGAAAAATGTATTAGACGGTTTCTATGAGATATGACGTTACAAGGTAATTAAATACAATAACATAGATAGAGGTTAGATAGAGGTTAGTGGTGTACAGTTTTAGAATGGGAAAAGATACATTAAGTAAATCAAGTGCTCAATTATATGATATTGGTTGTAGCCCATTGTGGGCAAGAGCCTGTGGATTACATTGGTAAGAGCATGATATAATAAATCTGATACCTTTTTTCCCATTAGATATTTTTGTGAGTCCTTGTTTTTCTTTTGTTCATAAGTTTACAGGACTTGCTTGCTCAGTTTTTTTTGGTTACTAAAAAATAAGTGAAATACTAGATTCTAGGATTGCACTAACTACAGTATATCTGTGATTTTATTTTTGTATGACTATTAAATAAAGCAATTGCGCAACATTTTCACTGCCAAATTTTTGTTAACAAACAATTTTATATATCCAGATAAACTGAGGAGGCATCATTGATGTCTAAACAGCAGCAGAATGGAAGGAGGTAACACACAATGAGGATTGGGAAATATACAGACGTGCCTAAATTTGTTCTGAATATGTTGGATTAGCTATGCCTAGACATAACCTTTTGAAAATATACCAAGGATTGCCACAATGATCAATGGTAACACAGCAGTTGGCGCCACCACCAATGTCACTGGTGCTGCAGCAGGTTGTCATAGCAACCCACAGCCTACGTATGGCAGCCTCGTAGATTGCCAGAGTGTTATGGCAGCTGGGCACTGTATAGCTCTCTATCCACACAGAAAACTAGAACTATTCCATCATTTGCATGATGAAGCTCTAACACGCTTCTGTAATAATTTCAAGAAAATGCTTTTACCAGGAGTTATAGATTTACATGAAACAAAGCTTGTACAAAATGGACACCCCTGCAGTTATAAAAGTGAGAATAGCAAACCCCTGTTGCAGCAACTCGAGGAGTGATTGCATGGGACACGGCAAGAAAATGCTTTCCTGCAACAATAGGAAATGTCTTTCAGTTCTGGCAAGAACACCAAACGTGTCTTTAGAATCTGACACATCTTTTTGCCAAATGCATGGATTAATTCACCTGGAAAAAAAAAAAATCCAAGCCTTACAATTCCAGAGGCATGGTAAATCTAGGATCCAATAATCTAAAGGGTAGATTTTCAAAACCTACCCAGCACGCACACACGGACACGTGATTTTATAACATGCATGCGATGGCACACGCATGTTATAAAATGCCAGGTCGACGCGTGCAAGGGGGGGAAGATTTTTGCATTTACGCGTGGCATCGCATCGGGGCCTTCCCCAGTTCCCTCCCAGTCTGCTCCAAATAAGGAGCGGACTGGGAGGGAACTTCCCAACCCCCTAGCCTAACTTCCCTTCCTCTTCCCCTATCCTGCCCTCCCCCTATCCCTATCCTAACTAGCCCGAATTTTTATATTTCACCTTTTGCTCTTGCCTCGGAGTAGGAGCAAGTTGTGCACGCTGGCACCCTGCCCTGCCCCCCCCCCCCCCCCCCCGACCGCCTCGCCCTGCCCCCAGACCACCCCTTTTTCATGCCTCGGGACTTATACAAATTGGACCGGTGTGCATGAGGCTCGGCCTCGCACATAAACCGCAGGATTTATATGCGCTGGGGTTTGAAAATCTACCCCTAAGATTTCATAATGCATGTGTACTCATTTCATCTTTTTTTGTTCCAAACTAAGATCATAGATGTCAGCACCTTATATACAGAAGAAACATCTTCACTAATACGAGGTCATCATTCAGTAGGACCCACTGAGACTATGTTTCAAATTTAATCGGTCTGAGTTAGGGGAAGAAATATTTTATAAATTAGATGTATATATTTGAATGGTGCAGATGTGTATATATATATATCATGCATACAGGGATCACTATTTTGTTTTATTGCCAGCCAAATGCTGTTTTTGTATTTTCAGATTCTATTCAGCAGCTTATGGAAAAATGCTCCTTTTTCTCTGATTTATATTAGTTCTGTAGCCCAGTGTTTTTGCTATTTTTGTTCTGCAATATGCTATAATAGTATGCACGTATAACCCCTGATTAGAAACATAGAAACATGGCAGCAGAAAAAGACCATACGACCTATCTAGTCTGCCCATCCGTCTAATCTATCTAGCCCTTAACAATTAACATCACTCCCTCAGAGATCATCTGTATTTAATTATCCCATGCTTTTTTTTGCTTCTCTTTCTCTCTCAGAAAAGAGATACAGAAGAATTCTCTAGATTCCCCCCATATATGCCCATTTATTCCCTGGACTCAATCACAAGGGGCCTCTCCACAGGGGCATACCTGACAGCAATGCTGGTAACATTGTAAAAGAACACACAGGAAAAACCTGTTGTGGAATAATACAGACAAAAGGGAATTTCTGACAATACAATTTTATTAGTATAATGCCAACACTCAATTGTATTAAGTATAAGGAGAAAACAAGAGATTATGTAAAACAAAAAGAGAAGAAAGTGGGAGTAATATACTATAGTAATTGTTGAATGTTATGTTTTCCAAACATAACATCTTCCTTCCACCAGGTTATCCTTCTTTCCACCAAGTCTCTGAAATGCCAGTTGTATCTATCTCTTCTTTCTAACTCTCCTTATTTTTTAGACTTCTGGTATTTGAATACGGACATTTCAGAGTATGCTTTCGGTTCGTATTTGCAACCTTCCTAGCAGTTGACAGGGATAATTTGAAATCTTTTAATTCAGTCTGCTCTTTACTTAACGGCTCCAGGGTTACTTTTGCTTTATTTGAAATTCCCCTTTCCCAAAATGTTGCCCAGTTCCTAACAAAAAAAAAAGAAAAAGAAAAACAGGCCTTATACTTACTGGATTTATAAATGTGCTATAAAAAGTTACATATAATAATAATACATAACAGTGACATAGCATTAAACTGATTTGAATTGATTTGTACTATCAATCCTACTATTTGTATACTAACAACATATGCTACCAGCATTGCTAACAGATCAACATTGGATACTACTGGGAGCAGTTGGCTTGAACTGCACTCCCAGTGACTTTAGCAGTTTCAAGGGTTCAAATGATATACAAAAGTGTGGGAATGAGGTTCTGGAGGCCAAATTTAGGATTTTAGGAAGAAAGTTGAAATACAGAACCTCCAGGGTGATCCAGATTCCACGTGCAGGACCCTAGAGGCAGACAGAACGCCAGAGTCTCAATGTGTGGAAGAGATGATGGTGCAGGGGAGAAGTTTTTAGATTTGTTAGGAACTGGGCAACATTTTGGAAAATGGGAGCCTACTCTGAAAGTAGGGCTCCACCTAAACCAGGATGGAAGCAAGCTGCTGGCACTAACATTTAAAAAGGAGATAGAACAGCTTTTGAACTAGAACATGGGGAAAGACGAAAGGTGAACAGCTGTGCATGGTTCAGAGGGAGGCATCTTTGATGGAAAATAATAAAACAGGTAAGTTAGAGTATCCCGATAGAGAGTTTCAAATAAAGCAAAAGTAACCCTGGTGCCTTTAAGTAAAGAGCAGACTGAATTAAAAGATTTCAAATTATCCCTGTCAACTGCTAGGAAGGTTGTACATACGAACAGAAAGCATACTCTGAAATGTCTGTATTCAAGTACCAGAAATCTAAAAAATAAGGAGAGTTAGAATGAAGAGATAGATACAACTGGCATTTCAGAGACTTGGTGGAAAGAAGGATAACCTGGTGGAAGGAAGATGTTATGTTTGGAAAACATAACATTCAACAATTACTATGGTATATTACTCCCACTTTCTTCCCTTTTTGTTTTACAGAATCTCTTGTTTTCTCTTTATACACAAAATGTGTCAAAATTCTCTTAAATTTAGTTTATGTTGCGGTCCCGGGCCGTGCCCCGATCCCTCCATCTACCTCGGGGACGGCCTGGGCCGTTTCGAGGCCTCCACGGGCCTGCAGGCCTTCCAGCGCGTCTCTCCCTACTTGGGAGAGACGCCGACGATCCGGCGCGGCTGGCCCCACCCCCTAGACGCGCGCGCGAGGAGGAGTCCCATTTAAAGGGGCCAGCACAGGAAATCATCATTCCTGCCCTGGATGACGTCAGACGTCTTCAGGGTATTTAAACCCTGCATCTGGACTCCCTCAGTGCCTTGCAACGAGGTTCCCTCTGTTTACAGAGTGTCTATTGCTGTGTGGGATCCTGGTTCATCTCTACTGTCTTCTGGTTTGACTCGGCTTGCTTCCTGACTCATCTTCAGCTTCTGCCCCTTGGTTTTGGTTTCGACGTCTGACTTCTAGCTTCTGACCCGACTCCATCCCACGACTTCGTCTCCAGCTTCTGTTCCTGCTTTGGTATCGACTTCTGACCTCTGGCTTCCGACCCAGCTCCGTCTACAACTCCGTCTTCTGCTTCGTCCCTGGCTTTGGTTTGGACCTCTGACTCCTGGCTTCTGACCCGGCTTCACTCCTGGACTCCGACTTCGGCTTCTTCCTCACCTCAGGTATCCGGTATTTGCTGGCCCAGAAGATTCTCCTAAGCCCCAGCGGCTCGGGCTCTCATGGGCTCCTCCCGGGGGAGCCACAGGCTTCCGAGGGTGAAGACTCTTCAGCTACCTGGGCCCAGCCTTCGTCCATCTCTTCGGCCGCTGCCTGGATCCTTGGTCGCATAGGGTCCCACCTAAGTCCAAGAGGTCCGGGTCCCTACAGGCTCCTCCTGGGGGGACCTCAGACTTCCAGTGGTGAAGCCTCTTCTGAGTCTCTTCCTTGCCGCCTCCCAGCTGGGACGCTTGCTGTGGTCTTCCATAGCATACCATCCACTGTCCCAACCGACCCAAGGGTCCACGACCGTAACAGTTTAGTGAACCAAACGTCTGATTAGAATTTATGAACTTGTAAAATCATGTGTTCACGATTGTTCTCGGATGGGGCCCAGTGGAAGGCTTTTTCCATACTTGGAACCAACTGATCCCATAGATAGGTTCAAATGCAAAGGACTTGATCCCCAAATGCAGGATTTCTCAGCTCCTCTTCTTCCCTAGGCTTTGTTCTCCAGCAGATACCTGTCTCCCTAACTTTCATCGTAAATCTTCTGCAGACCTGGATTCCAACTAGAAAAATAAAGAACAAAACACATACTGATAGATTTTAGAAGCCCCAAGAGTGATAAATTGTAGTGATATGTGCACATGTATTCTGGGCGCATGGAGACAGTATTTTACATATGCAGCATTTGTTCTTAATTTTAATGGGGGACTGACACTGCCCTTTGAAGTGCCTCATCTGCCAGTCCCAATCACTTGACCACATCTAGCTTTCCCTGACATTATGGATTTAATGTCACTGCCTACTAGGGATTTCAATTAAAAGTATTATTTCCAAAAGAGGCCCACTGGGGATTTGGCTTCAGAGAGCACCACTGTCCCAGTATAGGTGAGACTGGAAAACTGCCCCCAGACCCCCACGAGGCAGTGCCTTCTTGGCTTAAAAGAGCACAATAAAAAAAAGCAGTTAAATAAAAAGCCTGGCTTGCACAGCAGCAAAAATGATGAAATATATTTTTCAATGGAAATTCTATCAAACTAGCTGGAAATTGAAAATATCTCCCACCCACAACACCCAAATCCTGCTTGCAACCTACCCCAGGGGGTAAAATAAACAGAAAAATGCCAGTGCAAGCAGCTTCTCAGTGGCACAGACAGAGATACCGTCTCAGATCAATAAAAAAGTGTGGTCAAAAAAAGTATGGCTAGCTGGCGGCAACACTGCAGCAAAATTGAACAAATATCTTTTTCAATGGAAAATTCTATCAAAGTAGCTAGCAATTGAATACAGATTTGAGACACTCAGACTAGCTCTAAGTTCAGCCACCTCCCCTGACCACCTCCCCAGACCAACCCCACTGAGAAAGTGGGTGGCACACCATGTGCTTAACGTATAAATAGTGCTGCGTCATCAGAAATATCATCACAGGGCACTGAGTGAGAGCGGCGATTGGCCCCATTAGAAAAATGCTTAGCTCTGATAGGTTGCATTCTGGTCTCCTTGCCAACCTGTCTGACCCATTCTATGACAGGGCTGTAAGGTCACTTATGACTCACAGGAAATGGCTGGTTTTTGCTATCTCCTATTTCAAACGGCCGCTAAGAAATCACTGCGAGCCAAAAGAATGAAACTAATATGATACGTTGTATTTGTGGGGGATCGCGATGCGTTTCGCGAACCCACAACTACAACGAATTGGGACTTATGTGTTGCGGATTGCCAATGCATTGAAAATGAATGGACATTCCTAGAGACTACATTTTATTGATCTCCATAATTTACAGACTCAGAAAAATATCCTGTTAAATATTCTTGCTTATTTATTTATCGAGTTTTATATACCGTCGTTCGGTTTCGCCATCACAACGGTTTACAAAGTTTCCTTGTTTAACAGAGTGTCCAAAAGATTCATGTGATTGTTAACATAGATATTGTATGCTTTATAAACGTAGTTCGGATGTCAAACTATACAGGTTCTATTACGTGCTTACATTGGTTCCATATGTTTGTATAGGGCCAGTAGGAGGGAAGTAATATTTGAGAGTCATTGGGTGTTTTGGTAGGCTCTGCTAAACATCCACGTTTTTAGTTCTTTTTTGAAGGTTTTTAAATTTTGCTGTGTTCTAAGTTCGGTTGGGAGGGTGTTCCAGAGTTTGGGACTTCCTAGGGATATGGTTCTCTTCCGAGACTACTGTATCCTTAGACAAAGTCTGGATACTAATATGTGAACCTATATTTGTAAATGTTACAATGAATTATATATGGGAAGCATTCCTTAATGTTAAATAAGAATATGAAACTTTGAATTCATCATACAAATCTCCTGAATAATATTTCAGACGCATGACTACATCTTAATTGAAATTAATTAAGTTAACAGAGACCCTGGCTTGAGTCCCAGTTCCTGATTCAATAAACGATATTCTTTAGTTTCCACTGACCATGATTTCATTTTAGGATTTAAGCATTCTTGCATGAAGTGTAGTAAGAATGCCTAATGAGGAGATGGTGTCCATCCGTCTGTCTGTCTGTGACCTCATATCACACAAGTAAAATGATGAGAGGTAGGATATTCTGCTTTGGTGTACTTTGAGAGTGGCATAATGTAGTTGCAATGGCTGAGACTCAAACTGGTTGAGCATGCACTGTCAGGTCTACATGAATTCTACTTGCACAACTGTATGCTCTTAGCTGGAGCATACTTGTTAATTTCTTACTTTACTATTCATTATTCTCTTTGGACTCAATTCCCCAAACTTTAGAACTTAGAAAATGTTCCAGCTGAAAGTTATTCACCACATTCGGTGAATAAAAATGATCATATCTTATGTTTAACTAAAAAGACGTGTGAATATTTCATGCTGCACAGTTTCCTTTCAGTCTGCAGACATTTGCAAATGGTTATGGCAATGTTCAATATAGCCTGAATTTTAAGAAGCCTGAGCATGCAAAATCCGGTGGTTGCACGCGTGGCCAGGCCATGAGCACATCAAACGCATTTTAGAAACGGCTTGGCCGGGTCTGATCCGAGATGGTGCTTTGGCAAGATGAACAGGAGCGTCTCTCTTTATGCTTACTCTTTCCCTCTATGCAGTGCAGCACTTGGCCCGCAAACGAAGGGCAAGAGAGTGATTGGCCTCGGAGGCTCTCTCTCCCCTTCCATTGGTGGGACCTATGAATGTCCATGTTCATCGGGGAGCAGCTTTTCCAGGATGAAGCTCGCTGCCTGGTGTTCGGGGGAAGAAGGGTCCGAACCCATCCCTGAGTTGCTGACATCTTTATCCCCAGAGGAGAGGTCTCCACCCGTTAACCCCGCTGAAAGATGCTCCCACCAGCTGCAACAAGACTCAGAGGTGCTAGGGATGAGCACCCTTGGTGAGTCTCAGCCGGAGCCCACAATGCTGGAGGGAAGCATCTCTGCCCCACGACAGAGCTTTGGGGAAGCGAAAGAAATATTAAAAATTCCAGAGGCTACACTTCCAATAATTTCCAAGATATAATATATTCCCCCCTTGAAGAAGAGTTCACTGGAGAGTAATAACATGCAAGTTTTACTACCTACTGAAACACCTAAGATGGATATCTCAGCAGTTTTGGAACAGTCAGATGAAAATTTGGCAACATCTTCAACTCTTATTATTACTTTCTTGCTTGAGACTGACAGGGAATGGATATTTAAAAATTATTTTACATATCGAACAGAGCTTTTCTTGAACCATAAAGTTCAAATATTCCCTGATCTCTCAAGATGAACCAGAGGAGAAGACATCAATTTTTGTTATTAAAGCCCAAAGTGCTTGAATTAGGATCATTATTTGTATTAAAATTTCCATGCAAATGTTTGATTAAGCATCAAGGGGCTTCTTATTTGTTTTTTCAACCTTCTCAATTAATAACTTTCCTTTCTGATAAAGCTGGAGTCCAGTTTAGCTCTTCTCTGGCCTCTGCTTAATGAGCTCCTTAAAGCAGCAACTTAACCTCTCATATGATATGCTGACCCATTATCGCTAATTCTTATTATTATAGTATGATTTCCTCATGGATAGTGTAAATCTTGGATCATTCATTGTGGGCTTGTTAGATATGTGGTATTTGATTTGTGTATTTCTTTAATTTTTCCTATTTTTTGTTCTTGTTGTAATACTATATATATTGCCTTTCAAGTGAATGCTTGATATTATATTGTAAATGCATAAAAAAAAAAAAAGAAACAGCTTGGCCATGCGCATAACCCCGATATATGTAGAAGTGCCGGGCCATGGAAAAGGGATGGGCCGGGGCGGGGGGGGGTGCAGATCTGGGAGGGGAGGGGGTTGGCCGGGACAGCGGCCATTAGGCCCTGTCCCAGGGAAGGGCGCACCGGCAGCCAGCCAGCGAGTGGAACTTACTTCATCTATTCAGTTGAAGTAAGCTCTGAAATAAAAAAAATAAAGGTAGGGAAGGGGTCGGGGAGGAGAGGGGGAAAAGGGAGGCAGAGTAGGAAGGGTTATAGGAATGTTCCCTCCCAATCTGCTCTTTAATTGGAGTGGACTGGGAAGGAACTGGAGAAGGCCTACTTGTGTTGAGGTGCGTTGGTTTTTAAACTCCCCCCCCCCTGCTCGTGCGAGTCCTTACCCGCCTGCACAACTGCACACGGATATTAAAATCCGACGCATGTGCACACGGGAACCATATTTTATAACATGCATGCACCTACACTCGCATGTTATAAAATCACCATGTCCATATGCGCGTGCCAGGAACCGCACGCACACATGGACGCATGCGCGCTTGTTTGAATTTTTGTGTAGCACTCACATCAAACATTAGAGATGGTGAAGTCCATATTGAGCACCATTTGCCCAGCTAAGTTCAGACTGCATCCAGACAAAGGGCGGGATTTGAAAATTCCACCAGATTAACTGGATAACTGTTTATCTAGTTAAAAAGTTATCTGGCAAGCTCGGGGAGTGGGGTGGAAAACTTCTTGGGCAGAGCTGACTATCCAGCTGTGTTAGCCAGATAAATACCGAGTTTCAATGTTAGGACTGCCGAACAGTAAATGTAGCTGGCTAACTTTAACATAGCCGCATGCTCAGGCCACTGAATATCCCTGCAAAGTTAGCCAGATTAGTTTATCTGGGTAACTATGCTAGCTGGCCAGTGGCAAAATATGGACTTTGATATTTGCATATAGGAAACCAGTTAAGAAATGTATTCATTTATTTATTTACTGTTTATATGTTTGGTTTATTTGTAACATATTTTTACTTGCCATTATAACTGAAAAGGTGTTCAAGGCAAAGTACAGTCCATAAAGTCCATATTATTTATTTATTTATTTAAATTCTTTTAATATACCGATGCTCAAGACCAGGTCTTATCATACCGGTTTACAATAAACTAGGGGGTAAACCAGTTAACACTGAAAGCGAAAGTTACGTTACAACAGGGAATGTGGAACAAGGCTGTTAGAAAAAAAGGGATAGATTAACAATTTCTAACTGGAGAGCAGTGCATGTAAGCAGAGAGTAATTGCTTACATAGTAAGAATTATATACAATTTACACAGTGGAGTCGATTAGGCAAGTTATATGAGAGCGCAGTTAGCAGAAAAACAGTTCCTTTGTGCGGCGGAAAGAGGACGCAACCGTGGGGTGTTGGTCCGTGTGGGTTACCATAAGGTTTCTTCAAGGATATGCTTGGGCGAACAGCCATGTTTTTAATTTTTTTCTGAATGTGATATGACAATGTTCCTGGCGGAGATCTGGTGGAAGAGAATTCCAGTAATGCGGAACGGCAGTTGATAGCGCTCATTTTTCAATGGCGTTGTGTATAGCGGATTTGTTCAGGGGAACCTGGAGGGAGTCTCTGTATGCAGATCTGGTAGGTCTTGCTGAGGAGTGTGGTTTGAGGGGTATGGTGAGTTGGAGAGAGGATTGCTGAAATATGGTTTTGTGAATGATGGTCAGTGTCTTGAAGAGAATTCTGTAGCGGATGGGTAAGCAGTGAAGTATTTTTAGAATCGGTGTGATGTGGTCCATACGGCGAGAGTTTGTGAGGATCCTGGCTGCAGCGTTTTGCAGCATTTGAAGAGGTTTGGTAGAAGAGGTCGGGAGACCAAGCAGCAGCGCATTACAATAGTCAATCTTTGAGAATAGTATGGCTTGAAGGACCGAGCGGTAGTCATGGAAGTGTAGGAGAGGTCTTAACTGTTTTAGGACCTGTAGTTTGTAAAAGCCTTCTTTAGTGGTGTTGTTAATGAATTTTTTAAGGTTCATTCTGGAGTCTAGGATGGCTCCAAGGTCTCTCACTTGATTTACTAATAGTGTATTAGTAGTGTTGGCTAGTGGGTTATTATCATTGGGGGAAATGACCAGCAGTTCAGTCTTGGACGTATTGAGAACAAGGCTGAGGCTTGTGAGAAGAAGGTTGATGGCGTGAAGGCAGCTATTCCAATAGTTTAGAGTGTCTGAAACGGGATCCTTGATGGGGATTAGGATCTGCACGTCGTCCGCATAAATGAAGTAGATGAGGTTTAGGTTATTGAGTAGTTGGCATAGGGGGAGAAGATATATGTTGAATAGGGTCGGCGAGAGCAAGGAACCCTGGGGAACTCCTTGCTTGGCCGCTACAGGGTGAGACTCTTTGTTGATTATTTTTACTTTGTAATACCTGTTGCTTAGAAAGGATTTTAACCAGAGGAGTGCAGAACCTGAAATGCCTATTTCCATCAGACGGTTGATGAGGATTGTGTGGTTAACTGTATCGAATGCTGCCAAGATGTCTAGCAGAGCTAGCAAGATTGATTGACCTTTGTCGAGGCCCATCAGGATGTTGTCCGTTAATGAGAGTAGGAGAGATTCTGTGTTTCTGCGTTTCCTGAAACCGAATTGTGATGGGTATAGAATGTCGTGGGAGTCGAGGTAGTCTGTGAGTCGAGTATTGACCAGTTTTTCCATTAGCTTGGCTATGAAAGGTAGGTTGGCAATGGGGCGGAAATTTATGGGGTTGGATGGGTCCAAGTTAGGTTTTTTTTAGTAATGGTTTCAGAGAGGCTGTTTTTAAAGCATTCAGGACTGTTCCGTGAGTGGCCCCAACCCCCTACACTCATACCTAATCCCCACCTCGAGTTACTAGATGGGCCTCCCATAGGGATACAAATACCTGTCTAGGGAGTAGACATTATAGCAAGTCTCTCTCTCTCTCTCTCTCTCTCTCCCTCTCGCTCTCTCTCCTCTCTCTCTCTCTCTCTCTCTCTCTCTCTCTCTCTCTCTCTCTCTCTCTCTCTCTCTCTCTCTCTCTCCTCTCTCTCTCTCTATATATATACTGAAACAGGCTGTCCGGAAATGTCGTGAACCGTGATAAACCTTTCATGAAACAGCTGTTCGTGCGATGGTTGTTTTATCGTGCACCGCGAAGCTGTTTGCGCAAATCGCGAAAACATCGCGGCACGCGAAGTTTCCCCGCTGCACGAAAAAAGCCTCATTTGCATGGGAAACGCCCCTTAATGCGTTACCAATGCGATATTGGAAAATGAGGCCCTTAGTCTCTATACAGTCTGCAATATCGACATTGATGCAGGCATTCCTGGAGACTAATAAAAGGGGATTAAATACTGAAAAGACTGAATTTACAACGGGAGAAAATAGAGAAAGTGGAAGAAAAAGTAACATCGTTGGAAAATATTCAAACAAATTTAATTAAATCAGAAAGTATTGCGGAGAAAACATTTGAGAACATCGAGAATTCTCTTCAATACTTGAACCTTCGGGGTGTTAATTTCCCAGTAATTAAGAAAATGTCACTGTTGGACTTATTTAAAAGTTACCTGTTGGAATGTCTTAAGATTCCTAAAGTGTTAACACCGGTGATTACGAAAGCATTTTATGTGCCTAGGAAAGCTATGGTTTCTTCAGGAGCAGAAATGCAGGAACAACAGTCGATGAATATTTCTGAATTGTTGGAGATGTCGTCACAAATAGAAATACAAACAAGAGGAACATTACTAGTTTCATTTGCATTTGAATATGATAGGAATCTAGTATTGAAATTCTTTTTTAAAAATAGGACGGTTCAATACTATAGGCAACAAGTTTGGATTTATCCAAACATAGTTCGCTCTACACAAGAGCGTAGGAAGAAGTTCCAAATCATGAGACCAGAAGTGATAAATCGTGGGGCTAGTATGATACTAAGGTATCCATGTAAATGCCTATTAAAATTTCAAGAAGAAAAATATGTATTTCTAGAGTCAGAACAACTAAGGGGCTTCTTAGATGGAAAGGGTTGACTTGAGATGTCAGGAACGTATGGGGGGATGCTATCTTATGTGATGGTGTATTCCTATTTAAAGTGTTTGATAATGTGAGCTCCATTATTCTTTATACATCTTTGGCTCCATATTTCCTTAAATAGAGATCTGGTTTGATAAAGAAGATTTGTTTATGTGTTGCTTAAAGAGAAATGTTTGGTAGGAGCTCTATTCTTTGATATATGATTGTAATATATCTGAAATTGCAAAATAAAAAATAAAAAAAATCACATGAAATATTTGAGCTGGGGAACACTAGGCACTTTATTATCTGTTGCTTAAATTGAAAAACCTTGTATGAATGGTTCAAAGATTATTGGGGAAGGACAGATAAACAGATATGGTAATCTTATAATGTCAATTTCCCTACTGCAAACTAATTTAAAACATGAGTCAAAGGTTTTTAGGGTAATTAAAAAAAAAAAAAGTAAATGTAAATGTAGCATACTATCACAGTAATTTTCAAAAACACATTTACCCACGTTAAGTACACTTAGCATGGGTAAAACCTATCGACAATTTTGAAAATTGATGCAGTATATGCTATTGAATTGTCAGTAGGTATTTACCTGCACTAAGGGGCGGATTTTCAGAGCCCTGCTCGCGTAAATCCGCCCAAAACCGGGCGGATTTACGCGAGCAGGGCCCTGCGCGCCGGTAAGCCTATTTTACATAGGCCTACCGGCGCGCGCAGAGCCCTGGGACTCGCGTAAGTCCCAGGGTTCTCCGAGGGGAGCGTGTCGGGGGCGGTCCCGGTCGTCGCGGCGTTTTCAGGGCGTGTCGGCAGCGTTTTGGGGGCGTGGCTACGGCCCGGGGCGGTCCGGGGGCATGGCCGCGCCCTCCGTACCCGCCCCCAGGTTGCGGCCCGGCGCGCAGGAGGCCCGCTGGCGCGCGGGGATTTACGCCTCCCTCCGGGAGGCGTAAATCCCCCAACAAAGGTAAGGGGGGGGTATAGACAGGGCCGGGCGGGTGGGTTAGGTAGAGGAAGGGAGGGGAAGGTGAGGGGAGGGTGTTAGAGGATTCCCTCCGAGGCCGCTCCGATTTCGGAGCGGCCTCGGAGGGAACGGGGGTAGGCTGCGCGGCTCGGCGCGCGCCGGTTATACAAAATCCATAGCCTTGCACGCGCCGATCCAGGTTTTTTAGTAGATACGCGCGGCTCCGCGCGTATCTACTAAAATCCAGCGTACTTTTGTTTGCGCCTGAGCGCAAACAAAAGTAGGCCTATTCGCGCTCCTTTTAAAATCCGCCCCTAAGTGCGCTTAACATGCGTAAACAAAGTTTTGAAAATTGCTATGGTAGCATGTTACATTTACATTTGTATTTTCCTTTGAAAATTACCCTATAAGTGCAGATTGAATTAGTAATGAAACCCTCTGCACATGACTTGTTTAGACAGGACCCTTTCTCTGAATCACACAGTATATTATCAGCTTCATTTCAATATTCATGACACTTATTATACCTTTTTCATATGCAGAATCGTTCTTTTGACATCACTGACATCTGCAATTGGGCAAATGAAGCATAGTGAATATTCTGTGTTGAGGATGTCAGCTCAAACTAAGGGCATATTATGTCAAAACACTAGCACACACTTGAATCATCATACGGCCTTATTTAAATATATTTAAAAACATTTCCATACTCCAACTGCAAAACAATAGAGAAATAAGGAGGATTATATGCAAAACAGAAATCTATAATTTCTGGAAGAATAATACTTTCATATTTATAAGAAAGTAACTGAGAATGTTATCAGGGAAGTGAATTATCTGGGTATAAGGGCAATTTAACTCAAAACCTTTCAATTGATGGGTTGGGCTGTACTATAACATTAAAAGTCCATAATACAATAGGGCACCTTATATCCTTATATCCAAAGTTCCTTTACTTGAAACATTTCATTTTCCAAAAGAACCTCAGATGGTTTGGTGCATTTTCTGTTACCCAGAAAATCTATTATGTAAAAATTGGTAGACTTCATATATATATATATTTTTTTTTTTTAAATTTACATTCTGCCTTTCAGCCACTTCAAAGCAGATTACATTCAGATATTGTAGATATTGTAGGTTTCCAGAAAAACTCCCATTATCCATAATTTCTTTTATTAGAAAACTCCCACTATCTAGAATTTTTGTTAACCAGCACAAATTTGATCCCAACCAATCCAGATAAAAAGTGGTCCTTTCTAATACATAATACTAGTAAACATATTTCATTTCTCCCCACTACAGTAAAATTCCCACGATTAGACTATCATGCCTGTTTACTTTCTTTACCTTTCATCTCCTACTTAGTGTAGTTTATTTGCATTTACAAAACCACCTTATCTTATGACCCCAAGGCGACATACAATATAAATATCAGAAATAACACCACAAACAATAAATCAACAGCAATGGCAGAGCAATGATTAACAATACCCAACTGTGCTTCCTCTCAGCCATCTTTCCATACGCACACACTCGACTTAATCCATGTTTTACCAGAGATCCGAATCTCCCAAGGCCAGGTCATGGCCTCCCCACCCCCACCTTCTAAGATAATATCTCAGCCCCTCATCAGATATACCCTAGTGTTCTTATGCCTCTCATTATTGCCTTGCCACGTACTAAATACCACTTTTATTGTCGCCATTCCTGCCATTACAAAAACATGTGAATTAAAGAATCTGACTCATGCCAGCTGAACTGTGGTACCAATGCCTGATAATCCAAATACACTAAACAAAGGTTTTCTCATGGATTCATGAGGTAGTGAGACAGTTACTACCAACAGACCCTGCAATATTATTGTTGGAATTTTAGGACAAGTTCCTTTTCAATTTTAAAAACATATTCTTCAATTAATCACATTGTGATAGCACAAGAAGAATATTTGCTACTCACTAGAACAGATCTAGTGTACCCCTTTGAGAAGCTTGGATACAATTGTTATGGAAAACAACTAATCTAAACTTTGAAGAAAGGCTAAAGAGGTTAGGTCAATTCAGCTTTAAGAAGAGATGGCAGAGGGAGGATGTGATAGAAGTCCATAAAATCATGAAAGAACTTGAATGTGCAAATGTGAATCTATTTATTCTTTCAAGAAAATACAAGATAATACAAGGACTAGGGGGCGTACCATGAAGTTAGCAAGTCGCACATTTAAAACAAATTGGAGAAAATTCTTTTTCACTCGCCCAATCAAGTTCTGGAATGATCCGTGGCCAGAAAAGGGGCGGAAAGTGATAGTGTGCAGCCAGTCACATCGCGGCAATGCATTTTTGCTCACCACGGTTGCGGCCACGCCGCACATTATCACCCCCATAGTGCCACAGCAAAAGGTAGTGTTATTTCTGGTTTAAATTAATTGTTTTCCATAACAATTGTATCCAAGCTTCTCAAAGGGGTACACTAGATCTAGGCGTCATAGTGGATAACACATTGAAAGTGTCAGTTCAGTGTGCTGCGGCAGTCAAAAAAGCAAACAGAATGTTGGGAATTATTAGAAAGGGAATGGTGAATAAAACTGAAAATATCATAATGCCTCTGTATCGCTCCATGGTGAGACCACACCTTGAATACTGTGTACAATTCTGGTCGCCACATCTCAAAAAAGATATAATTGTGATGGAGAAGGTACAGAAAAGGGCTACCAAAATGATAAGGGGAATGGAACAGCTCCCTTATGAGGAAAGACTAAAGAGGTTAGGACTTTTCAGCTTGAAGAAGAGACGGCTGAGGGGGGATATGATCGAGGTGTTTAAAATCATGAGAGGTCTAGGACGGGTAGATGCGAATCGGTTATTTACTCTTTCGGATAATAGAAAGACTAGGGGGCACTCCATGAAGTTAGCATGTGGCACATTTAAAACTAACCGGAGAAAGTTCTTTTTTACTCAACACACAATTAAACTCTGGAATTTGTTGCCAGAGGATGTGGTTAGTGCAGTTAGTATAGCTGTGTTTAAAAAAGGATTGGATAAGTTCTTGGAGGAGAAGTCCATTACCTGCTATTAAGTTCACTTAGGGGCGGATTTTAAGAGCCCTGCTCGCGTAAATCCGCCCGGATTTACGCGCCGGTGCGCCTATTTTACATAGGCCTACCGGCGCACGCAGAGCCCCGGGACTCGCGTAAGTCCCGGGGTTCTCCGAGGGGGGCGTGTCGAGGGCGTGTCGGGGGCGGTCCCGGTCGTCGCGGCGTTTTTGGGGCGTGTCCGCAGCGTTTTGGGGGCGGGTACGGGGGTGTGGCTACGGCCCGGGGCGGTCCGGGGGCGTGGCTGCGCCCTCCGTACCCGCCCCCAGGTCGCGGCCCGGCGCACAAGAGGCCCGCTGGCGCGCGGGGATTTACGCCTCCCTCCGGGAGGCGTAAATCCCCCGACAAAGGTAAGGTGGGGGCTTAGACAGGGCTGGGTGGGTGGGTTAGGTAGGGGAAGGTGAGGGGAGGGCAAAAGGAAGTTCCCTCCGAGGCCACTCCGATTTCGGAGCGGCCTCGGAGGGAACGGGGGTAGGCTGCGTGGCTCGGCGCGCGCCGGCTATACAAAATCGATAGCCTTGCGCGTGCCGATCCAGGTTTTTAGCAGATACGCGCGGCTCCGCGCGTATCTACTAAAATCCAGCGTACTTTTGTTTGCGCCTGGAGCGCAAACAAAAGTAGGCCTATTCGTGGAGTATGAAAATCCGCCCCTTAGAGAATAGCCACTGCCATTAGCAACGGTAACATGGAATAGACTTAGTTTTTGGGTACTTGCCAGGTTCTTATGGCCTGGATTGGCCACTGTTGGAAACAGGATGCTGGGCTTGATGGACCCTTGGTCTGACCCAGTATGGCATGTTCTTATATTCTTACTGCCGGAAATAATGTGTAAAACATTATTGCCCGCGATGGTACTGGAATAAAACATTTTTTTACCCCGCCCAAACCCTGCCCCTTCCCTTCATTTAAATCTTATTGTTGCTTTGAGGTGGTTATCACATTTTAAAGAATGACCCCCTAAGACACACAAGCTTTTATTTTGCATTGCTAACCTTATCTTCAGGAACATAATCCTTGAGGTGTTGCGGTCGCCACCGCTTCCCCTCGCCTTGGGCTCAACCCTGCCTACCTCCGCTTCAGGAACCGCCTCGTTCCACTGACTCTGGACCCCGAGGCCTTCTCTCACTCCACGTGGCGGCCGCCATTACGTGCCTGCTTCTCTTCAGTCTCGCGCGTGCGCGAGGACGCCCATCTTGAGCGCTCAACTCCCGGAAGCTTGGCCCCGCCCGTGCTGCTGACGTCACGCCCAAGTCCCGATATAACTGGCACTCAGGCTCTCTCTCATCACCTTGCAACGAGGTTCACAACTGCTTAGTTGTTCTGAGTTGCGCTCCTGTTGTTCTCTACGGTTTCCTGCTCCTGACTCCGCTTCAGCCTGCTGCCTGCCTCTGACCCCGGTTTGCCTATGACTCCGCTTCAGCCCGCGGCCTGCCTCTGACTCCGGTTTGCTGCAGACTCTGCTACAGCTACAGCCCGTTCCAGTCCTGGTTTGCTACAGACCCCACTACAGCTACAGCCTGCTTCAGCCTCCGGTTTGCTACAGTTTCCACTGCCGCCCGCTGCCCTGTCATCAGCTGGCCCTCGGCCCTGTACTGCCGGCTCCTGCTTCCCGGGTACCTTGGACTTCCTATACTTCCAGTTTACTCTGGTCCCGGTCTAAGCGCACCTCTGCCTCTGGACTCTCTGACTATATTCCAAGTCCCAAGGTCCCAGGGCCCTACGGGCTCCTCCTGGGGGGTTCCTGGTTCCGGGGTGAACACCTCCTGTCTGAGGCTCCGCCTCCCGGCCTGCCCCATCACCCTCGGTGGGCCGGCCCAAGGGTCCACTACCTCGCCAGCAGTGTCCGACTGCAACATCAGGGTCTTAAAGCTGAACTGTTGCTCCTTCCTTTCAAAAATAGCTAAATTTCAGTTGTTTAGTTAAATATTCCGCTATATTTATAGCTGAATGATGAATCTAGACCTTAATGAGCCAAATTAATTTTGGGAATGGTATGTCAACTAAAATTTGGAAAGATAACCATAACATATGAATGGGTTGGGATATCTTCAGGACAGTGTTGAAACATTGAGGGCTTTGTAAATCAACATGATACTCTTAAACTTAATCCCTCAGGTCACTGATAACAGTAAATACTTTTTAGTATAAGCGTTATATGTTCCCATATAGAATACTCAATAACAACATGTACTGCTCATTTTGAACTATTTGCAATATCCTAATGGTACTTTTATGGTAGACCAAGATAGAGAGCATTGCAATAGGAAACAGTGGATGTAACAATGCATTGTATGTCCATCGAAGATTTGGATTTCTAAGGAAAATAAGTTCCATAGCAAACATAACTTAAAGAAGGCATTTTTTCACTAATGCGTTAATTTGTGGTCAAAGCAGAAGCAAAGAATCAAGTAGTACATTCAGGTTATCAGCCTGGTGTCAGATAGGAATAACTGTATTCCTGAATGTCAATAATATACATGAGTCAGAAGGAGGAAAATGAGAAAATCACAAGATTTCAGTTTTGGTCAGATTTAGAGCCAGCTTTTCAGTAAGCCATAATTTAATGGCAGATAGCTCATCATCTTAGTGAGTGTTGAACTCTAGGCAAGGAGATAAAGCTGAATGTTATCAGCATAGATTTTATATCCTACATTGAGATTTGCCAATGTTTGTCACAATGGGAAAATATTAGGGATGTGAATCGTTTTAGGACGATTAAAATTATCGTCTGATAATTTTAATATCGTCTTAAACCGTTATGGAACACAATACAATAGAGATTCTAACGATTTATCGTTATAAATCGTTAGAATCGTGAGCCGGCACACTAAAACCCCCTAAAACCCACCCCCGACCCTTTAAATTAAATCCCCCACCCTCCCGAACCCCCCCCCAAATGACTTAAATAACCTGGGGGTCCAGCGGCGGTCCGGAACGGCAGCGGTCCGGAACGGGCTCCTGCTACTGAATCTTGTTGTCTTCAGCTGGCGCCATTTTCCAAAATGGCGCCGAAAAATGGCGGCGGCCATAGACGAACACGATTGGAAGGCAGGAGGTCCTTCTGGACCCCCGCTGGACTTTTGGCAAGTCTTGTGGGGGTCAGGAGGCCCCCCCAAGCTGGCCAAAAGTTCCTGGAGGTCCAGCGGGGGTCAGGGAGCGATTTCCCGCCGCAAATCGTTTTCCGTACGGAAAATGGCGCCGGCAGGAGATCGACTGCAGGAGGTCGTTCAGCGAGGCGCCGGAACCCTCGCTGAACGACCTCCTGCAGTCGATCTCCTGCCAGCGCCATTTTCCGTACGGAAAATGGCGCCGGCTGAAGACAACAAGATTCAGTAGCAGGAGCCCGTTCCGGACCGCCGCTGGACCCCCAGGTTATTTAAGTCATTGGGGGTGGGGGATTTAATTTAAAGGGTCGGGGGTGGGTTTTAGGGGGTTTTAATGTGCCGGTTTTGCGATTTTACGATTTTTCGATTTTTCACGATTTTTCACGATATTTTACCCCCCCAAACGGCAACAATACGATTCCCTCCCCCTCCCAGCCGAAATCGATCGTTAAGACGATCGAGGACACGATTCACATCTCTAGAAAATATAGATATTAAATAGTGTCCCAAGAGTGTGGAGACTTGAGGAACCCCTGTCACTAATGAAAAAGATGTAGAAAAGACATTATTAGTGAATATTCTCTGTAAGCAATTATCTAGAAAGGTTGAGGACAGTGACTGAAATGCCCATTGAACAAAGGCATGAAAGCAGGTGTCATGATGTATAGTGTCAAATGCAGCAGATATATCTAGAAGCACAAGAAAAAATGCCATGTCAGAATGAAAGCCATGGTGAAATACACCTAAACTGGACAAGAGTAGAGTTTCCATTTTATGGCTGAGATGAAAATCAAACAGATGATCATCTAGAAAATAGTTCACATCTATGAATTCCCAGAGTTGCTTTAGAGCTACCTTTTTAGTCACTTTAGCTAGAAATGGAAGTGATGATATTGGGTGATAATTGTCCAAGCATGATGGATCCAGATTTGACTTTTTCAGAATAGGATGGACTGACACCTCCTTAAGTGCAGATGGTAAATGTCCTTCTGATAATGAAGTATTTACAAGTTGAGAAATAAAATTACTTACTCTACACCCATGACCTACATTACAGAGTTTGAACAACTGTTTAGAGCAGCGCTTCTCAACTAGTGTGTCACCAAACACCGGCAGGTGTGTCACATCTCCCGATGTCCCACTGCCTGTTGTACTTCCCTTCTCCCTTTTTCCAGCCCCCGCGGGCCAATTCGAAGCCTCCTTTCTTCCTACCCCCATTGCCCAATGGGAAGCCTCCTTCGTTCTGCCTGCCCCCGCGCAGGCCAATCGGAAACCTCCTCCCTTCTACCTACCAGTGGGAGTAGGAAGAAGGGAGGAAGCCTTTGATTGGCTGGTGTGGCAGGCATCGCCTAGCCCAGGGGTGGGGTGGGAGGAATACAAGTGTTGATCTCCAACGAAGCATAGCCCATGGCGGCAAAGAGGAAAGCCGACTCCAACCGAGGCTACCACGGGAGCCCATTCCCTTGGTGGCGCAAAAAGAAGGCCCGCCGGAATAAAGCCGCGGAGGAACTGAAGCCCATCCCTGCAATGAAGAAAGAATAAGTTTTTGGTGAGAGCAGGTGTGTCTGTGTGTGAATGAGTGCCTGGGTGAGAGCTTGTGTGTCTTTGAATGGGTGCCTGGTTGAGAGCTTGTGTGTCTGTGTGTGAATGAGTGCCTGAGTGAAAGCTGGTGTGAATGGGTGCTTGGGTGAGAGCCTGGATGAGAGCTGGTGTGTGTGGGTATGAATGGGTGCCAGGGTGAGAGCTGGTGTGAATGGGTACTTGGGTGAGAGCTTGTGTGTTTGGGTGTGAATGGAAGCCTGGGTGAGAACTGGTGTGAATGGGTGCTTGGGTGAGAGCTTGTGGGTGTGAATGGGTGCCTGGGTGAGAGCTTGCATCTGTGGGTGTGAATGGATGCATGGGTGAGAGCTGGTGTGAATGGGTGCTTGGGTGAGTTCTTATTTGTGTGGGTGTGAATGGAAGCCTGGGTGAGAGCTGGTATGAATGGGTGCTTGGGTGAGAGCTTGTGTGTGTGGGTGTGAATGGGTGCTTGGGTGAGAGCTTGTGTGTGTGGGTGTGAATGGGTGCCTAAGTGAGAGCTTGTGTCTGTGGGTGTGAATGGATGTATGGGTGAAAGCTTGTGACTGTGGGTGTGAATCGGTGCCAGGTTGAGAGCTGGTGTGAATGGGTGCTTGGGTGAGAGCTTGTGGGTGTGAATGGAAGTCTGGGTGAGAGCTTGTGTCTGTGGGTGTGAATGGATGCATGGGTGAGAGATTGTTTGTATGTGTGTGTGCCAGGGTGAGAGCTGGTGTGAATGGGTGCTTGAGTGAGAGCTTGTGTATGTGAGTGTGAATGGAAGCCTGGGTGAGAGCTTGTGTCTGTGGGTATGAATGAATGCATGGGTGACAACTGCCTAGGGTGCCAAATTTAGGCCTGGGGATTCATCACTCCACTATAAATGTAGCAGAATGATGAGCCGCGACAAGAAAAAGGGGTGTGGGGACGATAGTGAGCAGGCGGCTGCATCACGGCGGTGCGTTTTAGCCTGCCACAGTTGTGGCCGCACTGCACACTATCACCCCCGTAGCAGCAATGAAATAGCTGTAGCTGTTTCCGGTGCTACTGCAGGCAATAATGTGCGATACATTATCGCCTGCAGCACTACATGCCCCCAATTTCCCTAAACCACGCACAAACTCCTCCCCTTTCCCAAATTTAAAAGTTCAAATCACGATAATGGCCCATCACAATTTGTTGAATGACCCTGTAAGTAGGCATCAAATTTCCAGGCCACAGAGGAGTATCTTCTTCTTGCTTTAGGGTCATGTGCTGGCAAAGCTTCAGAGGGGTACCACCATGGCATTCTGCCAGTGGACTCCAAAATCTTAAATCCAGCCCTGGGTTTACTTCTACAATCGATACACCAAAGCCTGAAAGAACCTCATAGCTGAATAAGGAGAGTTACCCAGAATAGCAGCTACATAAGCACAAATGAGGTTAGTGATATAATCCAAGGGAGAACTTTTTTCACACACACACACACACACACTCTCTGCCATTGCAAGTGGAGGTGGAAGTAGAGCTTCTACAGGCCACACATGAAAGAAGGGATCCCTCCTTGCCCAAATTGCATTTCTCTCTTGCTAAATCTTCTGAGTAAATAACACAAATGATAAAGGGGATGGAGCATCTCTACTATGATGAATGGCTACTTAGATTAGGTCTCTTCAGCTTGGAAAAGAGAAGCCTCAGGGGGACATGATAGAAGATTTTAAAATCAGGAGTGGAGTGAAGCTGTAAATAAATGATTGTTATTTATTTTTTCAAATTATACTAAAAGAACGGGATACTCAAAGAAACTAACAACCAGTAGCTTTAAAATAAATTTAAAAAAATACTTTTTCACATAACGCACAATCAAATTATAAAATCTGTTCTGGAGGATGTGATCAAGATTACTAGCATTGCAGGATATTAAAGAATTTTGGACAAGCTCCTAGAGAAAAAAGTCTATAAAAATATTAGCCAAATAGACTAAAGAAAGTCATTGCTACTCCTAGGAATGAGTTACAGGAAATAGATCTACTTTTTGGGATCTGCCAGGTACTTGTGACCTGGACTGGCTACTGTTGGAGACAGGGTGCTGGGCCTAATGGACCTTTGGTCTGACCCAGCATGGCATTTCTTATGTGCTTAAAAAGGGATAGGTCAAGAGAAGGCCCCCACAAGAGAATCAGCCCTTCTGAATAATCTTGAACACAATGGATCTGGAGAGGAGACATGAGCTTACTAGGAAAGCTAAATTGGCACTAAATCATCAGGCTTAACGTGTAACTGAGAAGCATTCTAATTGTGACCTATTGCTACTGTCTCTGTTTATTTTCTGTAAAAGTATTTTACTAAAATTGCTAACAATATATAAAAGACGCTTTAGTTTTGCGGTTGACCAGTCATAATAGGCTTCATCGTAGGAGCAGTATTGCTATATGACTCAGCCTTACTTATAATCATAGGTCAGTTACATGTGAGCATATATTTTTTTGGCTTTTAAATTTGCTCAGTGAATTCAACTTAACTTAAGTATACACTCTGTTTGTTAGTTGATTCTGAAGTCTCTTATTCTCAATAAGCCCGACATGGGTCCATGTTTCGAACAAAGCCGTTCTTTTTCAAGGGCTGAATAACAGCGTCTATGGATAAAATATATATATTGAGATATATATCACAGATCAAGCTCAATAGTATACAATGCAAATAAGTTCAAAGTGGACAAAAATTCTCCAGTATAGGTGGCAACTATAGACTTACTGTAATTGTAGTTCTCAGATCTTAAACATGGCGTTACCACGTTCTTTTTCCTGTGACCGCACCGGAAATACTGACCTTATAAATATGCAGTAGTTCTAGTGACGTCAAGATGAATGTCAGTGACAGAAACCAAGTTAATGTGTACCACTCATTGGCTACATTTAAACCATTAGGGGATACTGAATTCAATTAACCTGTAAATCCACTGTTGTTCTTTATAATTAAGAATGGCTTTAGTATAGTTTGTAGAGATGTGAATCGTGTCCTCGATCGTCTTAACGATCGATTTCGGCTGGGAGGGGGAGGGAATTGTATTGTTGCCGTTTGTGTGTGTGTAAAGTATCGTCATAATCGTTAAAATCGTGAGCCGGCACACTAAAACCCCCTAAAACCCACCCCCGACCCTTTAAATTAAATCCCCCCCTCCCGAACCCCCCCCCCCCAATGCCTTAAATTACCTGGTGGTCCAGCGGCACACTAAAACCCCCTAAAACCCACCCCCGACCCTTTAAATTAAATCCCCCCCCAAATGCCTTAAATTACCTGGTGGTCCAGCGGCACACTAAAACCCCCTAAAACCCACCCCTGACCCTTTAAATTAAATCCCCCACCCTCCCGAACCCCCCCCCCCAAATGCATTAAATTACCTGGGAGTCCTCCGTAGCGGCGGTCCGTGGCTAAATCGGGGGAAGGGGGAGAGCACGAAAACCGGCACACTAGGTCGTGAGGTCTTCAGCCGGCGCCATTTTTCAAAATGGCCGCTGCAAAATGGCGGCGGCCATAGACGAAAACGATTCGACGCAAGAGGTCGTTCCGGACCCCCGCTGGACTTTTGGCAAGTCTTGTGGGGGTCAGGAGGCCCCCCCAAGCTGGCCAAAAGTTCCTGGGGGTCCAGCGGGGGTCAAGGAGTGATTTCCTGCCGCGAATCGTTTTCCGTACGGAAAATGGCGCCGGCAGGAGATCGACTGCAGGAGGTCGTTCAGCGAGGTCCGGAACCCTCGCGAGATTTCCGGACCTCGCTGAACGACCTCCTGCAGTCGATCTCCTGCCGGCGCCATTTTCCGTACGGACAATGGCGCCGGCCATACACGTATGGCCGGCGCCATTGTCCGTACGGAAAATGATTCGCGGCAGGAAATCGCTCCTTGACCCCCGCTGGACCCCCAGGAACTTTTGGCCAGCTTGGGGGGGCCTCCTGACCCCCACAAGACTTGCCAAAAGTCCAGCGGGGGTCCGGAACGACCTCTTGCGTCGAATCGTTTTCGTCTATGGCCGCCGCCATTTTGCGGTGGCCATTTTGAAAAATGGCGCCGGCTGAAGACCTCACGATCTAGTGTGCCGGTTTTCGTGCTCTCCCCCTTCCCCCGATTTAGCCACGGACCGCCGCTACGGAGGACTCCCAGGTAATTTAATGCATTTGGGGGGGGGGGGTTCGGGAGGGTGGGGGATTTAATTTAAAGGGTCGGGGTGGGTTTTAGGGGGTTTTAGTGTGCCGGTTTTCCTGCCCTCCCCCTTCCCCCGATTTACGATTTTTTGACGATAAATCGGGGGAATTGGTATTGTATCGTGGCCCTAACGATTTTTGACGATTTAAAATATATCGGACGATATTTTAAATCGTCAAAAAACGATTCACATCCCTAATAGTTTGACCCATCAAGTATCTGCCATAGTCTTTGATATTTTTATATACTTTGGGATCACGTGACTTATCATTGAAAGTATTTTACTAGACATATTCTGCAGGTGCAGATATAACCAATATATACAGAGAGGGGAAAAGATGACTTTCCTGCAGCAGTAGAAATACTACATATTTTAAAGTAATTCCATTAAATGATTATACACACACATACAAACCAGGTAATTCTGATATTATGTTCAGTGACGCAAACTGTCTTTAAACATGGAATGTTACCCCATGTAAGCTAACATTATAAGCAACAAATTATTACTGTTTCCAAAGAACAGACCCAGAATAAAAAATACAAAGCAAAAATCTAGAAACGCAACAGTGACCACAATGAAATGTGTATTTCACCTGTTTCTGTTTCAAAGGGAAAAATCTGTGCATAGAGTGGACACATGATAACAGAAATGAAAGGGGCTAAATTAGTTTTAAATTTTTGCTGATTTAAACCCCTTGTGTGTCTGTTTTAAAGGGAGATTGCTATATCAGTGCAAAAAAATGTGACTAAAGGAAAATTATCTGGCTTTTGACCAAGGGCATCTGTGTGCCTCAGAAAAATTCTCTAGTGTGAGTGATTTGGGCTGTCCTGAGCTGGGTAAGTTTAAATATCAGAAACTGTGATATAAAAGAACCAATGAAATCAACATTTTGTAGAAACACAAAATAAAGGTCAACAAACCACTCATAGATGATGCCTTTCTACTGGCTTCAATGTTATTTGTCACGTGCGGGTAACTGCAGTGTCCTGGATTAAGAACATAAGGAGAGTCAAGCCGTGTCAGACCAATGATCCATCAAGCCCAGCATCCTGACTCCGACAGTGGCCCCAGAGTCACTGGATGAAAAGCAGAGCTCATCTAAGTGTTCCCTGTAGATCTACAAAAGTGTGAAGCCACTTGGCCTCCACCCAATCTCTAATTAATTTATTATATGCTAATACAGTCTGCAGAGTTTAATACCATTTTCTTCTCTTTGAATTTCAGTTTTAACTTATCACATCATAGAGAAGAATAAGGAGGCCGCGTCTGTGGGGGAACATTTTTGCAGGCCTGACTATTGTATCAATTTCCTTATCATCAGGAGACTGAAAATGAATGTTAAAACACCAAGGAATTTAAGACATTTGAATTAAAAATGATGATCAAACACTTTGAAACAATCCCAAAGGGATGTAACTGAGACATTGCTTACTCACTCAGTGCCAGAACATTTTTCTTTAGCTGTAAATTCTGTTGTTTCTTTGTCCTTCTCAATTTTCTCATCTCTTCCTAAATACATCCCCTTCCTCCCACATCCTTTTCTTTTACAACTTTGAAAGCAAACTCTGATGCTGTAACCCGACCTATAATTTACTTGTACATTCAGGCAACATCATCCTTAGCGCATTTCACATTCATCTGATAAAGATCTCAGAAGCCCACCACAAATATATTGTTAGTCCAATAAAAATGGTATCATCTACATTTTGTTTGCTGACTTATTTCTAAGCATCTACGTGGACTAATGGCAACCGTACTACTTCACAGAAACATACAGCAGTCCATCTCACTATTTAGCATATTACACAATATAGCTTGTAGTTAAAGTTCCAATGTTGATATTTAAATCTTATCCAGACCACTTGCTCTCTTGTTGAACTGCACTAATTCCCTGGGAATTAATTTAAAATGTAGATCAACCCTAAAATCCCATTTTTAGGCATTCTTTATAAAAGGGGAAAAAAATGCCTTCTGGGGAGGATGTGTCCATCCATTTGTCTATCTGTCTGACCTACTATCAGCCGAGAAGCCAGCGAAGGGATTTGGATGAAAGTTTACATTTGAGCGTTAAGTACAAATAAGAGTCATAATTGATACTTTCTACCTATGTCTGTCAAAAAAAGATAGTCACTTTAATGTAAATGTGCCTTTGGAAATTTTATACACTCTGTGGTGTACACGTTTTCTTATTAATTCATGCTTTCTGCATAAGATGCTTCATGGTACTGCTAATGCACACTTACAACGTCGAATATAGCAGCTCCCTGATTACTTACAGTATATTTATCATGATAGGTCTACCTCCCTCAAACTGTCTTTCAAATAACTTCAAGCACTTATTTGCACTCAGAAGTTACATAAAAATGAAATACTTTAATGATTCATTCAAGAGGAATCTATAAACTAAAATACTGTTTCCTATATTTGTAATGGTTTTATGACCACACATCTGTTCCTGTCAATATTCTTCATATGCATCTCGTAGTGTAGATACCATTAATCGAGACATCTGGTTACGGCTGCCTTCAAATTATATATGATATGATATCCCCAGAATCCTCCATGTAGAGAATAAGCTTCAGTTATATCATTCAAGTACAGAAAAGTTAATATGGCTAAAGTACTGGGGAAGGTTTCTATCCTTTGCTGAAGTGTAATACAAAACATTTCAAACCTCATTGCCTCACATACCTTGGGTGAAATGCTCATTTGTTTTCCAGTAACCTAGCTTCGCTCAGCCATTTGTTAAACTTGTGTGGGCTGGAAGAATAGTTTTTTGGGGACAACACCACACATTTGTAATGGTACATGTGTTGCACTGATGTTTAAAACTAGTTTTGTAAACCAAACATAGACTTTCTTTGCTATGAAGTCATTGCATCTCAGGCATGCATATTGTACTTTTGCTTTGCCAAATTCTAGCCTGGTTGCTATACTGCTTTGATGCATCTTAAGAGGGAATATGGAATATAGAGAACTTGTCTGCGCCCATTTACACGTATGTATGGGCGCATGGAAAGTTGCTAATGTATTTTATAATCTGAGTGCATACAATATGCACAGGTTATAAAATACGAGCACATATGCACACACAAATGTTCAAGTATGCAAAAACCATGAGTCATGCAAGTTCGGAATTATCCAGAAAAGTAGCAACACTTATCTGGATAAGTTCCGCTTTATCTGGCTAAGTAACGTTATTTAGCAGGAAAAGTCTGAAAAGTACTTCTTGTCCATCTAAATAGAGCTTTTCTGACTTATCTGGGTATGTAAGATACCTAGATAAATAAATTTAAAAAAAGCTCTGCTACTTAGCCAGAGATGTCAGAATATAGCTGGCTAAGTGCGCAGAAATGATATAACTGCGTACTTGTACTTCAGATTTTAAAGGGATACATGAACAGATATTACCCACATTATATAGATGCATTTATGCCCTGTAAATCGGCTTTTACATGCACAAGTCAAGGGATTTTCTAACATGCATGTGGTAATGAAATAACCAGTTTTATCAATGAGTCTACTTGTTTGCTCAGTCCATTTGCAGCTCATAAAGACCATCATGGCTTTTCAGCCTGAAGTCCCCTCATTTCACCCACTAGTCATTTTTTCACTTTTAAGATGCATTGCATAAATCACTTATGCCAGGTAATGACCAGTTGTAAATAAATGCAAGTAAAAGACTTATGTGCGTTACTTTGGCAGGTTGTAAAATAGAAACATACTCACAGAAATGTTGGCCTCTCCCCAGAATGCCTCTGGCCCCTCCCTTTTACATATGCAAATTTACTCATTGACCCTGATTTACATGTGTATGCTGCCGTTTTTAAGTAGCATATACTTGCATATGTGCTATTTTACTCATACAAATGTTGTTTTTTATGCATGAAACTTTTGAAAATTTACATTTTATTTGCAGTCCAAATGAATAACTCTATATTTTAGCCTCAGATTTTAACAGCCAAATTCCATACCATTCTTTAAGCTTCACCACATCCCTTCTCATGTTTTCCACATCATTCAGGGAGTCTACCCTGTTGCATGTTGTGGAATCATCTGCAAAAAGACAAAACTGTTCCCGATGGGGCTTCCATCAGAATCGGACAGAGGACTAATCCCTGCAGCACATTACTTGTCACCTCCCTTTCCTTGAACTTCATTCACCACAATCCTTTGTCACCTCCCACAACCAGTTTCTACTCAGTTACTTTATGGCCCATATCAAGGGAGCTCAATTCGTTTATAAGTCACCTGTGTTGAAGTTCTTCAAATGAAAAGGCCTTGCTGCGTGAGTACGTTACATTTTATACAGTAAACATGCAGACAGTATACCTCCGAAACATTTAACTTTTCTCCACCATTTTGTTTCACCTAAATTTACACATTTATTTAGTCGCTTGTATGTAGCCACTTCTGAAATTAAATTTAGATAAATAACGTGTTTGAAAATTGGATTATTTTGTGCAGGTCGTAAAGTAGGTGCCTAATTTTGCAGTAGGTGTTCTATTGAACATTTAGCTTTGTGCATGTAGTTCAGCTGATCATTTTATATCTTCTGAAAACAAACTAAAAAGAGCAGAGGTAGGTACTGTATATATTTCATTTTATTTATTTATTTATTTATTTATTTCAAAACATTTATATACCGGCGTTAGTGGGGACATCACACCGGTTCACATATTAACAGTAGATCGGAAATTACATTATAACAAGGCGAGGGAACTTGGAGGGAGAAACAATAGCAAAGTGTAGAGGATAGTGAACAAGCTGATAAAAACATTAAGAAAAAACGAGTATTTACAGTATTTACAGTATTAGTAACGTTAATGTGCTTTTTCTGAAAGTTGTTTGTTACATGTGATAATAGAATTCCATGTATGCCTGCTGGTATGACTTCCTGGCCAGATCTGCTCAGCTTTCTGGTTAAAATCACTTTTTTTTTTTTTAATCCTCTCAGATATTGCTCAGTGGAAGTGGGTAAACTATTTCAGACTTTTTACGAGTTCTGCTCAGGACCTCAGAAAACAGCCATACATGTTGGTATTTACCGTAAAAAATAGTAGCCCAGATGCTAAGAACTGCAAATTCAAGTTAATGAATAAACTGGATGTAAATATCATTTCCTGCAATTGTGTTTTGCTGCATGAAGCTTTTTCCAGGATTGATTTCTGTGCAGTTATGTCCCTGGGCAGGAAGCAACTAGTCTGCCAGCCCTGTGGTTTCTCCAATTTTCTTTTGAATCCATGGAGATGTAGTTTGGATGAATGGTGTGTATCTAAGTGAGACAGTCTTGATAAGCTTACAGTCAGTATTTTCTTGTGATTTAAAAATTATTAAGGTGACTTGAAAAGAATATTTTGAAGGTTTGGTTTATTTGTTTGGGAAATGTAATTCCACAGCAGTTGGGTAACAATCTTTAGAATCAGTGAAAATGATGAATAGAACCAACCTGATGGTCTAGTGGTAGTACACCTAGCTTTAATTCCTGGATTTGGTTTCCTCATCAGTTCAAGAGGAGTGAGGGGGTGTGGGGAGGATGGAATTTCAGTCATCACACCACAGAATGTTACCAGTGGAAGGAGGGAAAAACAGAATGTGCAAGTTAGTACTTTTATTCCAAGAAGCCACTACAAAATAAAGACTAAACTTGAAAGTCCAAGCATTTAGTAATTGTTTACTGTCCTTATTTCATACACACAGGCCAATGCTATATCGTGCGCTGAGCCTAGTTCAACAGGCTAACGAGCTCTTGGATGCGCATATTGGATGCCCAATACAATAAGGGGATTAGCGTGTCCAAACCAGCGCATAGCTAATAGCGTTCATCGCTTGTAAATGCATGTAGATGAGGCTATTAGCTATTAACCCCTGATGCAAAAAAGCATTGTGCACCCGATGTGCGCATTTTAACACACAAAACTTAACTCCAGCCCATGGCAGGCATTACGTCTTTACATGTTCCGAGCTGTCTAACCCCACCCCCCACCCACAAAGCCACAAAAAGCCCAAAATACTGCTTTTCTGCGGTTCCTCCAACTTAGTATCATCCTGATACTGAGTAACTACAGGAAGCAGCATAAAAACAAATTTTGAATGTCTGCTTTCTTAACCCGTGGCTGTAAATGGGTTAGGAAAATGGATGCTCATTCATTGAGCGTCCATTTTCCTAACTGGCGCACGGCCACGTTTCCTGGGTGTCCGATGCCATGAACGTGCTAGGGATGCACAATTTATCCCTAAAGCGTCCTTTATAGCGTGACCCCTCTTTTAAATAATGCATCGCGCACCCAGGAAAGGTGGCGGGACGTGCGTTAGGAGAGCAAACGCTCACTCATGAGCGCCCGTTTTACATGAGCCGATATTGCATCGGTATGACAGTAAATGGAACCTCTCACACTTGCTTTGTTTAGAAGCTGTTCATTGTCTCTCTGTTCTCAGAGCTACTTTTACCTATGAGCAAAAGGGACAGCTGCTCCCCCCGCACCTCTCCCCCCCCCCCCCCCCCCCCACACACACACACACATCGGCTCGACCCAGCAGGGGGCCCATTTCCTAAGCACACGGGGCTAGGCCAGCAATGTCTCTACTGGCCAGTGCCCAATCTCAGGCAGCAGAGAAAAGCACTTCTGCTTCCTTGATTCTGCTTCCCTTCCTCCCAAGCAATGTGCAAGGAGCAAGGGGGGAAAGGGCCGGACGCCAATTTTAAAAGGGAGCGCCTGACCGTAAGCAGCCCTCTTCCTCCCTTACTTTCTCTGATGCCAGATTAGGGGTCCTGCGTGATTGGCTATGAGCCGCCGGGGTCACAGGAGCCCCCTCTAGTACCACGCAGCCTTGCTAAGGCCCTCTCTGCTACCTGCGCACCTCACGGCCTTGGACCCGCCCTCAGAGCACCTCATCATCGGGGCTGGATGCCGATTTTAAAAGGGAGCGCCGACCTTCGGTGCCGTGCGCCGAGCGTTGCACGCCAAAGGAGCGCAACTAAGGGGCTGCCCCTTAGTACGCCCCTTTGTACTCCCCTGTCTGCCCCCCATTCCCTTACTGTGCCTCTCCTCTTTCCCTGTCCCTCCCTGTATCATTGCAATGTTGAACCGATGTATCCTACTGCTCTAGAACTGCAACTACACCTCGACGCCTCTACTGAGTCTTCTTGGATTGACAATCTTTACTGTGCATTCACTCACCTCACCACCCTGATATGTGCCTACCCAAGATAATTCAACGTATATGTTTCCGCCTACTATAGCCTATCCTTCTAGTTTGTATCAACAATTTCCCTGTGTTTATGCCGCTTGATGAGTCTTGCCAATGGAGTGAATTTTCCATAAATAATATTATTTATTTATTCAGTTATTTATATAAAATATTTATGACTCGTTTATCTAATGTACTAGGTAGGTTACAATCAAATGCACATAAACTAAAAACTTAAACAATAAAATATTTAAAACTAACAAAGATACCAGTTATACTGTACCGTAGGAACACCAGTCTAATGAACAATATTAGAGATCAGCTCTCAGTTTTATATTCTAACATTTTTATGATAGATATCTGCTAAACAGCTGACAGTATAGACATGACCCCAATTATTTCGTTGTTTCTGAGAAAGACATAAAAGCTTCAGTAAACAAATGTGCGTTTAAAATATTCTCTAATTTAAAGAACTGTAAACAGCCCTCAGCTTTTCTGGGAGTGAATTCCATAGCTTAGGCCCTGCTAAAAAGAACACTCTCTCCTTAGTTTCACAGAACTGCAGCATCCTTAAAGATAGAAATTCTAGTAAGTTCCATATGAGTACAACATTTGATTTGGGTTGGTTTAGGGTTGCTAGGGAGCTTGGGTGAGTGGGGGAATGTAAACAGGCAACTAGGCCCATGACTTTTTTTTTTGTTTGACCTGCAATTCAGCACTTAACTTTAGACCTGCTAACACTTATGGATAACTTTAGAACTGCTAACAGGCGTGTCTTGAGTTAGCTGATTAACTTATTCAGCTAACTTCAAATATTGGAATTAGCCAGGTAAATTATTCGGCTAACTCAAACCTCCCCCTTTCTTGCAAACTTTCAGCTGGGTAAGCAAAAGGAATATTCAAAACTTGACATTTAGATGGGCAATTTTTGAATTAAACATATTAATGGCTTTGAATATTGACCTCTTAAAGATCATCTGGATAATAACAACCTGCTAGATCAGAATCAGTTTGGATTCTGTTCAGTACACAAACCAGAACTGTTTCTTATATCTAGCTTTGAGGCATACCACCATGGTGTTGATTCAGGAGGCAAATTTATTTTGGTGATACTCAATGTATCAACCGCATTTGATACCTTAATCAAGGGATGTTAGTTGCTCATTAGAGAGACTGGGGTCACTTCACTTGTCCTTGAGTGGTTTACTTCCTATTTGATAGATCAGCAGCAGCAGGTTAAACTCAGATCTATATACTCCCCTTTGTTTCTGGTTTCCACTGATATGCCTTAGGGATCAGCATTATCATCTCTTTTCTTTAATATTTACATTTGTCCTATTTGCAAGGTATTATCAGATTTACGGCTTGGGTTTCGGTTATCTGCTGATGATATACAATTTTTTATCTCTTTTACTACTACATTACAGGATGCACTTTAATCAGTCGCTGAATGCCTTAAAGCAATTAGGCACTGGATTACTGTAAACTAATTTGCATTGAACATCAAGAAAACAGAGATGATATTTCTTGGCAGCTTTTTTTCTCCAATGTTCCATCTGAGGATTGGATAATTCCAGTCTCTACATCTGTACGCAATCTGGGTGTTATTCTTGATCGCTTTTTTCCAATGCATCTGCAAGTGAAGGCTGTAGTAAAATCTGTATTTTTTAAGCTTCGTTTGTTATGCATGCTTAAGTCATTTATAAATGTGAGTAATTTCCAAATAGTTTTGTAATTCATTGTACATAGGTCTTCTAATATTCACTCTAAAAACCCTGTAAGTTGTTAAGACTGCTACTGTTCACATCTCACATCATATGACAGATTTACATTTCACCAGGTCTTTATGCTTTGCACTGATTGCCAATTCAGTGGTGGTTTAGATTTAAGATTCTAACACCATGGCTTAGATTTAAGATTCTAACACCATGGCTTTAAGTGGGGATGCATTGTTTTTTTCCAGCATCTTTTTAAAAATGTATCAATCCCTATGTTCTTTGAGGTCTGATAAGCAGAATCAGTTAGTTACTCCCTCCTCACAGTATTCCCTTTTAGCTGAAAAATGGTCTAGGACTATCTTTGCAGCTGGAAATCAACTATGGAATTCACTTCCAGACATATTGAGAGCTAAGGCTTCAAGTTAGTCTTTTCGGAAGCATTTGAAGACTTTCTTTTTCTCTCAAGCAGTTGGACAGTAGGCCAGCCCATTAATGTTACTGGTTGAGGAGGTGTAAATGGTTCATCATTGTCAACTTCTGATATGAGTCATGCAATGTAAACATTTGTAAATACTATGTCAAGTATCCATGTTTTATGAGATGTATGATTATGTGTATTTTATGAATGTACTTATATACCCTGCCTAGTACTTTGGATAGTTGTGGGTTATAAATATTTTGAAAAAACAAATTAATACATAAGAAAGGGGCCCCACCACATTTCTTTAATCATGGCACTAGCTGGCACTCAGACTAGCATCAAAGTGATATCAAAATGGTGCCGTTCTCAGGGCTTGCCAGCACCATTTTCTTGTACAGCTGTACAATCATATGGCCTTACAAGAAAATGACACCAACCGGCCCTGAGACCATAACATTTTGACATCGGTTTGGTGCCCAGCCGGTGCTATTTTAAAAGAGACATAGCAGTAAAAAAGTGAGTAGGGATTGCTTCTGCCTCTCTTCCTATGTTCCTTAATCCAAGGAAATCAGGAATCATTGAGTGTGTGGAAGATGCTATACAGTACGGCACTGCCAGAAGTCTAAGAAGTAAGATGAGAGAGTTAGAGTGTATAGCAGTAAATGATGAGATTGACATAATTGGCACCACAGAAACCTGATAGAAGGAGGATAACCAATGGGACAGTGCTATGTCAGGGTACAAATTATATCGCAATGATAGGGAGGATCAACTTGGTGGGGGTGTGGCACTTTATGTCTGGGAGGGTATAGAGTCCAACAGGATAAAGATCATACAAGAGGAGACTAAATGCTCAGTAGAATCTATATGGGTAGAAATTCCATGTGTGTTGGGTAAGAGTATACTACTGTCCACCTGGACAAAATGGTCAGACAGATGATGAAATGCTAAGAGAAATCAAGAAAGCTAACCAGTTTGGCAGTGCAATAATAATGGGAGATTTCAATTATCCCAATATTGACTGGGTAAATGTAATATCAGGATTTGCTAGAGACATAAAGTTCCTGGATGTAATAAATGACTGCTTCATGGAGCAAGTGGTTCAGGAACCAATGAGAGAGGGAGCTATTTTAGATTTCTTAGTGGAACGCAGGATTTGGTGAGAGAGGTAACGGTGGTGGGGCCACTTGTCAATAGAGATCATAACATGATTAAATTTAAACTATTAACTGGAAAGGGAACAATAAGTAAATCTACAGCTCTAACACTACATTTTCAAAAGGGAAACTGATAAAATGAGGAAAACAGAAAAAAACTGAAAGGTGCAGCTGCAAAGGTTAAAAGTGTTCAACAGGCATGGACATTGTTTAAAAATACAATCCTAGACGTGCAGTCCAGATGTATTCCAAGCAATAAGAAAGGTAGAAGGAAGGCAAAACAATTACCTGCATGGTTAAAAGGTGAAGTGAAAGAGGCTAAAAATCCTTCAAAAATTGGAAGAAGGATCCATCTGAAGAAAATAGGATAAAGCATAAGCATTGTCAAGTTAAGTGTAAAACATTGATAAGACAGGCGAAGAGAGAATTTGAAATGGAGTTGGCCGTAGAGGCAAAATGTTATGAAAAGTCTGTTTTAGTGAACCCTTGGCCCGGCTGTCTGGATAGTGGAAACCAGACGATGGAAAAGGAGCCGGGAGGCGGTACGGATCTGGCGGGTAGGAGCAAGTGTTCGCCCTGGAAACCCGAGACCCCCCCAGGAGGAGCCCGTAGGGGTCCGGGTCGCTGGGACTTAGGAGGTCCGGTAGTCAGGGCTGGCTGAAGACAAGAAGGGTCAAGCAGAAGTCCGAAGATCAGGGCTGGCTGAAGACAAGATGGGTCAAGCAGAAGTCCGAAGATCAGGGCTGGCTGAAGACAAGAAGGGTCAAGCAGAAGTCCGAAGATCAGGGCTGGCTGAAGACAAGATGGGTCAAGCAGAAGTCCGAAGGTCAAGGCTGGCTGAAGACGAAAAGCTGGAAAACCTGGAGTGGAACCACAGGAACAAGGACAGGAGCAAACAGGAACGGATCCACAGGAAAAAGGACTGGAACAAGCAGGAACGGAGCACGGCAGGAACCACAGGAACAAGGACTGGAACAAGCAGGAACGGAGCAAGGCAGGATCCAGGGAAGCAACTAAGTACTCACAGGAGCGACCTCGTTGCAAGGCAAGGTAAGAGAGACTGAAGCTGGTTTATATAGCCAGCCAGCCTCTGACGTCAGGAAAGGGGCGGTTCAGCACTTCCGGGTGCTGGACCTACAAATGCTGTCCCCTCGCGCGCGCGCGTACCTCGGCAGGGGGGAGGAGTTAGAATCGGCCTCGACGGCGTCTCCACGAGGGAGACGCCGCTGCCATGCGGCTGCACAGGCCTGAAACCCCGGCGGAGCGCGACACGAGCGGGGGCCTCGGCACGGAGGTAAGCGCCCGGTCGCTAGTCTGGCGACCGGGATAGCAACACAAAAATTCATAATAAAAACTTTTTAAAATATATCCAAAGCAAGAAACTTGTGAGGGAGTCGGTTGGACTGTTAGATGACCGAAGGATTAAAGGGGCTCTTAGGGAAGATAAGGCCATCTCAGAAAGACTAAATTAATTCTTTGCTTCCGTGGTTACTAATGAGGATGTTGGGGAGATACCATCTGGAAAGATGCCTTTCCAGACACCAACTGAACCTTAATTTACCTTAATTAACTCTAACCACCCAACAGGATAATCAACAACTTTGCCAATTCCTTAATTTTACAATCTCTTTTAAATTGGCAGGTTTTTATTTTTTATTTTTCACTGTTAAATTACTATCGCCTATTCACCGTTCCAAGTTGTATTATGTCCCTGTTTTATTGTAACTGCTATTTTTTCTTTTAGCACCTGTTAATGTTCTTATTAATTTCCTTTTGTCACACCTTGTTAATTGTAAACCGGCATGATGCGATTCCCATCGCGAATGCCGGTATAGAAAAAACTCAAATAAATAAATAAATAAATACCAGTTCCGGAGATGTTTTTTAAGGGTGATGACTCAGATGAACTGAACCAAATCACTGTGAACCTGGAAGATGTACTGGCCAGATTGACAAACTATTTAAAGAGTAGCAAATCACCTGGACCGGACAGTATATATCATAGAGTACTGAAGGAACTAAAAAATGGAATTTCTGATTTATTAGTTAAAATTTGTAACCTATCATTAAAATCATCCATTGTACCTGAAGACTGGAGCTCACTGGTCTATAGTTTCCCAGATCGCCCCTGGGGCGAAACTATAGACCAGTGAGCCTTACTTCAGTGCCGGGAAAAATTATAGAGCATATAGAAAGGCATGGTTTAATGGAACACAGTCAAAATGGATTTACCCAAGGGAAGTCTTGCCTAACAAATCTGCTTCATTTTTTTGAAGGGGGTTAATAAACATGTGGATAAAGGTGAACCAGTAGATGTAGTGTATTTGGATTTTCAGAAGGCATTTGACAAAGTCAAATGCTTCTAAGAAAACTAAAAAGTCATGGGATAGGAGGCGATATCCTTTCATGGATTACAAACTGGTTAAAAGACAGAAAACAGAGTAGGATTAAATGGTCAATTTTCTCAGTGGAAAAGGGTAAACAGTAGAGTGCCTCAGGGATCTGTACTTGAACCGGTGCTTTTCAATATATTTATAAATGATCTGCAAAGGAATATGAAGAGTGAGGTTATCAAATTTGCAGATGATACAAAATTATTCAGAGTAGTTAAATCACAAGAGGGGCCTTGCGAGACTGGAAGATTAGGCATCCAAATAGCAGATGAAATTTAATGTGGACAAGTGCAAGGTGTTGCACATAGGGAAAAATAACCCTTGCTGTAGTTACACGATGTTAGGTTCCATATTAAGAGCTACCACCCAGGAAAAAGATCTAGGCATCATAGTGGATAATACTTTGAAATCGTCAGCTCAGTGTGCTGCAGCAATCAAAAAAGCAAATAGAATTTTAGGAATTATTAGAAAGGGAATGGTTAATAAAATGGAAAATGTCATAATACCTCTGTATCGCTCCATGGTGAGACCGCACCTTGAATACTGTGTACAATTCTGGTTACCGCATCTCAAAAAAGATATAGTTGCATTGGAAAAGGTACAGACAAAGGCAACCAAAATGATAAAGGGGATGGAACAGCTCCCCTATGAGGAAAGGCTGAAGAGATTAGGGCTGTTCAGCTTGGAGAAGAGACAGCTGAGGAGAGATATCTTGAATGAGTAGATGTGAATCGGTTATTTACTCTTTCAGATAATAGGACTAGGGGGCACTCCATGAAGTTAGCAAGTAGCACGTTTAAGACTAATCGGAGAAAATTATTTTTCCACTCAAAGCACAATTAAGCTCTGGAATTTGTTTCCAGAGGATGTGGTTAGTGCAGTTAGTGTAGCTGGGTTCAAAAAATATTTGGATAAGTTATTGGAGGAGAAGTCCATTACCTGCTATTAAGCAAGTTTACTTAGGGAATGACCTCTGCTATTACTGGCATCATTAGCATGGGATTATCTTGGTGTTTGGGTACTTGCCAGGTTCTTGTAGCCTGGTTTAGCCTCTGTTGGAAACAGGATTCTGGGCTTGATGGACCCGGTCTGACCCAGCATGGCAATTTCTTAGGTTCTTATTTTTCAATAAGAAAATATGATATTGTATTTTTTTGCTGATTCTGTATTGTGGTAGCAAGATATGGAGGTACATACCAATTGTGACCCTTCCACCTCCCTTTTGTTTATGTCACAGTCATGTTCTGGTTATTTTGGTTTTGGGCATGGGCTTGTTTTACTTTTTGTACTATCATTCAAGAGGGACGCAATCTAAGTCCCTGCGTGGAATTAAGTAAGAAGAGTTGTTGGTAATGACCAAGCATGGTGTTTTCCACCCCACAGAGCAAAGGTAAACTATTGGTGAGTTGACTTGGTTACTATAGTTATGAGGGTATTGTCTTAACTCTTTTTGTAATCTGTAAGCTAAAAGTACTTCGTTCATAGCTTGGGCTAGAAATAGACTTCATTGAAGTTTGAGCTCCCCCAGTGGTCACCTCATAGGGATGTGCAGGCAAAATGTTTTCGTTGCGTACGCGATAGGTATTCATGGGGGGGTCAATTCCGTTTCATGCGGAAGTATGGAGAATTCAATAAGTTGTCGATCTGTAAATACGTTACTACTAAATTAACTACAACCCCCCACCCTCCTGACCCCCCCAAGACTTACCAAAACTCACTGGTGGTCCAGCGGTGGGGTCCGGGAACTCACTCACACCCTCGATGCTAGTTTCATCATGGCGCCGATAGCCTTTGTCACAGGGGCTACCCGGTGCCATTGGTCAGCCCCTGTCACATGGCCATCGGCGCCATCTTGTGCTCCTACCATGTGACAGGGGCTGACCAATGGCACCGGTAGCCCCTGTGACATAGTATGGGCAAAGGCTATCGGCGCCATTTTGAGTCCTGGCGTCGGACGGCAGGTTGCTCCGGGACCCCCGTTGGACCCACAGGGACTTTTGGCCAGCTTGGGGGGGCCTCCGGACCCCCATAAGACTTGCCAAAAGTCCAGCGGGGGTCCGGGAGTGACCTCCTTGCACGCTGGAAATCCGATCCCAATACTCAAAATGGCGCCGATCGCCTTTGCCCTCACTATGACGGCGATCGGCGCCATTTTGAGTATTGGCGGGACGCGATTTTGAGTCTCAAAATGGCGCCGATCGCCGTCATGGTGAGGGCAAAGGCAGACAGGCACAGCGTTTGTGGTCAGGCCCTTGTAGTGACATAAGGGCTAGACAGTGGACAGACAGTCACAGCGTTTGGAGTCAGGCCCTTGTAGTGACTTAAGAGCTGGACAGACAGGCACAGCATTTGGGGTTAGGCCCTTGTAGTGACGTAAAGGCTAGACAGTGGACAGACATGTAGTGACGTAAGGGCTGGACGAGCAGACATATCAGTTGAGGTCAGGCCCTTGTAGTGACATAAGGGCTGGACAGTGGACAGACAGGCACAGCGCAAGTTACGCCTGCTTCAAGTAGGCGTAACTTGCACAACAAAGGTAGGGGGGGATTTAGGTAGGGCTGGGGGGTGGGGTAGATAGGGGAAGGGAGGGGAAGGGAGGGGAAGGTGGGGGGACGCAGAAGGGAAGTTCCGCTCCGATTTCTTAGAATAGAATATGAATTTTTAGAATTGTTGGTCCTGAATTGTGGAACTCTCTTTCTACAGAGATTAGGGCTGAGTAAGACTTTCTTCATTTCAGAAAACTCTTCAAAACTCAGGGGATATATTTCAAAAGCATTTATACGCTTAAAAATGGGTTTTACATGTGTAAATGCACTTTACCCGAGTAAATGGGCTTTTGAAAATTGCTACAATATATGCCATTTAATTGTCCATAGGATTTACCTGCATAAGTGCACTTTACACAGGTAAATGGCTTTTGAAAATTTCTACAATAGTAGTTACAGGTATACATATAACTCCTTTTAAAATTACCTCCTCATTTTTTAATCTTGCTTTTGCTGATTAATGTTAGAATTTCTGCAAACCTTTGTATTTGATGTTTTGCTGATTTTATCTATGTGTAATTTTATGCTAATCATGTATTTCATGTTTTTTTGATGTTACTTGAAGACTATGGGGTAGATTTTCAGACCGCGCGAATAGGCGTACTTTTGCTGGCGCATCAGGCGCACGCAAAAGTACACGGGATTTTAGTAGGTACGCGAGTAGCCGCGCAAATCCTGGATCGGCGCGCGCAAGGCTATCGATTCTGTATAGCCGGCGCGCGCCGAGCCGCGCAGCATACCCCGTTCCCTCCGAGGCCGCTCCGAAATCGAAGCGGCCTCGGAGGGAATCCTCTGCCCTCCCCCTCACCTTCCCCTCCCTTCCTCTACCTAACCCACCCGCCCGGCCCTGTCTAAACCCCCTCCTTACCTTTTTCGGGGGATTTACGCCTCCCAGAGGGAGGCGTAAATCCCTGCGCGCCAGCGGGCCGCTAGCGCGCCGGGACGCGACCTGGGGGCGGGTCCGGAGGGCGCGGCCACGCCCCCAGACCGCCCTGGGCCGTAACCACGCCCCTGGGCCCGCCACCAGAACGATCTCCCGACACGCCCCGAAAACGCCGCGCGGTTCGGGCCCGCCCCCCGACACGCCCCCCTCAGAAAACCCCGGGACTTACGCGAGTCCCGGGGCTCTGCGCGCGCCGGTAGGCCTATGTAAAATAGGCTCACCGGCGAGCAGGGCTCTTAAAATCCGCCCCTATGTATGTGATTGTAATCCGCTGAGATTTTCAGATTGTCGGAATATAAATAGGTCCAAATAAATAAAGAAATAGGCAAATAAATAAATGGGAAGGAAGATATTGCTTAAATAAAGGAACCATGTAAATTGGGGAAACATCTGAACTTAAGACCATAAGAAGTCATAAACTTACTAAAAACCTTTTTATCTTATTTTATTTATTTATGTATTTATTTCCAAACATTTGATATTCTGCTTTTATCCGGATCGAACTTGAAGCAAATTACTATAAATTAGAATAGTTTAACAACTCAGTATCAGAGCAGACCAACAGTACAGAATTATTTTCATTTTACGTAGTACAAGGTATAGATCAAACTTTGACAGACAGTACCAGAACTAATATAACGTAACATAAAGTATAGGACAAAACAGAAACAGATAAAAGAACAATAGCCCTATTGACCTCCTGCCAAGTGGTGAAAGCGTCGGCAAATAGTTAAGTAACAACGCAGAATGACTGCAGTATAAACAAGTGACAGAAAAATATTTATTTATTTATTTATTTAAAATCTTTTCTAAACTGTCGTTTAGTAATACACCATCACAACGGTTTACAGAGAGGCACGTATATTTAAGTCTGGGTAAAATATTTCTAACAAAGTGCCAATAAAGTTTTGGTTACATGTTTTAATAATATAAGGTATATGATAAGTGACATGGATCTTGTCCATTTGTATGATTAATAAGGTAACCATACAAGTATTGTACTTTATACTGAATTTCTCTTACATTAGTAGTTAAGTATGAGAAAAAATAATAAAATATGCAAATACGCATTTAAGTGACTTTGTGCTGTGTGTTGATGTTCCTTTGCCTGTTCATTTATATTTCTTATTCTCCGTTCTCACTGTAAAATGCTTTTTTGAAAAGCCATGTTTTTAAACTTTTTTTGAAGAGTTTTAAATCTCTCTGTAATCTTGTTTCGAGTGGCATTGTGTTCCATAATGTTGGTCCGGCTAAGGATAGTACTCGCTCTCTTACTTGGGTCAGTCTTGCTCTCTTGACCAAGAGGATGGTTAGAAGAGCTTTATTGGCTGATCTAAGATGTCTCTGGGGGACATGTAAGCGTAGCACTGTGTTTAACCAATCAGCTTTTTCTTCATTGATTAGTCTGTGAATTGTGCATAGTGTTTTATATTGTACTCTTTGTTCTATTGGCAGCCAGTGTAATTTGGCAAGTGTTTGAGTGATGTGATCTCTTTTGCTTTTACCTGTAAGTATTCTGGTAACAGAGTTTTGTAAGATTTGTAGTGGTCTTATTGTTGAATATGGTAATCCCATAAATAGTCTGTGCTAGCGAATATGTGCCTGTAGAACTGTTTGAAAGTGTGTTTGGGTTAATAAGGGTTTTAGCCTCCTGAGGACCATAAGTTTGGCGTAGCCTTCTCTAACTTTCAGTGATATGTGTTGCTTAAGGCTGAGTTCCGTGTCAATTATTACTCCTAGGTTTTGAGCTTTCTCGGCTAGCTCCACTTTCTGATCATTTTTAAGTCTGATGGGGTTTTGAATCAACTCAATGTTTTTTCGTTCTAGGTGTATAAATTCAGTTTTTTCGATGTTAATCACTAGCTCCATTTGGTTTAGTAGCTATTTAATTATATCTAGATACATCATTGCTAGATTTAATGTTTTTTCAATTGTTTCATCTACGGGTAAAATTAGTTGAATGTCGTCAGGGTATATGTAATGTATGATACCTAGTCCTGCCAGGAGGTGGCATAGGGGTAACAGGTAAATGTTAAATAGTATCGCCGAGAGTGCTGATTCTTGGGGTACTCCTGTTTTTAGCTCGATTTTGTCTGATATTGTGTTTTTTTATCTGTACTTGAAAAAATCTATTGTTTAGGTAAGATCTGAACCATTCAATTGTTTTGTAGTCCTATTTCTTCTAGCCTTTTTAGTAGTATGGTATGGTTTACTGTGTCAAATGCTGCTGACAAGTCTAATAGTATCATAATGTAGTGTTTTCCACTATCAAATCCTCGTAGTACATTATCTGTTAGAGAGATTAGTAATGTTTCGGTGCTATAATGTTTTCTAAAGCCATGTTGTGAGGGATAAAGTATGTTATTGTTGTCTAGATGTTCAGCTAGTTGTTTTTGTACCATTTTTTTCTATTAATTTAGCAAGTAGAGGTAGGTTTGAGACTGATCTGTATTAGTGTAGGAGCTTTGTTTGCCCTCCATGATAAGTTTATTGGTGGCAGGATTAGATCATTTGTCGAGAAAGCTGGGAAAAGGCCTGGGTCAAATAGTCATGCTTTTGCTTTTTTTCTGAAATTGAGGTAGCATGGTTCAAAATGGATGGGAAGTAGGACCATGTTCCAGAGTTTAGGAGTAGAGCAGCCGAAGGCCTTCTTTCTCATGCAGGTTAGTTTTGCGGATATCAGAGGAGGAGTGGCAAGAAGGGCCATCTGTGAGGACCGGAGCTCTCGTTCTGGAATGTAGGGAGTAAGGAGAGGTAAGAGATACTCTGGGGCTTGTTTCATCCTGAAAGTAAAGTACATAGCTGTAAAGACTTTAATTCATCATTGCACATATCAGTAAAAGAGAAAGGTTGGAAATCACCAAACAACTCTCATGTGTCTCATTGAATAATTACTTTATTATTGTCTATGCTGAGATTATCAGTGCTGTATGCAAAAGACTTAGCATTGGGAAAAGTAAAGAGCAATGTGAGAGCTTGGAAAGAAACCCTAGATATAAATTTTGTGGGACAGTGACTGTGTCTATCTAAATAGAAGTGTGAGATATGGCCTCTGGAACTGTTATCAGGGTTCTATCATCACAGGGGTTACATAAATAGGCACAGGTAGCAGCCATATGCGTGGCGCATGCACAGGTTATAAAATTGCTACTTATATGCTTAAATGTTAGCCCCGTTCCAGAATGCCCCTGACCTGCCTCTTTTTTATGTTCGCAAATGTATTGACTCACCAGTACTTTTTTATGTGTATTTATGTGCAAGATTTATGAAATAGCACTAGCGCAAATATGCAATATTTGTGTCACATCTGCTACTTTTTGTGTACGCATCTCTTTCAAAATTCAACTTTAAGAGAGCAAAAGCATGGCAAGGAGATATAAATTTAAAACATCCCCTGAGAGAAAGTTGCATATTCCCGAGTTGAAGGACATTACAGGAGTGCCACTTTACAAAAGTGTAACAGCCTTTAAGAGTTCCAGTCTGAATATTTAAATTAAGTTGTAAGATTCAAAGAGCAAGATTCAGTTCAGAGCAAGGAAAATAAATTTATGAGCTGACTCAAACAAAAACACATCACCTCCCTTTAAAGATTCTTGAGAGTCTGAGACAACATATGATGTTTGTGTTACAAGTCTATATGTAGACACAAGTTTGCCTGGTGTTACCATTTAGGGCCAATTAATTATCCTTTGTTTTCAAACCTAGCTAGCAATAAGTACAATAAGCCAGCCAGATCAAACTTAGGGCTACATACTGGTGTTCTTGCAGAAGATATGCACAGTATGGGCTAGATTTTGAAAAAATATGCACAAGCTACCCGGCGCGCACACATGGACGCACAATTTTATAACATGCATGCACCTGTGCTCGCATGTTATAAAATTGGGGGTGGTGCGCGCAAGGGGGGGGTTGATTTTGGCAACTTTCACATGGCGACGCATCGGAGCCATCCCCAGTTCCCTCCCAGTCTGTTCCATCATCATGTACTGTTCATAACTTGTTGAATTCTCTCACTTCTCTCTTAAACAAGGTTATATGTGTTAGGAAGCGCTAGGAGAGCGGTTCCGCTTACCAGGGGATGTGTGTTCTTGGACCACGACTCGACCCCAGAAGAACTCCGAAGAGGTGCCCTGGCAGGCGAGGCATGCCCGAGCATGGGCTGGACAGGAGCGAGGCTGGACTGAAGACAGATGACTGGAGATACTGACCCTCCTCCAGACCTGCACACTTCGATGGTCTTATGAACAGTCCTCCGACCGTTCCAAGCCTTTTTGGACCTGCCGCAGGGTACGGCAAGAAGCAGCAGGCCGGATGGAGGCCAGGGCAGCGAAGACCGGAACATGGAGATTCAGACGAAGACTCAGGAAGAGGACTTGGAAGCACAGACGAAGACTCAGGAACAAGGTACTTGGGTGCTCAGACAAAGTCTCAGGAGCAAGGTACTTGGGTGTTCAGACGAAGACTCAGGAACGAGGTACTAGGCATTCGGAAGACTCAGGCAAGTACTGGGTTGAGACTGCACTGCAGCGCGCCCTACACAGTCCACCCACGGGACTGGTCACGGGCCACGCTGGAATCGAAGAGCCTCTAGAAGGAATGTGGAGCAAAGAAAAGGAACATGTCTCAGAAGCTGTAGAGGCCTGCACCGAGGCGCACCCTACATTGCCGCCAGTGGCTAGTCGTTGACCATGCTGGGATGGTACAGGTTCTGGCAGAGTCTTTGGCACGGACGGAGCAAGCACAAGGGACTCTGTAGACCAGGGATAAGGACAGAAGCGGAAGTCTCCCAGAGAAGTGAGGAAGGCATCGCACCATGAAGCGCCCTACACAGCCCGCCCGTGGGGCTGGTCGCGGACCACGACAAGGCACGCCAGGAAGAGTGGCAACGAGGAACCGGGGGTTCAGGACAACTGGACCACGGACATCAGGATCAGGAGAACCAACATCTGGACTGTAACACAGATTACAGGATCAGGAGACAGACCTCAGGACTGGATCATGGACATCAGGAACAGCAGGCAGACATCTGGACTGGAATATGGACAACAGGAACTGGATCATGGACATCAAGACAAGACATGGAGCTCCAACGAAGAACAGGAAACACAGGACCTTGAAGAAGTGCTGGAACAGGGACAACTCCTGGAATGAAGGCCAGCAGGATCACAGGAGTGTCTAACTCCTTGTGAAGGCAATGCTGGACTGGACACTGAGCCCTTTTGTAGGGCTGAAGAGGACAACGCCCAGGGAGGGGTCAGCAGGGGGCCACACCTGACTGGCCCTTGAAGAGCAGGAGAGAAGCGCGCGCCTGCGCCTACGGAGAGCTGGAGGAGAGAAGCAGGATCATTGATGGTGTCCTCCCAGCCACGTGGAAGGCCCAAGAAGCAGGCAGGCAGTGGGAGCAGCCCTGCCAAGAAGCTGGAGGAAGGTAGGCTGCAGGAGCTGCTTCCAGCTGTGAAGAAATCAAGCAAGGAGAGAAGGATGGCTGCAGGCACCGGCAGGGACGGCCTCCCTGCCAGGCAAGGACCCAGGCTGTAGCAGGCACTGGCAGGGACAGTTCCCTGTCAGCTGAAGACTCCGGGAGTGGCTGCAGCGCGTTGGGGAGAGCAGGAGCGGCAGCAGAGGTCCCAGCCACATGGGAGAGCTCCTGGCGGCCGACCCTGCCGTGCAGGACTGGTGGCAGCCGGAGAGGAGCCTGGCGACGGCGGCACTCTTGCCGTGAAGAAAACAGCGTCAGCGGCCTGACTGGCCGCGTGGGGTAAGGGGCCTGCCCGCGCTCCTCGCGGGCAGATTCATAACAATATGCATTTTTAAACAACCATGTTTTTAACTTACATTTAAATATCTTCATATCAGTTAATGTATGCAACATCTCAGGTAATGAGTTCCTTAGTTTAGGACAAGCTATGGAAAACACACAATCTCTTCTTTATGTCAAATGTGCATTCCATAAAGTTGGAACAACAAAAAACCCTTTATTTTGGGCTCTTAATACTTGTTGCAGGGTATATAGATATAACACTGCATCAGTCACACTAGTATCATTTGAATGAATGAATTTAAATATTAAAGTGAAGACTTTATAATAAATTCTAAACTGGCTTCTCTCCTGTTATTTTTGTAACGCTTAGCATATTAGGTCTATGGTGCCAGCATCCATGATACGAGAGCTCCGGGGACCAGGATCCAGAGATGAGAATAAAGAATTCTGTAGCTATTCAAGTCTTGCTCTCAAATAACAACCCCTAACTCTGAAATCTAGCCATGATAGAGAGTTGAACTAGCGCCCCCTAGCTCTGTTAATAAACAATGAGTTCCAGCTGCAGAGAACTAAAAAAGCTAAGTGTGCACACAACAGTAGACAGAGAGAGAGAAAGAGAGAGAGAGAGAAAGAGAGAGAGGGAGAGATATACACAAAACAGAGTTAAAAGACAAAGGAAGAAACACCACCAGCAAGGAGAAAGAGAGAAAAAACAGAGGACAGAAAGAAAGTACAAACATGAGGCAACATAGAGACAAACACATAGGAATCATTGATACTTACCTAAGTGATCACTAAAGTAGATAAAGAAACAGGAACAACTGAAAAATAAAAGTTTTAGAAAGAATCACATTCTTGTTGAGTGCATAAGTACACAAAAGCTTAAGAGAAAACACTATTTGCAAACAGAACTTTAGATACTTATCTTATAAAGCACTTTTTGTTGATAAACAGAATCGGTTCTGGGGTATATTTACCTGCAAAAGTAAAGAAAGTTTTATTATTTGTTTTTGCACAGTTTGCTTGAGTTAAAATATATTTGCTGCCAGTTTGCATTAATCTTATTTACAAATACAATTTAAACATCTATAAAAATAATTAATTTCTTTGATACTATCTCATTTTATCTTAAATCTCTGCCTTCCCTCTCATATCAAGATGGACTGCTCGAGTGGATTCCAGACCTCTTTTGTCCTGATTTGGTGACCTGAGAGGGAAGGAGGATATATTTCTAGCTGGCTCCGTTGGGCAAATCATCAAGTATACCCTAACAATAACATCTGGAAACTCTCAAATTGTAACACTCAGTCACCGAAAGCGGGAGGGTCACTGAACACAGGAGAAGCGGGTTAGATTACTTTAGGTGAATTTCCTGGATCCCCTGCTCCTTGCTCAAGGAGAAAAAAATCTCCCTGCCTCAGGGAAAGATTAGGATGAGAGAAGCTTTTCAGTTCCTTCTCATACCCAGTGGTGTGAGTGATTGATTATTTTGGATAAGATTTTTTCCATTTGTTTCTGGAGGACGTTTTTTTTTTTATCCTTCCTGCCCAAGTGTGGGGAAATAAGAGTTTTGTATTTTGTCTGCTGTATTGGACTTTTCATCCTGAAAGATCTCAAGTTACTATTTGGAGAGGAGAAGTGAAAGTAAGAAGTTTTTTCTATCTGGGGACCCCCACTGGAGTCTCTACCCTGGATTGAGGAGGAGAGGATTGAGGCTTGGATAATCTGAAACACACCTGGACATCAGTTATTATTTGGAAGAGATTCTACTACATCTAGGAGACCCCTGGCATACCTGGGATACTTACATTCCCAGACCTTCAGTTTGAATCCATTTCAAAACACCCATACCAGTGGACACTTTCACACATAATATTTGGAGAACAACTTTGGGACATAGATGAAATCAAATTTAAATGTATATGGTATCAAATGATTTCTATTGAAGATCTAAAGCAGTGAAGTTTTTACATAGGAACACCCATCAAGATTCTCCAGACTGCTTACTGAGAAAACTTTTCAAAAAAAGCACCCACAGAAGAAGTTTACTCCCTACACCTTGGGCCTTGAAATTCTACCCTCTTCCCTTTTATAAAATCCATGTGAAAGAATTATTGGACTGATCAAAGATTTAGCTCCAGGACTGAGTGTGACTTCTACCTTCCTTGATAATACCAGAAGATGGGGCTACACAAAAATGGCACCCAGTGTGGAGCTAGAGTGTTAGTGGTGTGAAATCAATTGTTTTGGAGGAGAAAAACAATTAGATCTATATCCAGACACAGCTTTTTAAAACAGCTTTTTGATTCGACCAGACTTAGCTGGCTACATCATCCAGCTAACTAAGGGGATCATTTATCAAAAAGCGATAAGGCGTTTTCGCATGCATTAAGGACTTATCGCATGCGAAAAGCCCCGTTAACGCATGCGATAGGCCCTGACCGTGCGGTAAGGTTTCATCACCCTTTGCGATGTCTCCCATAAGGCCTATTTCAGGTGAATTGAAGGGTCCAGAGCCTTGGGGGGGGGGGGAGGGAGAGAGAGAGAGAGAGAGAGAAGTGGTCTCATGAAGATTTGATGACCTTTGGAGTGAGGAAACTCATCTTGGAGTGAGTATCCTCACTCCGAAGGCCATCAAATCTTCACAAGAGACCACTGTTCTGTTCGTAGATGTCACGTAGAATGTCAAAGTGGCCCCTAACTCCCTACACTCTTACCTAAACCCCACCTCGAGTTACTAGGTGGGCCTACCATAGGGATACAAATACCTACCTATGGGAATGACATTATGGCCTCTCTCTCTCTCTCTCTCTCTCTCTCTCTCTCTCTCTCTCTTCCCCATGTGTCTGGGACCATTAACAATGGTCCCCCAGTGGTTGAATGCAGGAAATACAACAGGTCTGGCACTTATCACAGAATCTGAAAATGGTATCACAATTTGCACTAACTTAGTTCTTCACACAGGTAATTAGCGCAAATTGTGATAAATGCTATATTAGCATAAAACACACCCTTTTTGCTATCGCATGCCATACTTACCGCATTTTGATAAATCCAGGCCTAAATATCGGAGTTATCCAGTTAACATAGAAACATAGAAATGACGGCAGAAGAAGAACAAATGGCCCATTCAGTCTGCCCAGCAAGTTTTGCACTTTTTTTTTCTCATACTTATCAGTTACTCTTGGCTCTTAGTAACCTTTTGATTCTATTTCCCTTCCACCCCCACCATTAATGTAGAGAGCAGTGTTGGAACTGCCTCTAAGTGAAATCTCTAGCTTAATTAGTTAGGGATAGTAACCACCGCAATAAGCAAGCTATACCCATGCTTATTTGTTTACCCAGACTAAATAATTCAGACCTTGTTGGTTGTTGTCTGTATATAGATCCACTTTTCTTCATTCCCCCTGCTGTTGAAGCAGAGAGTTATGCTGGATATGCATTGAAAGTGAAGTATCAGACTTTCTCCCCTGCCGTTGAAGCAGAGAGCTATGCTGGATATGTGTGAAGTATCAGTCTTTCTCCCCTACCGTTGAAGCAGAGAGTTATGCTGGATATGCATTGAAAGTTAACTATGAGACTTTCTCCCCTGCCGTTGAAGCAGAGAGCTATGCTGGATATGCATTAAAAGTGAAGTATCAGGCTTATTTGGTTTGGGGTAGTAACCGTTGTAACAAGCAAGCTACTCCCCGCTTTTTTGTGAATGAAAATCTTTTTCCACGTTTCCTCTTGCCGTTGAAGCTTAGAGCAATGTTGGAGTCGCATTAACCGTGTGTATGTATATTGAATAAGGGTATTTTCTCCAGGCAGTAGCCGTCATTCCCGTAAGCCACCCGCTCTTCATTCACGTCCTCTAGACTTTATGGATCCACAGTGTTTATCCCACGCCCCTTTGAAGTCCTTCACAGATCTGGTCTTCACCACTTCCTCCAGAAGGGCATTCCAGGCATCCACCACCCTCTCCGTGAAGAAATACTTCCTGACATTGGTTCTGAGTCTTCCTCCCTGGAGCTTCAAATCGTGACCCCTGGTTCTGCTGATTTTTTTCCGACGGAAAAGGTTTGTCATTGTCTTTGGATCATTAAAACCTCTCAAGTATCTGAAAGTCTGTATCATGTCACCTCTGCTCCTCCTTTCCTCCAGGGTGTACATATTTAGATTCTTCAATCTCTCCTCATAAGTCATTCTATGAAGACCATTCACCCTTTTGGTCGCCCTTCTCTGGATCGCCTCCATCTTGTCTCTGTCTCTTTGGAGATACGGTCTCCAGAACTGAACACAGTACTCCAAGTGAGGCTTCACCAAAGACCTGTACAAGGGGATAATCACTTCCCTTTTCTTACTCGATATCCTTCTCTCTATGCAGCCCAGCATTCTTCTGGCTTTAGCTATAGCCTTGTCACATTGTTTCGCTGACTTCAGATCATTAGACACTATCACCCCAAGGTCTCTCTCCTGCTCTGTGCACATCAGCCTTTCTCCCCCCATCGAATACAGTTCATTCGGATTTTCACTCCCCATATGCATGACTCTGCACTTCTTAGCATTGAATCTCAGCTGCCATATCTTCGACCACTCTTCCAGCTTCCTTAAATCCCGTCTCATTCTCTCCACTCCTTCCGGCATGTCCACTCTGTTTCAGATCTTAGTGTCATCCGCAAAAAGACAAACTTTACCTTCTATCACGTCTATAATGTCGCTCACAAAGATATTGAACAGGACCGGTCCCAACACCAATCCTTGTGGTACACCACTTAAAACCACTCTCTCTTCAGAGAGAGTTCCATTTACCATCACACATTGTCTTCTGTCCATCAACCAGTTTGCAATCCAGGCCACTAACTCATCTCCACCCAGTAATGCCATTGAACCACCCCTAACTTATCTGGCTAAATTCTACCTGCTTAACTTATTAGCCGGCTTGAATTTAGCTGGATAAAGACAATATTACCAGGTAAGTCATTTAGATGGATAACTATTAAGTTAAGAAACAAAAGGAACCACCTATTGAAGTATTTAACTTGGCTCTATCAAAACAAATCCAAAGGATTTAACCAAATGTATCACAAATAGTTGTACTTATTGTAAGATGCCGCATCAGCAAGCCTGGTGACGTGTTCAACTGTGCAATGTTGAACCGTTCGGTCTGATAATCATCTGCGGCTTTTACTGGCTGTTAAGCCTGTGAAAGATATTCATAAACTCCAAATGTTTTTTTATATATATTTGTTCCATTTATGAATAACTTTCATAGGCTTAACAGCCAGTAAGAGCCGCAGATGATTATCAGTCCGGACAGTTCAACATTGCACAGTTGAACACGTCGCCAGGCTTGCAGATGCGGCATCTTACAATAAATACAACTATTTGTAATACATTTGGTTAAATCCTTTGGATTTGTTTTGATAGAGCCAAGTTAAATACTTCTATAGGTGGTTCCTTTTGTTTCTTGACTTTGATAATCAGGACCTATCCAGGGCTCTTTGTTTGTTGGTTTAACTATTAAGTTATCCATCTAAATGGGTTTTGAATATGGACCACAATGCTTTACTATTTTGACGCACTTTAAAACATTTTTTAAATGGCCACTGTGGGCCTAGGAAGGTGTAAGCACTTGAACACTTGAGGAAGAAAGGCCTAGTGCACATGTATTTGATGACAACATCAACATGGGTGGGACAAAACAGTGAGCTGCTATAAAACCAAACAAGTGTTCTTTGCATTGGGCTTAGCATGATGAGCAAGAGAGAAGCTGCATGTGTAGCGTACCAAGAAAGTAGCAATGATGTTAGGCCCTAATCAAGGCACTACCACAGAAGCCATAAGCAACATATTGTCAGAATTGAAGGAAAAAGAACATCAGGTGAGCAAGATGTCCAACCCATTCCAGTCCAGGGTGGGAGAAAGTAGTCTGACATCACTTCCTGAGGAAGAGAGGCCTTTGGTAGCCGGAGTGTCTGCAGTCAGCATAGCTAGCATACCTAGCATAAAAACCAACTCCTTTTCGCCATCCAGGTTGAAGAGCTCATATAGACCACTGAAATAACCTCTTTTTTGCTGCACTTGAGGGTGGTTGTATTTCTCCTTCATTAAATTGGCAATGCTTTCACTGCTGCACAAATTTATACACCGAGGAGATGCTGGACAGTTAATGCCCTAACTGCATTCTTGGGGCCACAGTTAGCGCTCTGGACCCCTCTGAAGTCAGAAGGGAGTGGTATCAGCATTGAGAGGAGAGGGAAGGAGAAAGAGAGGGAGCCAAAATGGGTTTCACCACATAGAGCTCTATTGAGCCCATCCCTTGTAGTGGTAGAGAAGGTTGATGCACCCAGGAAATCAAATTATAGGCCCTTTCTTGGGAGGTGCAAGTTGAGAAGAGTCTATGAGTCTATGAGTGCATCTGAGGAAGCAGTAGAGAGATATGAGAAGGGGAAGCCAGGTTTGAGAAAGCCCTTGGATGGAGCTAGGCCTGAGCTAGTCACCAAAGTCTCCCACCAGGTTTACCAGAGTCAACAATTAAACCGCTACAGTTAATGCAAAATAATGCAGCTCGTATTCTTACAGGTACCCCTTTAAAACAGCACATTACTCCTATTTTATGTAAACTGCATTGGCTGCCTATAAAATATCGGATTTTGTACAAAATACTGACCATAATTCACTCATTATTAAATAACCCTAACTCTTCTTTGCTCTATTTTGAGAATATACAAACCCTCTAGAGAGCTTCGATCCTCAAATAAACATTACCTGTCAAAGACCTTTTTCTGTAGCAGGGCCTATACATTGGAATGCCCTACCTAATGCCCTACACCAAATCTCAAATAGTAAGGATTTCAAAAAATCATTAAAAACATATCTCTTTAGAGAAGATTTCAGAACCACTAACTAAGAGACCAGGCAGTTTTTCTTGTTTTATTATGCTGTGCTTATGCTGTGCTTATTCTTCCTATTTCTTTTATGTTTGTTAAATTTGAAGTTAACTTAAGTTTATTTTAATATCTTTAGGTATAAGGATATTAGTAATATTGATATTGATATGTTACTATGTAATTTTATTCATACTTTTATTATTATTTTATTTATTTTTACTTTCACTTTATGAAAGTTTAGTATTTATTATTTTTATGCTCAATGTTGTAAACCGTTGTTGTTCAAATTTATTTGCTAAAGGTGGAATATAAAAAGTCTTAAATAAATAAATAAATAATTGCCCATGTCAGTGAGGAGTTATAGTAAGAGTCTCAGCCATTCCTCATATGAGCAATCATCCCATTCCTGAATGTCTAGAAGGTCAGGGAAAATATGGTTATGTGGTACAAGGATATGAAGAATTGGAACATGGCAATAAGTCCCAAATTTTTCCAGGATAATTTCACTGTGGTCTTTCCTGCTGTCAATCTGTTAGTAAGAGGTCCTATCATGCATAGGAACTGAAAGGTGAGACCATTTCAGTACACCAATACTTGGAGGTACTTTCACAGAGATGGGTTTAAAAAATATTGGAGCTTGAATATAACCAGAATTAAATGTGTATTGTGCCAAATGATTTGTACTGAAGATCTACAGCACTAAAATGTTTACATTAAAACACCCATCCAGAGTGTCCATACTGTTTATATTTGGCACGTACATCAATCTACATTACCCTTACTAAGAATTAGCACCCATAGAAGAGGTTCAGCCTTTGGTCCCAGAGGTCTATCCTCCTCCTCCCCTTTCAGAGAATCCATGCCCAGAGGACATCCATAGGACTGCGTTCCTGGACAATATCAGAAGAGGGGCTATACATGCCTTTCCTGAATTTTGGACAGCTGGCACGAGAAAGAAATTTAGAAGTCAGAGAGTATCTGAAATCTTTCTGGGGCAAAACTTGGGAATCCAGCCTGGGGAGCCAGGTGGAAGTGATTATGAAACTGAAAGAAGAAAGCAGAAAAGCCAACAGCTGGCAGGGAATTGATAGGAGAAAAATTGCATCTGAGATTCTCAGAGATACAGACCTCATTCTCTGAGCCACATATTCTGAAAGCAGATTTACTGGTAGGGAGTTTCTGTTTAAGACGCTGGCTGGTAGGGGTTTAAAACAATTTGCCAATGTATAGAAGCATTACTTGCCCTCTGGCTACATGTAGTTACGTGACTGGGGTTTAAATCCTTATGCTTATGTCTGAAACGCCTTGATGACTTAAGCTCTAGAGCTGAATTGTAACCTGTAAACAGCAGACTGTTGGGTAAAAATAATTAAAAAAAAAAAAAAAAGAAACCATACCCATGTTTCACACCTTGTCTCTGAGAAAGGGTCAAAAGTCAAGATCTCACCCAAACAATTTTACTGAGGGGAACACTCCCTCACAATATATTATTCCACTCTCCAGCTCCATAATATTGGCTTTTATGTAGTCTGTTTCTGAGGAATACAATCTAAGAGTGAATTGGAGATATGATGTATGGGGGCAATTTTTTAAAAAAAGTTCACAAGATACAAAGTCTGCAAGTGGACTTTGAACACATTTTCAAAGGAAAAGTCTGTTTTTACTTTCCCTTTGAAAACTGCCTGGCGACTTTACACTTGCTTTTCATATGGGCTAAATTTGTCTGGGGGGTAGAAAAATGTGTCTGGGGGTAGAAAATGCAATGTACACATGACCGGGAATGCTTTTCCTTAAGGTTAAAATTGTAAGCATTATTTTGGATCATGAAAGAGTCTGTCACTGGCTTAGATGGATCACTTTTATGGGTGTAAATAGAGGGTGAACCACCAGAGGGAAAAAATTAATTAGTAAAAATAGGGAAGGTTTGAGCACACTGCCTTTGTCAGAGCTAAATGTTCCCTGAATTTTAAGGCAATGGTCACTATGAGGAACGGTGTTTTGAATAACTTCCGCCCTAGCCCAAATGCAGACAACCTTTATGGGTTCGTAAGAGGATAATTTTCAGCATTCAGTGTAGGTCTAAAGTCTGTGGGTACTCTGTATTAGGAGTGTGTAGCTTCTAAAATTTGTTGTTTTCATTTTTGGTATCATTTCGTTTAATGCTTATTTCATTTCTGTTCTTTTTCAGAAACAAAAAAAAACATTAAAAAAAATGTATTACTTAAAACGAAACAGGGTTTCCCTAGGCTCTCCTGCACCTACTCACCCTCCCCCAAAAAGTCCCAGGTCCAGGAACCACCTCGGGCCCCCCCCCCCCTTACCTCATTTGTGGGGATCCAGAGTGGCAGGAGGGATGCCCACTCGCTTCCTGCCCCTAGGTCGTCTGCATTGAAATGGCATCAGTTGGCCTTGAGACCGTTGCCATAGTGTGACATCATCTAACAGCACCTTCTCAAGGCTGGCTGGCCCAATTTTATTGTATGGCCTAGAAAACATACGGTTGTACAAGATAATGGCACCAGCCAGCCCCGAGAATGCGCCATTTTGATGTCACACTATGGCATCGGTCTCTGGGACAACCTAGGGGTAGGAGGTGAGTGGGCATCTCTCGCCTGGGACCCCTGTGAATGGGGGTAAGTGCAGGCCAAGATGGTTCCCAGTCACCAGTACCTTTTTGGAGAGGGATTCGAAGTCCCAGCCAGTCAACCCTGGGGAAGCACTGGGGAGACCCCAGGAAGCCTCAATGAAGTCTCCGGTCTGCTCAGGAGGGTTTTTTCTTTTCTTTTTTTTTTTTTTCAAAATAAAACAGAAGTAAACTGTGTTGTGTTTTTGTTTTCTTTTGTTTGTAAAATGTCATGAAATGAAATAGCAACTACAACTGACATTTCCTATTTCATTTCATTTGTATCTGCAGACTTTAGCCTAAAGTTTCAAAGCAGATTTATGTGTATAAATCCATTTTGAAAACTTGCAGGTGTTTCATGTATGCGTGTCGTGTACTCATAATCACAGGAAGTTATACCTGCTGCAAAGCAGGTGTCACTTTCTGCATATAATTTATGTGCATACACTCGAAAACCAAAAGTATGTGTGTAAATGCTTTCCCCTCCTGGAGCACCTCCCGCAAGTGCAGGGAAAAGTATAAGCACAATCTAGTTACTTGTGTACTTTTCCTTGCACAGCTGATTTATACCCATAGGGGTAGATTTTAAAAGAAGCACATGCGGCCTACATGGCGTGCGCACATGTACACCTGATTTTATAACTTGCGCGCACCGATCAGGGATCGGCATACACAAGGGGGAGCACAATTGTGCACCTTGCACGCGCTGAGCCACGCTGCCTTACCCCATTCCCTCCCCCCTAACCTGACCTTCCCACCCCTTCCCCTAACCTTTCCTCCCCCTAGCCCTACTCTAACCCCCACAAACATTTTTAATTTACCTTTTGCGTCTGCTTCCGGGCGGTGGGAAGAGGGATGTGGCACCTACTATTTTTTGCCCTATTTTTCAGGTTGTGTATTTTTGGGATCCTCACCTTGCTTTTACCTCACCTTTTTGTGGGAGGTGTTTAAGGGGTACATTTTAGCCTTGGGGCATGTGCAAAGGTTGTCGTTCTTCCCCAAGGATTGATCAAGGAGGTCTTTCCGTATCCCTGGCAGTCTGATCAAGGAGGGGTCTGCTACCACAAAGTGGACTGACCCCGGAGTTGGAGTTTTGGAGAAGAGTAGATTTTTGAAGAAGTTTGACGTGAAGAAGTTTTTGTTATTTTTGACCCTGTTTTCCAGATCCTGATATATAGGCAAAGACCCTGTTTCTAAAAGGTTGGGACTGATTTTCACCTTTGCTTCAATAAACAGCAGAATGTGCCTGGAGCCTCTAACCCCGCCCCCGCCCCGTCTGGACCCTGCTAATGTTTGCGCCCCCCGCCCCGCCTGGAGAATTTTTAGGAGATTTTTTAGCTCAGTTTTTGCAGTAAGATCAGTTTCCCTTTTCTGTGGACATTGCAGGTTGCTTTTACTTATTGCCAGTGAACAGTGGATGAAGCCGCTGATTTTGGAAAGGGCTGATGGGAGAAATATGTTTGAGACAGCTATATTTGGAAGATCTGGATTTTTTGTTTTTCTCCCCTATTTATGATTGTACTGAGGGCAATCATCCTACCCTCTATAGGGAAGAGATAGTGGAGACTGTAGAGACTGGATCAGTTAGATAAAGGACAGTGGATACTGAATGCACCATGGACAAAGAAACCATTGCTTTCAATACTTTCTTACCTCCTCCTTTTTAAGTTAAACTAAAGATTTTTCAGTTGAGCATCATCATTGGACTCCATGCTTCATTTAATAGTGCCTTTGACCTCTGATACTATTAGTCACTGTGAATACTCGCTGACCCAAAGTGTGTGTGAAGTTGGACTGAGTTGTGATCTCCCATCACTGTACCAGGGGATCTGGAGGAGTAACCCTCCTGCCTGCCGGATGAACCTGGCATTAGGGGTGTGCATTCGTTTTCGACGTATTGTGAATCTGCAATGTATATGCCATATTTGTTGTATTTGTGGGGGTTCCGAAATGTATGGCAAACCCCTTGAATACAACGGATCACCAACAAATAGGTACCCCACACTCCTGACCCTCCAAGACTTGTCAAAAGTACCTGGTGGTCCAGCGGAGTTCCAGGAGTGATCTCCTGCACTCGGGCTATGGGGCTGCCGGTATTCAAAATGGCGCCGATAGCCCCTGTGACATAGTAAGGGCAAAGGCTATCGGCGCCATTTTGAATACCGGCAACTGAGGACCCGAGTGCAGGAGATCGCTCCCGGAACCCCCCGCTGGACCACCAGGGACTTTTGGCAAGTCTTGGGGGGTCAGGAGTCCCCCCCCAAGGCCCTGGTGGTCCAGCGGGGGTCCCGGGAGCGATCTCCTGCACTCGGGTCCTCGGTTGCCAGTATTCAAAATGGCGCCGATAGCCTTTGCCCTTACTATGTCACAGGGGCTATCGGCGCCATTTTGAATACCGGCAGCCCCACAGCCCGAGTGCAGGAGATCGCTCCAGGAACTCCGCTGAACCACCAGGTACTTTTGGCAAGTCTGGGGGGGGGGGCAGGAGGGTGGGGGGGTTGTAGATGAATAACTTTAAAGGGTTGGGATGGGGTTTTTGGGGGGAGCGAATGCATTTTTGACATATGAATGGATCGGGGGCCCCCAAGAACGGATGCAACGGATTTGGGCCCCTATGAATCCGAATCCCGAATGGGACGAATCTGTCCCTGCTGCACATCCCTACCTGCAATCCCAGGAGCTAAGAGATAGGTCTGAGAGAATGAGTGATAAGGGAAGGAAGAGAAATTCCTGGAAATGGTATAGCCCCCCTCAGATTTAGCCCACCAGCATTCTGGGGGAATCACTACATATAAAAATAAATGAAAAGTAAATCTTTCAACTTCTCTTCTAATGCTTGGCTTGATAAGAAGGGCTGGGCATGCTTGCTCTGAGCTCTTTAAGGCTTTCCATTAGGGAATGTAAATATTAGTAGGGAAAGGAGTTTTGCAGGGGAATAAAATTGTCTGAGGAGGAGGAAAGAATGGAAGCTAGGACCAAAAAGGACAGACAGCAGAAGCAGAGCAGGGATAAGTGAAAGGGGGATGGGGGTAGTAGAATGAGAAGGTAGTAGAAGGGCAACAAGGATTGGGGTGTTGAGAAAGCTGCAGAGTTGGCAGGGGAAGAACTAAAAAAAAAAAAGCACAACACAAAACACAATTCCTTTATTGCAAACACCTTGGCTCTAAAAGAGTTAAACCCATGGAGCCTGTCAGCTCTGGCACCAACCTGTTTTTCTAACTCTGGGCAACAATGAGTTAACATTTGAATTTGACACCTGAGTTTTTATTGGCGAATCTAGGCGCAGCATTATTGTGAACAAGGGTTTCCTGAAAGTATAAAGGCAGCAAAACCAAGGAGGAGGTAGTTCTGATTGTGATGTTGACAGTAAGAGCAGTAAAACTTGATCAACCACTCCAAGAAGTATTTCTAGTTCTTTCTGTTATCCCAGGTCAACAGTGATATCGTATTCTGTCTCACACACCCCAAGTGTGCCTTCTTATTTGTCCTCAGAGGCTACTCCTGACAGGTATCTATTATCAGGGGAGAAATCTCAGCAGCAGCTGCAGGAATTACTTAAGAGCAAGGTGTCTCTTCAAGTAAAAGTGACAGAGCAAGAATCTATGAAACCCTAAAGCTATGACATAGGCCGTAGATATATCTGGCACGTCTTTCTTGTTTATTACTTTCCAGAACAGTAAAGACATACTGTATAATGTGATTTTTGCTGCTATTTAAAATTCTGCAGTACACTCTGTATTGCAAAACCTCAAATGACCTTTGTGCATTTGCAACTATTCTAATGTACTGTGAACCGCTTTACGTGAATTTTGTATTAAATACAAGCAGGTAATAAATCCAAATAAATATGTGTTCAGAAGTAAATCTCCACAGCTGCTGCATTTCTCTGCGGCCACAAATCTGTTACATTGAGGTCAAACTTAGGCCTAGATTCATCATTCCGCTCTAAATAGAGCAGAATGATGAGCCGCGAAGAAAAAAAAGTGGCGGGGGGGGGGGGGCGATAGTGTGCACCCGGCCACATCGCGGTGGTGCGTTTTCGCCTGCAGCAGTTCTGGCATGCCCCACACTATTGCCCCCATAGCGCCACCGTAAACGTTTGTGTTGTTTCCAGCATTACTGCTGCGGTACAGGAAAGAATGTTCCTGAGCCTTCCCAAACCCTGCCCTAACCCCTCCCCTTTCCCTCATTTAAATTTTAACACCGTGATACGGTCGCTATCGCGTGCGTTAGAGCGTTCACACGCGCTAAAGGCCCTAACGCACGCGATAGGGCCTCATCGCGTTTTAAAGAATGACCCCCCTTATATTGGTAAATCTGAGCTACCTCAGCATTGTGTCTTGAATTTAGTAAGAACTCAAGTTAAAATGAAATAAAGACTTAGTAAGTCCAGCTAGAAACAGTATATGTGCCCTCTAATGTGTAAGAAATGTCATTTGTGATGTGAAATGCAAACAAGTTAAAAAGTGCAGGACTCAGCATTGCAATAAGGCACTGCTGCCGCCTAGAGCTCTGCAATTTTGGTAGAAATTTGAAGCGGCAGTGGGGCCAAGACTCTGGCTGCTCCTCCACCTCTCATAAGACAGCGGGGAGAGGGGCGTCACTGTTCAGTGGCAGGCAAGCAGCAGTGGGTGCCGTAGCACAGGGCTCCCGCTGCTGCTCATGCTCTGATCCTGGCTCTTCCTACTGGCATGCTGCATGCGTGGCTACGCATGCACTCAGACATACATACACACACGCATGCAGAAAGACAGATGGACATACCCGCCTCAACAGGCGCGCTTGCTATACGCGAAACGTGCTTGGAAAAAAAATAGCACTCCTGACAAAGCAAAAGAATTTCAGTGAACAAAACTATGCCTTACAGGGTTTACCCAGTTTTAATATATTTTGCAGAGGTCACATTGTTCCTCACCATGTGCTGCCCACGCATTTTAGAGTCAATTCGCCCTCAACAGATGGGCACTCATTTGACCAATATCAACTTATGCTAAGTACGAGCTGTCATAAAAGAGGATATTTGGCTGATATTTGGGCAATTTTGAAATGTATTCAGAAGGGCCTGAAAAAAGGTATTTGGAGAACGCAAGAGAAGGAGGCAGCCTATACTTGCTAATACTGTCTCCAGCTCTATTTCCATCGCTGCTCACAACTGGAATTTCACCCCCCTGACATACACGTCTTTCTATTGTGGGTGAATCACCACTGGGCTCCCTGTCAAGGAGGTTTGAACTCTGGACCAGCACCGATGGCAAGACTTGGTGATGCTTTAAATATTTGGCACCCTGGGCAATTGCCTATGTTGCCTATGCAAAAACATGGGCCTGTTATCAGCCCCCTTCATATCAGACCGCCCGTAGACTTAAGCAGGGTATTCCACTCTGGCCACTGGACTAGTAGCAACTGCATCATGTGGCCCGGGCCAGTCTCAAAGATATCCAAAAACAAGAAGACACACATAATTGGACTGAATCCACCAAGTGGAACCAAGATTCACATGCTCACTAATAGCACACATAGCAACGTAATAGATGACAGCAGAAAAAGAACTATTGGTACTGATTTCTGTCCACCCTGTAGGGTGAATTCCCAGCTGTAGAAGCTTAATTCCTTACAGGACATCACTGCTTTGCCAATCAGCTTTTATTTCTTCATAAATGCTCCACTGATTTGGATAGATGAACGCACAAAATCCCATCCCCGATCCAGGATCCAGATCCCCTCTCCCCCCATTTCTTTCAACCATGACTATAATAATCTAAACAGCCAGCCTTCTAGGTCTGTGGCTTTACTGGACAGTTCCCAACTTCCTCATAAGTTTTCCCACTGTACTGAACCCATCAACAATATGTTCAAACACTACCCATCTCGTACTGAAAGACAGAAGACAAGATATGGCCTAGATACTGGAGACAGCAAGAGGACCTGCCGGAAGTAGTCCTCCTCATCCTAGGTACCAGAAGACTAGTTGGATGAATGTAGACAAGCAGGTGCTGGGGGTGGCGGTTGGGACGCTCCCTGTGGCTGCCATCTTGTCTCTGTCAGGTAATGAGCGAGTGCATGTAGTGCCTGCCTTATTATACCGTGTCTAGCAAAGTCACTGTTGGGGAAGGGGTTAATTTACCAGTACTTAGGATCAGTGCTCTTTCGGCTACTTAGGCACAACTGCGCTTTCTGGAGAGCTGAGACTGCAGGCTTAAAAGAAGAGGCAAGAAAAGGATGTGCCAATATTTCCTCTTTGGCCTCCACCAGTTTTCACAGGTGGTGCATGGTATGGTTTCCCCCATGAACTCTATATTCAAAACATTTGTCCGGCTAACTATGGAACTTAGCTTGATCAATCTTTGAGGTTTACATTATTTCCTCCCCCAACTCCTCTGCTGAGATGATAAATTTTGTCTAGGCAAATTGATGCCCACACACAAATTTATCTGCATATAAAGGCAGCTCTGTAAGCATTCCCAGATAGGTTAAACTTTAGATGAACGGTGCTGATATTCAGTTCTGGATAACTAAAGTTAGCCAGGCACCTCTGATCTGATTAAAAAAAAATCACTGTCCTAAAGTTAACCAGACAACTTTGGAAAACTTTATCCACTATATTTAGTGGCACTTCTAACTGGATAAATGCTGCTGAATATTGGGTAAAGTTAACTAGGTAACATAGCCACTTATTGAGTCTTTGAACATTGAACTCAGGCATGCATCCCATTTTAAAGCAGTGAGAGCAGGGGTGTGTGACATTGTCAAGCCAGCACAGGCGTGTGATAAGCTCTGATGTCAAAGCGCTTGCAGAACTGGAATGGATGAAGGAAGCACTCTCTCTCTATTCTTGCCAAAATGCTGGACATCCAGTAATGGAGACCTTGAATGAGAGATCAAGCTCCAGTGGCCAGTGCTCCTGACCTTACTGACAAGTGTAGCAGGGGTTTAGGACACAATGTGGTCCATTTTCAGCCACTGTGCAGCTCGGCTAGTTAGCCGGATAAATCTGCTCCACCCAGAAATGCCTCCCACCCGCCCCCAGAACACCACCGACTTAGGCAGCTAAATTCTAACCGCATAGATCGTTGTATGGCTAAAATTTAGCCACATACAGCGATGAATATCACCGTGTAGCCATTTAGACAGGTAACTTTTCAGTTATTCATCTAAATGGCTTTTGAACATCGACCTCAATGATCATTTTCAACACTGTGCATTTTATTGCAAAATCTTCCAATATTTTTATCCAGGGATTTTGCTCGTGCCCCAGTTTCTCTTGGCATTAAGGACTCATGGGGGAAGTCATGGGCCAGAGCAGTACTCATGCTCCTAGGTTCTTCCTGCAAAGGTGAGAAAGAGTCAGACTTTAAGGCCTTTTAAGAGCTTCTCTTACCTGGAGCTCCTCTGCAAATAGTTAAAAAAAATTAAATCCCTTAATAGTTGCCGATTCACTCGTCATAGCTTAGTCCATCATTTCAGAAAAATAAAGCCCATTAGCACAAAAAGAAACTCAGTCTCAAATTGTAGCAAATGCTGCATATCCTGGCATGTAAGTTCTCTCGGTCAGGCGCCCCCTCCTTCTAGGCACTTCCCCTGGTACCTGCTTCTCTGGATGCAACTCTCTTTTTTTTCTATTTCTCTTTAATTCTATTTCCCTTCTCATATTCCAAACAGCTGAACCTCTGGCTTAATCTTTATTTTTTTTCCAGTCAGCAGCATTTAGGACCTTCCCTTGTTAGGCAGTCTTCCCTCTGACTTTCACCGACACTGAAGCAACCCTTCTGTCATATATCCTCAGGATACGTAGAAATCCTCAGTAAACTCTCCAGAATCACTCTTGGACCCCCAAGGCAAGATCTCCCTACTCCTGAAGGCCTAGGCATCCTGACCTTGGGCCCCAGCCACGCTCCCCTGGAGAGGAAGCATCCTTTAGCACCTCTCTGTTGGGAGAGGAACCCCAGGAAGAACCTCTCCCCTTGGAGGGAGAGGCCTGAAGAAGCCTGAAGCAAAAGGGCACAGAGGTTTTCTCAAACCCATGACATCTCACACCGAGGAGCAGGGGCGGATTGACCTATCGGGGGATCGGGCATCCCCCGGTGGGCCGGTCTACCTGGTCACGTGGTCTCGACCTCGTGGCTCTTCTTCAGCCCAGCCTCAGCGCCTTTCAGCCAGCCCTTGCCGGAGGCCAAGCCGGCAGGGGCCGAAGAAAAACAAATCGAGGCCGGCGGGGGCCGAAGAAAAGAAGATGGGAACCTCCCAGCCAGGACCCCGCCAGAGAAATTAAAATTGAGGCCGGCGGCGGCCGAAGAAAAGAAGATGGGAACCTCCCAGCCAGGACCCCGCCAGAGAAATTAAAATCGAGGCCGGCGGCGGCCGAAGAAAAGAAGATGGGTGCCTCCCAGCCAGCCTCAAGTGGGGGCTGACTAGGCGGCGCCCATCTTCTTTTCTTCGGCCTCCGCCGGCTTTGATTTTAATTTCTTCGGCCTCCGCTGGAGACAGCCGGCCCCCGAAGGTCGGCGGGGGCCGAATAAATTAAAATTGAGGCCGGTGGCGGCAGCGGAGGCCGAAGCAAAGAAGATGGGCGCCTCCCAGCCAGCCTCAAGCGGGGGCTGACTGGGCAGTGCCTTCTTTTCTTTGGCCCCCGCCGGCCTCGATTTTAATTTCTTCGGCCCCCGCCGGAGACCAAGAGGGCCGAAGAAATTAAAATCGAGGCCGGCGGGGGCCGAAGAAGTGAACACCGGTGCTGCTAACCGCCGGAGACCATCTGTTCAACCTTGGATCGGAAGGGTTCTTCTGTGTATATGTGAGAAAGGAACGGGGTGTGTGTGTGTATGTGAGAAAGGAATGGAGATTCTGTGTGTGTGTATACGGTATGTATGTGAGAGAGGAATCTGCCAGTTTAAAAAAAAACTTTTGTGCTGGTAGTTCAACTTTTGAAAAGTTGGATGAAAGATTAAAGTTAGAAAGGGGCGGATTTTCAGAGCCCTGCTCGCGTAAATCCGCCCAAAACTGGGCGGATTTACGTGAGCAGGGCCCTGCGCGCCGGGAAGCCTATTTTACATAGGCCTCCCGGCGCGCGCAGAGCCCCGGGACTCGCGTAAGTCCCGGGGGTTCTCGGAGGGGGGCGTGTCGGGGGGCGGGCCCGGTCGTCGCGGCGTTCCGGGGGCGTGTCGGCAGCGTTTTGGGGGCGGGTACGGGGGCGTGGCTACGGCCCGGGGGCGTGGCCGCGCCCTCCGTACCCGCCCCCAGGTCGCGGCCCGGCTCGCAGCAGGCCCGCTGGCGCGCGGGGATTTACGTCTCCCTCCGGGAGGCGTAAATCCCCCGACAAAGGTAAGGGGGGGGTGTAGACAGGGCCGGGTGGGTGGGTTAGGTAGGGGAAGGGAGGGTAAGGTGAGGGGAGGGCAAAGGAAAGTTCCCTCCGAGGCCGCTCCGATTTCGGAGCGGCCTTGGAGGGAACGGGGGGAGGCAGTGCGGCTCGGCGCGCGCAGGCTATACAAAATCGATAGCCTTGCGCGCGCCGATCCAGGATTTTAGTGGATACGCGCGGCTCCGCGCGTATCTACTAAAATCCAGCGTACTTTTGCTTGAGTCTGATGCGCAAGCAAAAGTAGGCTGATCGCGCTTCTTTTAAAATCTACCCCAAAATGTATATTTTTAAATGACTAAGACTGGAATCTTCCCATTTAAAAGGGAAGTTGACTAGTGATGTCTTTCGGTTCCATATCTCCCACATGAATAATCATACGACTGATAGTTTGAAGAAAGACACTTGCTTTATTGCCTGGAAGTGTAAAACAAGAGAAGCTGTACTGTGTGGGTGGCTGTCCCATGGGAGGACAGAACCTGAAGGAAGGGTGTCATTTCGCCTTCTGATAGGAATGTGGTTTTCTTATTTAATGGTTGGGATCATCACTTTCACTTTTAGTAAAAGTGAAATATGCTGCAAGTCTGAAAGCAAGGTGCTTCTGTGATGTAATGTGTATATGAGACAGGGAGGGTGCTTCTGTGTGTCAATGTGTGTGTGCAAGAGAAATGGAGCATGTTTTTGGCTGGCTTGTGGCTGTGAGATAGAACATGTGTGTAATTGAGAGCTTGTGTGTAAGTGAAATAGAGAGAGCATGTGTGTCATTGAAAGCCTTTGTGTAAGTAAGAGAGAGCGAGAGCATTGAGTGATTGAGAGAGACTGGCCAGAGAGGTGACATGTGTATGTGTGAGACTGATCAGGGAGATGACTGGTATGTGTGTGCTTGTGTGTGAGTGTGAGTGAGAGAGACTGGTTGGGGAGATGATTAAGAACATAAGAACATAAGAAAATGCCATACTGGGTCAGACCAAGGTTCCATCAAGCCCAGCATCCTGTTTCCAACAGTGGCCAATCCAGGTCATAGGAACCTGGCAAGTACCCAAAAACTAAGTCTATTCCATGTAATCATTGTTAATGGCAGTGGCTATTCTCTAAGTGAACTTAATAGCAGGTAATGGACTTCTCCTCCAAGAACTTATCCAATCCTTTTTTAAACACAGCTATACTAACTGCACTGACCACATCCCCTGGTAACAAATTCCAGAGTTTAATTGTGCGTTGAGTAAAAAAGAACTTTCTCCGATTAGTTTTAAATGTGCCCCATGCTAACTTCATGGAGTGCCCCCTAGTCTTTCTACTATCCGAAAGAGTAAATAACCGATTCACATCTACCCGTTCTAGACCTCTCATGATTTTAAACACCTCTATCATATCCCCCCTCAGTCATCTCTTCTCTAAGCTGAAAAGTCCTAACCTCTTTAGTCTTTCCTCGTAGGGAAGCTGTTTCATTCCCCTTATCATTTTGGTAGCCCTTCTCTGTACCTTCTCCATCGCAATTATATCTTTTTTGAGATGCGGCGACCAGAATTGTACACAGTATTCAAGGTGCGGTCTCACCATGGAGCGATACAGAGGCATTATGACATTTTCCGTTTTATTCACCATTCCCTTTCTAATAATTCCCAACATTCTGTTTGCTTTTTTGACTGCCGCAGCACACTGAACCGACGATTTCAATGTGTTATCCACTATGACACCTAGATCTCTTTCTTGGGTTGTAGCACCTAATATGGAACCTAACATTGTGTAATTATAGCATGGGTTATTTTTCCCTATATGCATTACCTTGCACTTATCCACATTAAATTTAATCTGCCATTTGGATGCCCAATTTTCCAGCCTCACAAGGTCTTCCTGCAATTTATCACAATCTGCTTGTGCTTTAACTACTCTGAACAATTTTGTGTCATCTGCAAATTTGATTATCTCACTCGTCGTATTTCTTTCCAGATCATTTATATATATAGGGGTAGATTTTAAAAGAAGCGCGATCAGCCTACTTTTGCTTGCGCATCAGACTCAAGCAAAAGTACGCTGGATTTTAGTAGATACGCGCGGAGCCGCGCGTATCCACTAAAATCCTGGATCGGCGCGCGCAAGGCTATCGATTTTGTATAGCCTGCGCGCGCCGAGCCGCGCTGCCTCCCCCCGTTCCCTCCAAGGCCGCTCCGAAATCGGAGCGGCCTCGGAGGGAACTTTCCTTTGCCCTCCCCTCACCTTACCCCCCCTTCCCCTACCTAACCCACCCACCCGGCCCTGTCTACACCCCCCCCCTTACCTTTGTCGGGGGATTTACGCCTCCCGGAGGGAGACGTAAATCCCCGCGCGCCCAGCGGGCCTGCTGCGCGCGGGCCGCGACCTGGGGGCGGGTACGGAGGGCGCGGCCACGCCCCCGGGCCGTAGCCACGCCCCGTACCCGCCCCCAAAACGCTGCCGACACGCCCCCGCAACGCCGCGCGCTCCGGCCCCGCCCCCCGACACGCCCCCCTCCGAGAACCCCGGGACGTACGCGAGTCCCGGGGCTCTGCGCGCGCCGGGAGGCCTATGTAAAATAGGCTTCCCGGCGCGCAGGGCCCTGCTCGCGTAAATCCGCCCGGTTTTGGGCGGATTTACGCGAGCAGGGCTCTGAAAATACGCCCCATATTGAAAAGTAAGGGTCCCAATACAGATCCCTGAGGCACTCCACTGTCCACTCCCTTCCACTGAGAAAATTGTCCATTTAATCCTACTCTCTGTTTCCTGTCTTTTAGCCAGTTTGCAATCCACGAAAGGACATCGCCACCTATCCCATGACTTTTTACTTTTCCTAGAAGCCTCTCATGAGGAACTTTGTCAAACGCCTTCTGAAAATCCAAGTATACTATATCTACCGGTTCACCTTTATCCACATGTTTATTAACTCCTTCAAAAAAGTGAAGCAGATTTGTGAGGCAAGAATTGCCTTGGGTAAAGCCATGCTGACTTTGTTCCATTAAACCATGTCTTTCTATATGTTCTATGATTTTGATGTTTAGAACACTTTCCACTAGGGATGTGAATCGTTTTAGGACGATTAAAATTATCGTCCGATAATTTTAATATCGTCTTAAAACCGTTATGGAACACAATACAATAGAGATTCTAACGATTTATCGTTATAAATCGTTAGAATCGTGAGCCGGCACACTAAAACCCCCTAAAACCCACCCCCGACCCTTTAAATTAAATCCCCCACCCTCCCGAACCCCCCCCAAATGAGTTAAATAACCTGCGGGTCCAGCGGCGGTCCGGAACGGCAGCGGTCCGGAACGGGCTCCTGCTCCTCAATCTTGTTGTCTTCAGCCGGCGCCATTTTCCAAAATGGCGGCGAAAAATGGCGGCGGCCATAGACGAACACGATTGGACGGCAGGAGGTCCTTCCGGACCCCCGCTGGACTTTTGGCAAGTCTCGTGGGGGTCAGGAGGCCCCCCACAAGCTGGCCAAAAGTTCCTGGAGGTCCAGCGGGGGTCAGGGAGCGATTTCCCGCCGCGAATCGTTTTCGTACGGAAAATGGCGCCGGCAGGAGATCGACTGCAGGAGGTCGTTCAGCGAGGGTTCCGGCGCCTCGCTGAACGACCTCCTGCAGTCGATCTCCTGCCGGCGCCATTTTCCGTACGAAAACGATTCGCGGCGGGAAATCGCTCCCTGACCCCCGTTGGACCTCCAGGAACTTTTGGCCAGCTTGTGGGGGGCCTCCTGACCCCCACGAGACTTGCCAAAAGTCCAGCGGGGGTCCGGAAGGACCTCCTGCCGTCCAATCGTGTTCGTCTATGGCCGCCGCCATTTTTCGCCGCCATTTTGGAAAATGGCGCCGGCTGAAGACAACAAGATTGAGGAGCAGGAGCCCGTTCCGGACCGCTGCCGTTCCGGACCGCCGCTGGACCCGCAGGTTATTTAAGTCATTTGGGGGGGGTTCGGGAGGGTGGGGGATTTAATTTAAAGGGTCGGGGGTGGGTTTTAGGGGGTTTTAATGTGCCGGTTTTGCGATTTTTCGATTTTTCGATTTTTCACGATTTTTCACGATATTTTACCCCCCCCAAACGGCAACAATACGATTCCCTCCCCCTCCCAGCCGAAATCGATCGTTAAGACGATCGAGGACACGATTCACATCCCTACTTTCCACTATTTTTCCTGGCACTGAAGTGAGGCTAACCGGTCTGTAGTTTCCCGGATCACCCCTGGAGCCCTTTTTGAATATTGGGGTTACATTTGCTATCCTCCAGTCTTCAGGTACAATGGATGATTTTAATGATAAGTTACAAATTTTTACTAATAGGTCTGAAATTTCATTTTTTAGTTCCTTCAGAACTCTGGGGTGTATACCATCCGGTCCAGGTGATTTACTACTCTTCAGTTTGTCAATCAGGCCTACCACATCTTCTAGGTTCACCGTGATTTGATTCAGTCCATCTGAATCTTTACCCATGAAAACCTTCTCCATTACGGGTACCTCCCCAACATCCTCTTCAGTAAACACCGAAGCAAAGAAATCATTTAATCTTTCCGCGATGGCCTTATCTTCTCTAAGGGGTAGATTTTCAAAAAACGCGAATAGGCGTACTTTTGCTGGCGCATCAGGCGCAAGCAAAAGTACGCTGGATTTTAGTAGATACGCGCGGAGCCGCGCGTATCCACTAAAATCCTGGATCGGCGCGCGCAAGGCTATCGATTTTGTATAGCCGGCGCGCGCCAAGCCGCGCAGCCTACCCCCGTTCCCTCCAAGGCCGCTCCGAAATCGGAGTGGCCTTGGAGGGAATCCTCTAACGCCCTCCCCTCACCTTCCCCTCCCTTCCTCTACCTAACCCACCCGCCCGGCCCTGTCTACACCCCCCCCCTTACCTTTCTCCGGGGATTTACGCCTCCCGGAGGGAGAAGTAAATCCCCGCGCGCCAGCGGGCCTCCTGCGCGCCGGGCCGCGACCCTGGGGGCGGGTACGGAGGGTGCGGCCACGCCCCCGGACCGCCCCGGGCCGTAGCCACGCCCCCGTACCCCGCCCCCACACCGCTGCCGACACGCCCCCGAAACGCCGCGACGACCGGGCCCGCCCCCGACACGCCCCCCTCGGAGAACCCCGGGACTTACGCGAGTCCCGGGGCTCTGCGCGCGCCGGTGAGCCTATGTAAAATAGGCTCACCGGCGCGCAGGGCCCTGCTCGCCTAAATCCGCCCGGTTTTGGGCGGATTTAGGCGAGCAGGGCTCTGAAAATCCGCCCCTAAGTGCCCCTTTAACCCCTCGATCATCTAACGGTCCAACTGACTCCCTCACAGGCTTTCTGCTTCGGATATATAGTGTGAGAGACAGAAACTGGTCTTGAGGGTATGACTGGTGTGTGTGTGAGAGAGAGAGCGAAGAGATTGGTTGTGGTCCCTAAGGAAGAGGACCATGAGGACAGCTTCAGCAGCTACTGCTGCTTCTGGCGTCGCCTGCAAGGGAAAGGAGTAGGAGAACTGCTTGTTTGGGTAAGTAAAGGTGGCTTTTTAAGTTCATTTTTCTTGAATACCATTTTAATTATTGGGTAGTATGTGATGTGTCTGCTGTTTGAAATATTTTATTGGTGTTTGGTAAAGGTTTCAAAATTTCCTTGAGTCTTTAATTATTGGATATTCTATTCATCAGCTGTTTTGAAATTATTTTATTAGTATGATTTTATAATTATGATTCATGATTTATATATCTTGATTTTGATTGTTTCATGAGGAATGGTGACATTTTTGTTTTTCATTGTTGCACTGTATAGAGTCTGGCATGATACGTTTTACAGTTTAGTTTTTGTCTGCACATTTCTATTTATACTTTATGTGGCTTTATTCTGTATTTGGTGAGAGTTTGTGTTCTGCATGCAAAGACTGAGAGGAAGCATTCTTTAGCATGTGGTTTCTCTGTAGGGATCTGTAGTAGCTTGGCCTGTTCTGTTTTCCTGATAGGAGGTGTATTGATATTTTAGATTCTGGTGTAATATTTGTAGTATTCTTTTTCATAGGTGGGGTTGTTATTCTTTCAGTTTTGGCAAATAGTACTGTGTTGATACGGGAGGACCATGCTGAAATATAGGGGTGTGTACATATATATGTAAATTAAATATGTTAATTATATATGTTAATTATATATGTAAATTTTTTTGTATATGTAATTGGGTACCCATGGGCCAGTATGGAGAAAAATCCCCCGGGCCACTATTTTCCCTCAATCCGCCCCTGCCGAGGAGGGTCAAACCTCTTCTAAGACTCCTCCTGAACTCTGGCATCACACATTACACGCAGGTTATACAACACATAGGAACACCAATAGAAGAATACTCTTATAGCATCTCATCTTCCATCAACATGCTGGTATGATTTACCCAAAGCAATAAAATTCTGATGAGGATTTCTGGTCTCATGTAAGTGTGCATGTTTGCAATGGTCATGAGCTCATGATTACACGTGGATGAGGCCCGTTTGAAGGTGGTCTACAGCTTCTATCATCCAGTCCCACAGTCTAGATGCGGATGCTGTGAAGCAGGTCCCTTGATGCAAGCTTTCTCAGCCCCTTTTGATCCTGTTGCTGTCTTTCAGAAATTACCTGCCTCCCCATACTTTCAAATCACAGCAGTTTGTCTTGTGCACTAGAGAGTATGTCTCACTGATTTGAGTGAGACATATCACTGTCTCTGATAGTTCCCTTATCTCCGCTTATGGTCAGTCATACAAAACAAAATTAATATTTGTAGTCCTCTTCCAGTAACTATTCCAACAAGCTCCACTTTTGCAAATTCTGTCACACTTCAGCAACTTTTCTAAAGCAGGCATACAGGCTGTGCCATGAAACGCTGGCTTCAGCCCTTCTGGATTCCTCTGGGGTTTGTCTGCTTCAAACTTGGGGGTGGCCTGCTCAGGTTTTCTCACACATGTACTCCCAACATTATCCCAACTCTTAATGTTAAATCAGAAAAAGAGTTTTAATAATTCCCCTTACTACTTTTGTTTCTCAGATCTGTCTCATATTATAAGAGAGTCCTCAGATACCCTAGTGATGCTGTTCTCAAGCAATAAATGTCCATTTTACCCTGCGTCTAACAATATGAGTGATCAGCCTCTTTGTTCCTCACATTTCTCTTGTGGAACTCCTGCTATGATTATTTTCTGGGCAACAACTTCTAATCTGTATGAAATCATCATCAGTTTTTCTGTTTTCGTCCAACTGCCTCATGCCTTCTCTTGTGTGACATCACACAACCATAGGAACATTTTTTTAGCTGAGCTATGAGCTCCCAGCTCCACTTAAAGAGACAGTAGCAGCTACTAGCTCCAGAGCATAAACAGGAAAACTTTTTTATTGTAACATTTCTACATTTTAACCCCTGATTACACTTGCCAAACCGTCATACTTGCAAGCAATGTCCGGTCACTTGAAGTTTTTGACTGAAAATAGAAAAGCCAATGAAGGGTTGTGTTACCATTCACCAGAGAAGTATATGTGTGTGTGTTTGGTGGGGGGAGGGGGGATTAGGAGGTGGAGGAACACAGCAAAATAGATAGCCTTGGCCCTGTTGTTGGCATTGGAGGGGGATCCTCCTTTTCCCTCCTCTTCAGTCTCGTCAGTATCAGGTGATCAGTCCACAATCTCGTTGGCGTTGGAAGGGGCTTATCAAAGTCTTTTTGGCTCTAGGGCCCCAAGACAGGGTAAGATGGCAGATGCTCACACCTGAGCATGAAAGCTAAATGTGGACTTACTATGACTGTTCTGTCATACAAAACTTGCAAAATTAAGAATCGCTTGCAGATACAAATCAAAACAGTCAAAAATTGGATCTTTTGTTTTCTATTCATTTTACTATTAGGCTACAAAGGTGTTTTTTTTTTTTTTACATATTCTAAAATTCTATTCATGCTATAATCTGCTGGCAATAAATCTGTCCAAACAATGAAATCCAGATGGCTGTTCTACTGAGGATTTACGTTCTTGTAATAAGATATTTAAAGCACTGTTCCCTGCTTTGTTTAGTAAAGAGTACAGCTTTCTTTTTTTGCATGTGCAAGCAATATTCAGGCCCATGCATGTTGTAGAAAAAATACCACACACCATTCAATCTCTGTCAGCTGGATGCTTGCCTGTATCCTGCATATGAACTGCCTCGCTGTACTTCCAACGTGCTTTTCCACAGAAAGTCTAACTATAAGAATTATTCCTTTCAACAGCAAGTTGCAGTATTTTCAGCAGCAGTATTTAGAAGACAAGGAAACAAAATATTTCAAATGCATTACACTGTGCAGAGTGGGAAAAGAGTAAAATATGAAAACAGTGGCTATGCCTTAGAAAATTTGTTACACACAACTTGCAGTTTTTCCGGGGCGGGTTCATTCCATACTGCCTACATCTGCGTGGCAGCTGAGTTTTACCACCAGGGATGTGTCACAACTGGCATCCCTGTGGTGACTAATGTGCCCATACTATCCCCCATCGGGGAGTGTGGTAAAATGCCAGGATCCTGAAGCAGGCTTGGAGAAGCCTGCAAAGAGATTTTAATCTTTCAGCCTCCTGCCCACGTGGTTTATGCAGATTGTAGGTAGTAGGAATGTGGATGGGGGTAGGGGTTTGTGGTTGATAAGAGTGTGTTGAAGCAATTGGGGCAATTAGGATATGGGATGGGGGTGAAGAGGCTTTTGGACAGGGGATGCAGATGATGGTGGAGTAGTTGTGAAGGGTTAGAGCTGACCTCAAAAGGCTGGTCACATTGGTGGAGCAACTAGCTGAAGCTCAAGATCTATACAACAGCTCTTGAGCTGATGGACCTGAGGCCACCATCAACAGCAACAGCCCCCTAGGCCTTCAGGAACTAGCCTCCCAAGGTCCCTGGGCCATTTTTTTGTTATGTACATTGTTAACGCCCTAGTTTGTCCAACCCCTGTGTCCCATTTTATTTTTTTAAATGTGTACATAGCTTTTAAATCAATCTGGGGGGGGGGGGAGTGTCTGTGTTATTTGCTGCATGCTATGGTTCATTTCCTACAACAGTAGGAAAGTCCCTTTCAGGATATCCTATAGCCATAACTCTCTGACACACATAGACCTGCATGTTGCTTGCCATGCAGATTTGTCTGCTAATTGTTATCATCCTCTTACAGCTATGTATTTACTTGGTTCTTTGCACCCCTGAAAGAGAAACCAGTAAGAGAGACCACAAATCAGAGGTATAAGTCAATATATACTACTTCCCTCCCCAAAGCACTACAAATATGAGTGCAGCCAAGCCACAAGCAAGGTTTTAGTGTATACAGGGAAAAACCTTCTATGTGTCCGTTTTAATAAAAGCATTGCATAGGGAGACAAGGACCACACATAAAGTGGCCCTTTCTGATTACAACAGAGAAGTGGTGTCATATAGATGTTCAGATAGGAGCTGCATTCACTTGAAGCTGGCTGCTGCTGCAAGGTCTATGTCCCATAAGCTTCAAATGTCACAGAAAAGAGCTGCTATCTTTCTTACACTACAGAGATGAAGGCCTACCTGCATTAATACCTTCTTTCCTGAAAGTTTCCAGCTCCCAGCTGCCAATCTCTTCATGAACATAACCTCACATATATCTTTCAAAGGCCTACCTTTCAATGGACATCTGCCTGCTAGACGACTACTTTGCCTACGTTTTACAATATATCTAAGATAACATGTGCTATTTGAGGTCTCTCAGACCTATGATCCCAGCTAAAAGCAATCAGGTACTACACATATACATGTGTGAAATCTTACTCACAATCAAAATGTGGGACAGAAATGCACATTAATTGTGAATGAGTATCATACAGCACTGGATGGGCCCTTATAAATATAAAGCACAAGTGTATCTAATATCCGAGATATTTTCAACAGTCGTCTTCTTTGACCAACATTGCAACATTTCAGAAGGAAACTTCCTTCCTTCTTCAGGGGTTGTGCAGATCACTTTAGTAATTTAAGTTTCTCTTGAAAAACTGGGATTCCCACTTAAAAAAACCAGAGTAATCTAATTGCTATTATGCATTATCATCACAAGGACTTGTCCTGCTCAGGAGGCAATTTCTCCATTAAAATACTTTGCACATCTGTGCAGTGGTAGAAAGTGAAAAGCTTTATTGAGTGATGGCTGGGAAATGAATGTCTAACCAGGAACCTTTTCTGTATACTGTTGACATACTATGTGTATTCACACAAAAACTACAAGAATCCACATTCTTGTAACCTCCATATTCACTAGACTGATTAGATCTCTGCAACAAGTACCACTTCTACCTAGGGCACCCCCAGCAGTTGTGAGTTAACTTTAATGTTCTACTCCTAGATTATGTTCTCCTTTCAGTCTAGGGCAGCTTTTAGTGAACTATGACTCGGATTTGGTGAGTGTTCCCAGACAAGATGCCCCTGCCTGCAACACCTCCCTGTACATTAGTCTTCAGCTTGCAGGAAGCTCTTTATTTCTCTTAACTTTATAAAGAAATGTATATCAAGACCCCTTTAAAAGACCAGGATTAGACATATTTGCATGGTCTATCTTAAAACACAGTCCAGAAGGGAATCATGGTCCCAGGATGTTTCTATGTACAGGGGGATTAAGAGAGCAGTCAAGGAGGGAACAAAGAAGCCCTGGGGTGGAGGAAGGCAGACATTCTCCCATATCTGTGAATGTCGAAGTCTTGATTTATGCTGCTAAGGTAAGTAGACTGACTCTGTTAATTTTTTGTGCACTATGAATAAGGCATTTTTATATGGAGAAAAGGCTAGAGTGCAAACTGTTCTGTCCTATAGCCCTTCTAAAAGCCTAAGACAGCTTGCAAAACATCACAGTTTTCTACACTTCCCAGAAGTGTTTTCTTATTAATCTTATCCTAAAATGTCTTCTGTGCCTCCTCTGTTATTATACAGTCTCTATGCTGGCATTCTTGAAGAGACCCCCACCCACTGGAGGAATGGTGCACACTGACACAAAGTTGATATCTGACAGGCAAGGTCTAGCAATACTTATGGGATACTGACCAACTGAATCCACATATAAGATGTAGGTAAAGGGATGGGACCATATATCAAGGTGCACAAAATGTTCCTCCCCCTTACTGGTTAAAAATATAAAATGTTGCACAAGCCTGTTAGAATGAGCATTGAAAAGCAGGAAAAACAAGTGGCTCACTAATTTCAGAACAGATTGATCCAATGCTGGTTTTGCCACTCAATATGCAGGGCTAGTATTATAGCTGTTTTAAGGGAATGCAATAGGGAAGTCTGAACTACAAGCCCAGAAATAATTTAATTTCTTCATCAACACATTGACCAGTCCATGAAAATTAAGGTATCTTCACTTTCTAATCAATCTTTGCAAATCAGGTAAATAAATGCACCTTCACTGTCTAAAATGTCTTTGTATCAGAATGTTCCTTTCCTGTATAGCCTGTTGTTGAGACTGGGAGTGTATCTCCTGCAATTCTTCTTAACTGAAGTAGTGTTCCTCCTCCTTCTCCTTTTCATCTAGATGATCTTGTAGTCCCTCTGGAGGAGGAAGGCCTCTGGGTTTGGCCAGGTTATGAAGCATGCAGCAGGTTGGAAAGATCTCAAAGACCTTAGCAGGATTGTAGAGAAGGCATCCTCCAGATCTGTCCAGGCACTGGAAACATTTTTTGAGTAGGCCAAATGTTCTTTTGATGACTGCCCTGGTCCGCTGGCGAGCTCTGTTGTAGTGAGCCTCTTCAGCAGACTGTGGGTTAGCTAGTGGGATCATGAGCCAGGTTTTGAGTAGATATGCTCTATCACTTGTAGGGGAGAACACAGAGAAGAGCAGAGTTAGATATTTTTATATCTTTTAATATTGGGCAGGGAGAAGTTCCCTGGTCAAGATTGGAGCGGTCCTCCTGGACTAATGTTGTCAGTGTTCCTAGATATGAGGTTAGTTGCAGTGCTGTGGTAGTAGTAAGTGCATTCCTTCCTAGAAGATAGCCCCCAGTGAAGTGCCCTTCCTGGAACTGGTCATGAGATCCTGACTGCGAGACGATGTAGACTGGGAACCACATCCAAGATGATGTCCTTGGCATCCCGCCTGCATGTTGAGGAAGTGGAAGACCTTGCAGTTGCAGTTGGTGGCCTTGTCATCCCATGGTGTCCTTATAGGGACATGGGTGCAATCAATAGCCCCCAAGACATAGAGGAAGCATGCAGATTGGTAGATATCAATCATTATTTGCTGTTGTTGTCTGCTCTGAAAGAAAGAGATATATTGGTGTGTTTTCTTTTGAATTGCCACCAGGAATTGCTCTATACACAAGGAGGCAGCAGACTGGCTTATTCTGGCTGTGACTACTAGAGGTGTCTGGAAAGTGCTGGTAGCCAAAAATGCAGAACAGTTGCAACCTTGACGTGTACAGACAAGGCATGGCCCCTGTGGATGGAAGGGTGTATGTAGATCCTGCTCTAAATGCTTTCATAGGTACAGCATGGTTTTCTTGTTGAATCTAAACCTGCGCATGACTTGCTCTTCTGAGAGAACCAAAAATTGTGCCCTATGAAGAGTATCTCCTCCTTCTCCTCCTCTTCCTACTTTGTTCTCTCTTTCCCTCTTCAACTATTGATTCATGATTTCCTATAAGCCCATGAAATCCCACCCCCTAGTATAGCCCTGTCGGTCTCAGGAATACTCACTCACACCCCCTGGTATAACCCCATCTATCCTAGTTCACCCAGAATAGTCCTGCCTGTCCCATGTAACTTTACTGCCATCCTATAGCCTGCTTCCATGTTCACTCACCCAGGAAGTCATCCTGCCATACACCAAGTAGCAAAACAGCATGAAAGTTTGGCATTTGTATTTATTTATTTATTTATTTGCTTTTATATACCGAAATTTAGCTAGCTGCCTTCATTCCGGTTTACAGATATAACAAATTAATACAATTTGGCAATAAGGAAACAAACAAGGTATAACTGTAATCATAACAGATAACAGTTAACAGCTTAAATTAAATATCTGCAGATTAATACATTTTGACAATAAATGATAAATGATATAACTGGGGAGATAGGATAAGTTGGATCATGAAAATGAGATGAGTTTATAATAGTTCATTTTAGAAAGACTGCGAGTAAAATATAGTAACATTCTTTTCCGTGACCTATAGACTAACTGTCCTCAATAATAGTCTTGTTATTGATCTATCATAACCATAGGTGGTTGTGTGTTATTTCAGTTATGTGTGTTTAACCTATACCATCTTTGAAAGTTTGACTGTATATCCATGTTTTGAGCTCTTTTTTAAAAGTTTTGATGTTGTTTTGTGAGCTCAGGTAGTCTGGGAGTGAGTTCCATAATTTCGGTCCTGTAATTGAGATGGCTCTGTTTCTTGTGTTGGATAGCTTAGCCGAGGGAAGTGATGGTATGACTAGTTGTATTTTACTTGTGGTTCTTGACATGCGCTGTGATCTGTGTATCTGTATGATGTTGCTGAGGGCGGTGTTGTCTGCTTTGAATATTGCATTGTGTAAGATTGTTAGGATTTTGAATTCAATTCTTTTTTCAACCGGTAGCCAGTGTAGACTGTTGAGTACCGGGGTGATGTGGTCTGATTTTTTTTTTTGCCTGTTAGGACTCTAGCTGCAGCATTCTGTAGTAGTTGCAGTGGTTTTAAGGTTGATTTTGGGAGTCCTATCAGTAGGGAGTTGCAGTAGTCGAGGCTAGAGAGAATAAGTGATTGTAGAATGTGCAGTAGTAAATGTACTTGCATAGTTTTGATGATGTTCACATGTAAATTGCTTTTAAAAAAGCACATGCATACATGTAAATCATGCCTTGACATGCCCCTAACAAACTCACTTTTTTTAATGCATACTTTTACACATGAAGGCTCATATATGCACATATGTAAATATAAAAATATATAAATCGCCTGAAACAACATTGTACATATCTATGATGCCTTGTATATAACCTCACCCCCTCCTTCTTGTTTCCCACCCCATCCCTTCCTTGTTGCTCCCTGTTGAGTCCCTCCCCAAATTTATTTAGTACTTGTTTTACTACTGTTTTACACTTGTTCACTGTTCTATGTAAAGGCTATGCCTATATATACCCTGGTTTTAAGTTATTTGTAAACCGACACGATGTGCAAACAGTTGTCGGTATATAAAAGCGTTTAAATAAATAAATAAATAAATAAATAAATATGTGACATGTTTATAAAATATAAATTGTGTGCAGATGCATCACATATGCATGGATACACATTTTTTGTGCATGCAAGCTTTTGAAAATTTACCTGTAAATGTGAACATCAGACTCTGCACCTGATGTTTCATGTCTGCTTGAATCTTGAGCATTGATTGACTTGATTTTTCCCTTAGATACCACTGTAAATGTCATATTAAGTATAATAATGATTTCTATATTTTTTTTGCTCATGAACAGCATAACGCATTTTTTTATTCCAAACAGCTATTAACCTCCTCTCCAGCATCACCATAATTATCACTATAATTATCAGCTGTAATGAAAATATATAGTCTGACTGCATGCTAAGCTAATTTCTTCTTTTTTCTTTTCCTTATATCTCCCTTAGATTTTATTGTATTTTTTATTTATTTAAAAGATTTATATACCGCAAAATTGGGCAGAGACCTGTCTGGTTAAGCGGTTTACAAAGATAAAACATACATAATTAAAAATTTACAATATGGACAAAAACAATATACATCATCAAAAATACACTTAAAAAGAACTAAAAACATATCAAATTAATCTTCAAGAACATTGGGTCTCATTTTCTAAAGTATCACAGGCCTGCGATACTTTAGAAGATGAGGGGTGGGGGGCCGAAACAGGGGGCGGGCCTGTGCTAGCCGGCAGCGATCACACCATTGCAGTGCGATCGCTACCGGTTTCGAACCCAATAGCGCCACCATAGAAGGTGTAGCTATTGGAAGCGAAATAGGCAGCGAAAAGGCCCTTACCTTTTCGCTGTGCGCGCCATCGTTGTGGAGTCGGCCCTGGTGACGCCCCAACTCCTCCTCTTCTGGGGCTGACTCCGCCCCCATTTTGGTATCGCACGCGAAATAGGACATTTTGCATGCGAAACATCCCTTACCGCGAGCGATCCGTTTGGAAAATGAGGCCCATTGTGACTTCCCTCTCTTTTTCTTTCTATTTTTTTGTCTAAATGGACAATAACTCAAAATAATCTTTATATTGTTTAGTATTTCTTAATTTAGAATTTTTGCTTAGAATTTTTGTCCATGTATTTCAATGCAAAGGTGATTCTTTGTATGTTTATTAAAACTGCATAAATAAAATTTTAAAAATGCTTTTGGATTCAATTCCTGTTTACCCTGTGAATCACCACCTTTGCATCTTCGTACTTCCTGTTGCAGTGTTAGTCAATAAGTAAGGAGCATTTATTAATTGAATTGTTCTCTCCTTGCCAGCTAAAAGTGAATACATACCTAAGGTTTAATGTAAGTTACAAGAAAGACATGCAAGAACTCCCTGCAACATTTTTATTTCTTAAGTTGGAAAGATGGTGCTTCATTACAAGAGGGACCAAATGTTCTTTTAAAAAACACAAAGATTTCAGGTAATTATCCCCTTGCTATAGCTGTGGTTGTCATGGCAATATTAACATATGTTCCTCTCCTGGAGACATGGAATTCCAGGGAGAAAAGAAAGAAAGAGAGAGAGAGAGATTTGAGCTTTGTAGATCCCAATAAATCTATGGAGAAGCAAGTGATCCTGTCAGCTGGAAACTGGTGCCATGCCATTGGCTGACAATCAGTCGCTACCCTAATGACATCACATCGTCAGAGGAGATGACATTTTCATTAATTATAACCAATTTGAGGCAGAGGATCAGTTGCTTAATTCCAGACTAGCCTATGACAGCAATCTGAGACAGGGGACCAGTTGATGAAGTCCAAGCTAGCCTATGACAGCTTTCCTTTTTGTTCAACCTGGATTTAAGCCAGATATTTTTTTTTTAGAATCCAGGTTGTAGCCATACAAGGGACAGAATCTGTATACACCAGAGGCAGGGATCCAGCTGTGCCAGGGCTGAGAAGGACAGAAGGTAATCTGAATTTGCTATGTAGTAAAGTAATCTATCAGGTACAGTTTACTTATTTTTTTATTTCCACTGTTTAGTATTTTTTTTTTTAATAAAACAATCCAGTTTTTGATGCACACATTTATTATTAGGAAAACTGTATTTATAGGGAAATATCAGAAGAATTGTTTGAGCATGTTATTTCGGAACAGAAAAGGATCTGATTTTAGTTTTGGCTACAGAAGGCTGCATCTCTCTGACTCGAGCTGATTTCCTGATCACCATGAGTTCTCCAAGCATCAAGTCACTAGGTTATTATCCAAGGGAGTATAGGGAAATTGGCAGGTTCCAATTGTGAACAGTTTACAACATTTTGCTCTGAGAAGGTGGACAAGCTTCAGCATTCTCATTCCAATACAGATATTTCTATAGCTATGCCATCTCAAGATTCTGTCCACATACTTTGGGAACATTTCCAAAGTGTTGCTTCCGCTGAACTGAAACGGGCTTTGACAAACCTTGCCCATTTTCGGGTTGAAATCTCAGTTTGAGATATTTTTCTTGCGCTTGCCCGCTGCAGAGTCCCGAAGCCAGCTTCCCTCACCCGTCACGGCCCCTCCTGTTCTGCAGCTCATCGTGCTTCTTCCCTGCGGCACAGGAATGCTGCCAGCATGGACACCAGACCTTCGGCAGCAACTTTAGGTGCACGCGCGTGCCTCACCAAGGCTCTTAAAGGGGCCACGGCGGGAGAAATTCCCATGGTCCCCATCTCGATGTCATCAAGCAGGGATTACTTAAGCCTAGTCCCTGCTCTTCAGCTTTGCCTCTGCAACAGGTCATCTCTTTGGAGAAGCTGGTTGTCTGCCTTGCGATCCTGATCATGTGTTCTTGACCCTTGGCTTGTTCTCTGGACTCTGCTGCCTGCCACCTGTCTCGACCCTTGGACTGTTCACCGTATTTTGCTGCCTGTCACCTGCCTTGACCCTTGGCTTGTTCACCAGACTCTGTTGTCTGACACTTGCCTCAACCCTTGGACTGTCCACCAGACTCCACTGTCTGCTGCTTGTCTCAACCCTTGGCTAGCTCACCGGACTCCACTGTTCTTGGGCCCCGAATCACCACAGCTCCGTGATCTGCCTTCCAATGACGAAGGCCTATTGGATCTTTCTCTACAGGTAGTCTCGATCTCATCTCGGCTCAGGGGTCCACCGACACTACAATTTTGAATAAGTTTGTGAACCTTTCTATATTAGAAGGGTCTTTGTCTAGTTATTAAATGCCACCTGAGGAAAATTATGGGTGAGTCAAAACTGACTTTTCTTATTATTCAGATTGTGTTTACAAAACTCACCATGATGTAAAAATACATTGACAGCATAGTTGTGCTTTGAAACCCCTAACATTTGTAATGCTGCAGCCATATAGAGAAAGTTAACTGCTTTGAGCCATGCGTGCTCGATCAGCTCTGTTTTTGTATGCTTTTTAGGGAAACTGTGGTGTTTAGAAAACCCTGAACATTTAAGTTTGAAATGTATCCTGTTATAACATGGGTAACCAGGACTTCAACCTCTCCCTTCATCCACCCTTTCACAATTCTTTCACCACAAAATTAAGACAAGACACCACTGCTGGGAATCAACAGGCCACAGCTTTATTTCAATACAAGTAATAACAAAACAAGCCCGAGCCAACAAAAACCAGTTCTAAGCCCTGGTAGTTGTCTGCCACATGCCAGCAAGCCAACACTCCCCCAGGCCACCAGGCCTGCAGCTTCAGGCAGTGTTTGCCACCTGATGCACAATCCCAGCTACCATTCAGCAAGGAGCTGTTCCCAGAGCAACTGCCCCAATTGCTCCAACTGATGGATAGTTTCCAAGAGCCGGCCCTATGCCCATGCAGGCTACCCCATCCCATCACCACTGAAACTTTAATAAGGTTCGGGCAACCCACCACAGGCATGGGAAGGTACACCTATCCCATGCCCCCCCCCCCCCCTCCCAGATGCAGCTAAAGATTCCCACAGCAGCATGCTTTCCAAGGCCATTATTAAATAAATCTCTCCCTATAGAAGATAAATAAACACCATCTGCACGAAAAAGGTCCATATCCATATTACAGAACCAAACATGCTTCATGTGCTAGCCTCCCAGCACACAGAGCCAAGTACCAATCTGCTGAATAACCTTTGGCCCTATTGAAACCCCAAATTTGCTGCATCATCTTAGCAGGCCTTGGAATAATATCTGACCAACAAACTGCTGTGCTGGGCAACCAGCTCAATAACATGGCTAAATGTTCTGCACCATACTGATGAATTGGCGACCTGACATCTTTCCCCAATCATTGCCCCCAAAATGAATAATGATGACTTCAGGATGTACTCTGCAACCCAACCAATGCTGCAGATGAGGGAACAACTCATACCAATGCATTCCTTGACATCCTAGCCAATGCAAAGTCACTCTATGGGCTGCCAGACCCAAATGTGGACCATAAGGGCCCTGACAGGCATACCTGTATGCCCAAACCACAAAGGAATGCCCCACAATCCAAACATGATGACCCAACCAATTATTATCTAAAGAAGAAAAAGCAATGTTAGACCCCCACAATTACACTTCCCCAGCTACAATCCTGATGTATGATTCAAAGCATCTGACTTCCCCCTTCCAATCCTTTGAATTACTCCCACACAAAGACCAGATACTACAGTTGGAATAACTACACCAATTCAAAAAGAATGAGTGCCATAACGGTCACATCTAATCCAATCCATTTGATAACTGATCTCAAGACCATTTCAAACTGATATTTAGTTAAAGGTTTGTGATCTGCATGAGTCAAAAATTGTTATCCTCCAGTTGGATGCATCAGCAAGTACTCTACCGCATTGGCTATGGACATGTCCGCAACCCATCTACAGCCCTCAAAACTAATGTAACTAGGGATGTGAATCGTTTTTTGACGATTTAAAAAAATTGTCCGATATTTTTTAAATCGTCAAAAATCGTCAGAGTGCGCGATACAATAGAAATTCCCCTGATTTATCGTGAAAAATCATTAATGGGTTAGTGTCCACTAACGGGAGTTATTTGGGGGGAGGGCAGGAAAACCGGCACACCAAAACAACCCCTAAACCCACTCCGACCCTTTAAAACTAAACCCTTACCTTCCCCCACCCTCCCGAACCCCCCCAAAACATTTTACGAGTACCTGGTGGTTCAGTGGAAGCCCTGGGATCGATCTCCTGCTCGCGGGCCATCGGCGCCATTTTGGCTGCCACTAATAAAAATGGCGCCGATGGCCCGATAAAAAAAAAACCCACCGACCCTTTAAAAATGACCCCTTTGCTTCCCCCACCCTCCTGAACCCCCCCAAAACCATTTTAAAATTACCTGGTGGTCCAGTGGGGGTGCGGGGAGTGATCTCCTGCTCTCGGGCCGTCGGCTGCCACTAATCAAAATGGTGCCGATGGCCCTTTGTCCTTACCATGTGACAGGGTATCCATGCCATTGGCCGGATCCTGTCACATGGTAGGAGCACTGGATGGCCAGCGCCATCTTGTGCTCCTACCATGTGACAGAGGCTGACCAATGGCACCGGTAGCCCCTGTGACATAGTAAGGGCAAAGGCTATCGGCGCCATTTTGAATACTGGCAGCCGACGGTCCGAGTGCAGGAGGTCGCTCCTGGACCCCTGCTGGACCACCAGGGGCTTTTGGCAAGTCTTGGGGGACCCTCCTGACCCCCACAAGACTTGCCAAAAGTCCAGCGGCCATCCAGTGCTCCTACCATGTGACAGGATCCGGCCAATGGCACAGATACCCTGTCACATGGTAAGGGCAAAGGGCCATCGGCGCCATTTTGATTAGTGGCATCCGATGGCCCGGGAGCGGGAGGATGACCCGGAGTGGGAGATCGCTCCCGGGACCCCCACTGGACCACCAGGTACCTGTAAAAAGGTTTTTGAGGGGGTCGGGAGGGTGGGGGAAGCTAAGGGGTTAGCTTTAAAGGGTCGGGTGGGTTTTTTGTTTATCGGCTGGGGCGCAGCCGATAAACAAAACCGCGATTGGGCCCGATGGAAAAAAAACCCACATGTGAATCGGAACCGGAATCCGAACCGATTCCGGTTCCGATTCACATCTCTAAACGTAACCCCTTTCCCCATCTGATCTGTTTTTGAGCATGGAATTACCAATCAATGATATCCCTCTTGACCTGCACATGCCAGAGCTGTAATCCTGTATGATCAGCCCCAATCTCTGCACTGATTACCAGCTTGCTCACCCGAAATGCACCCCAAAAACCCCAAAACAATGCCCCTTGAAACAAATGAACTTTAAACTGAGACATATAAACAGAAGGGGTAGCATCCCATAGTTCTAAAAGTATTTCATGTTGTATATGCAACTTGCTGTCCTGCCTCACACCCATATCTCTTGACCAACCTATCAAAAGACGCCGCACTATAAAGTGCCCCATTGGGAACCCCTAACTATGAACTCTCATAAAAAAAGAAAACCCAGATATATGTCTCGACACATGCCGCTTTTGAATACACCAGACTCCAATCATCTTCAATATGTATCCAATATGTATACAATAATACATCTGATACTGGCCCCCATGACCAACTTTTAGAAAAAGAAAATCTACTACCTTGTATGAACCACTCAAATACCCCGCCCGAGTTCATAGGGCTAGAAATGCCTGCAACATCTTCCATGATTCAGGGAACAGAACCTCTAAAGGAAACTTGGCACTGGTGCCCCGCATGGGTCCGTGGTAGGAGCGAGCTTCCAAAACAGCACCCACTTAAAATGAGAAAGAGAATCAGCAATGCCATGAGACATACTCAGCCAGCACATGCCTCACCCAAGCTGTTACATTCAATATCATACAATACAAAATAATTCCCTCAACAGTTCCAACACCAATTTGCACTTCACTGATTGCCTATTAATCAACTCCTCCCAAATTGTCACATCGCTAAACTTCTCTGTGATCTCTCAAACACGATCCTCACAAGTGCAATGCGACTACGATCAGGAACAGTTCAAGGAAGGCAAAATTCTTAGTTACCCCCGACTGCATTCAAAACCGAAACCCAGCAAAAATTCCCAGACCAAACTTCAACACCCTAACTCCTCCCCCATTTCCCTAATATCCTTGTGGTCCCTGCCCAATAAGGGAACTGCTGTAGAGCAGTGTTATTCAAAATTCCTCAACTGCTCTACAGCCATAGCCCCTGATTTCCCCCCCCCCCCCCCCCCCCCCCCCCAGCGGATCTAAGCAGCCTGAGGTGGTGCCTGTCTTCCATGTTATCCTGAGCAGCCCAGCTCTCAGAGCCTGTCAGCCCTGCTCATTAAATTGTATGTAACTTGTGCTGCAAGCCATATAAATTAGAACTCCGTGCTGTAAGGGTTACTTTAGTCAATCACTTGGAAACTCTGGCATGGAATCCTTTTAGTCTGTGCAAGCCAGCTCAGGATTAACAGATCTACGAGTTATCCTTTTCACCTTATGCTTGAATCTGCTTGGAAACTCAGAGGTTGAGCTGTCTTAAGCCTTGCTACATACCTGTTTCAAATTGTTACTGCTATGCTTGAGTGTTAGCTGTTACTGAATAAAAGGAATTTGGGGGATTGAATTATGGCTTGGTTTGGAGTCATCATGAAGGACTGGAATAGTGCAAGTTTTTTGGGAAACATGTAGAACATTGTAAGAGTTTCCACAAGGAAATGAAAGTCCAGTTCCAGGTTTTGTTTTGAGTTAAAAAGGGGAGATCCCTACATGGTTGTCAAAGACACAGGGAAGCTGAATACATTGGAATTCAGTCTTCTGCGTAGAGCCTTGCTTACTGATTGAGACTGGTGTTAAACTCATAACATCAAGGATTAGCCACAGGCTAGGGATAAGAACCCCTTGGCTTTATTGTGAGAGGTTTAAGACTTATGCGCAGGGGAGAGTCTGGCAAGAGAAAACCCATTGATGTATGAAATTGTACGTTCTAAATGTAGAAACCAGCCCTGTAGGGACCCTGAGAGACTATGCCCCATATCACAGTATATGTAGTGCCCCTTTCAGGATTCACATTATATTTGCCCTAACACTCTTGGTCCATGGGCCCCCCTCCCTCGTGAAAACCAGGGCACCCCAAAGTATCAAAAAAAAAACCACCACCAAAAGATACAATTACAATTTTATTTAGAAACAAATAAGAATGGAGGAACAAAGCAAATTATAAAAACTCAACATTCAGCTAGGATTATTGAAGTATAGGCATGTTTACAAGAAAAAGAAACATTACATAGTGCAGTGAAGTTTTAATTGAGTGCACAGTTTAGAAATCCAAAATATCACACCTCAGCAATGCATTGACAACCACAAACAATTTTATCAACACTTCATATGAGATATCTGGGGCTCCATATGCAACTCAAAAGATTTCCTGCCAGAAAATAATCTCTAAAGCAGAAAAGTTAAAAAAAAACAACCCCCAAATGAACTCTACTTGTAGTTCATGTGTTGATTCAGAGTTCCTGTATAAATGTACTGCAGCAACCTTAATTAAGTGTGCTATAGGCAGACTATAAAACTTTCATACTTGTACTGTGTGTAAGACAAAACTCCTCCTGGGACTTTAGCACTGCTTTCTTTCAGTCTGACTCTGCTGCCACTCTTAAGTCCAACAGACGAGAGGCATAGAAAGCTACTTGAGGATACCACTGAGCGCCTCTAACTGACCTGCTATGTTTTTTCTCTGCAGCAGCATTGCGTGTGCGCACAAGCCTCAGCTCGGCGGTCTCTCTCTCTCTCTCTCTCCTCTCCTTCCGCTGTTCAGGAAAGGTCGAGGTAGATAATTTTCTTGTCCAAAGAGGCCAGGATCCCTCAAGGCTGGCAATTCTCTCCCCTCTCTTTTACCTGGAAAGCACTGCAGACCTCTGGTCTCTGGGGGTCCCCCAGCTGGACGGCCGCTGTTCTCGCAGAACTCCAGCAGGGATTGAAGGGAGCCCTGTCCACTTGAGCTGGGTCTCAGTCGCTTCTTCCTGCGAGCTACCCTAGCTGCTCTTCTCTTTGGTAGCTCCCTTTAGGCGACTGAAAAATGTAGTCTCCTTTTTACTCCCTTCACCTTCGGCAGTTATGTTTTTTAGGCGCCAAAACCCCCTGTGTTGTATAGTCACTTCAGAGTGCAGGGATGATTTCACTTGTCTCTTGCTTCTCCTTCTCTTTTCAGCTCATGGCAAAATCCAGCCCGGTGTTTGCAATTAATATTCTTGCATATTTTTATGTCTAACTTTAAAAACATGCGCATGAAGATTTTATCTGTGTAATTTACACACATTTACCCACTTCACTGTAAACTGGGTTTTATGCATGTAAGTTGGGAGATTTTCTAACATGCATGCGGCAATGAAATTAACAGTTTTGCCAATTAGACTACCAGTTCACCCAGTCCCTCTGCAGATCATCAAGACCCTCTTCAGCCCCAAATCCCCCAATTTCATTTAGGCCCCCCCCCTCCCCCCGTCAGTATTTCACTCTTTACGATCACTTACTCCAGAAAAAGAGCAGGTGCAAATATATGCAAGTAAGCTGCCAAATCTACATATGTAAATCTCTTATAAAATAGCAACTTACATGCATAAATGTTGGCCTCGCCCGGGAATGCACCTTTCTTGCACACACAAATTTACTCAGAGAACCTGATCTATGCTATGCAGGTATTTAGAGGTTTATAAAACAGCACATATAGGGGTATATGCTATCTACACGCATACATGCTCATTTGTACTGGTGCAATTTTTTAAAATTCACTTTTACATATGCTCACTAGCTAAAGTTTAGCTTCACCCCCAGAATGCCTCCACTGATGCCCCTTTTTGTGCAGATAAATTTTGTGTGCACAAAAAATTGTGCTCACAAAATGTATGCAGACAACAGGGCTCAGTTTTATATGCATAACTAAAAATGTTACCCGCACAAAGGTGATCAATATTGAGCTAATAGTCTTTATTCTCTAATGTACAGAAAATGTCCAAATCATTGTCTTTTGGCCTTATTCCTCAGAACTAAACATATGGTTACCCCTAAATGATACTGAAACAAGCAGCTGTCTCTCTTAGACAAATAAACACCAAAACCTGTTTACCCCAGATTCATTATTCAAAAATGGCTTACCTACCTTTTCCTTCCCCTTACAATCTCAAGCAGACCAATGCTAAAGGATGAAAATGTAGCAGAACATATATATATATATCTGAGTCAGAGGCCAGGACCATAGGAAGAAATACAGAGGGGGAGATTTTAAAAGGTGCGCATGTGCATTCCTGTGTGTGCGGTTCCCAGCCAAGCCGCACATTTTACTTTCAGAAATTAGCGCCTACCCAAAGGTAGGCGCTAATTTCTCTGGGCAATGGGAAAGTGCACAGAAAAGCAGTAAAAACTGCTTTTCTGTGCACCCTCCGACTTAATATCATGGCGATATTATTATTATTTATTATTTATTGTTTTTGTTATACCGAGTTTCATGACAGGCATCACATCAACCCGGTTTACAATTAACAAAGTGTGTCAGAGGTCTCGAAAGTTAAAAAAAAAAGTAAAAAAAATAGAAAAAAAAAATTGAAATAGGTCCGCGGCTTGTGGGTCGAAAACCGGATGCTCATTTTTGCCGGCATCCGGTTTCCGAATCCGTGGCTGTCAGCGGGCTCGAGAACCGACGCCGCCAAAATTGAGTGTCGGCTGTCAAACCCGCTGACAGCCGCTGCTCTTGTCCGAAAAGAGGCGCTAGGGACGCGCTAGTGTCCCTAGCGCCTCTTTTTACCGCCGGCCCTAATTTTAATAAATTAAAATACTGTATCACACGCACAGGAACGTGGTGTGTGTAAACGCCGGGAGAGCGGGCGCTCGCCCGTTCTCCCGCAATTTTACTGTATCGGCCCGTTAGATTGTAAGCCCTCTGGGGATAGGGAAATACATACAGTACCTGAATGTAATCCACTTTGAAGTGCTGACAAAAGTGCAAAAAGCGGAATATAAATCTAAATAAATAAAATAAAATACCCCCTACCTAAACTCCCTCCCTCTTCCCCTCTCCTCCCCACCCCCTAAACCGATCCTAAAAACTTACAGATTTTTTTTTTTTTTGTTTTACTACTTACTGCTCCCCTGGAGCAGTAAGTAGTTTACACATGCAGGCCAACTGCCAGTGCACACTGTTCCAGCCGGCCTCCATCCCATCCTGCCCCTCCCTGTCCAGACCACGCCCCCAGCCCGCCCCTTTTTCAGGGCCCAGCAATTGTGCACATATCAGCACTTACGCGCTTGATCGGGCCCTTGTGAGAATGCATGCAGCACGCACAGGACCCAGCCACACGCGTAAGTACTGATATTTGCATGCGTGGCCATTTTAAAATTCAGCCGAGAGGTTTCAGTCTCTTGCTCTGTGACTGTCCAGTAGGTATTTTAATGATGATATGATCTGCTTCATGTTTCTAGGTAAGTGGTTCTCAACCCTCTGCTGGTGATACATCTATCCACTATGGTTTTCAGGATATCCACAATGAATATGTATGAGATAACATTTGTATACCCTGGGCCCCCAATGTATGCAAATTAATTTCATGCATATTCATTGTGGCTATCTAATTTCAAGGTCACACTTATACCCTCACCTACTTTTTCTGAACATCCATATTGAGCCATGTAATTCTACTTAGGTTTTTAACTTAACCTGATTATCTGAAAATTATTTAGTGACCAGTTACTTTGGACATCTATATTGCAAATTTAGATGCCTGCCATTAAAGATTTTGAAAATTTAGCTTTAAAAGATATATGTGTAACCCCCCACCCATTTTTGAGAAGGTCACCTTTGAATACTGCAGAGGTGATGAGTAGCACTGCTACAGCCCCAGAATGGGGTACAGACCACCAAAATGTTACGCGTGCTGGCCGCAGCAGACCCGCAGCTCGACCCCCTTACCTCTCTCAAGTGAATCCAGTGCCTGGTCTCTCGACTGGCTCCGTCCTCGTGCCACCCCTGGTGCCTCCAGCTCAGCTACGATCCTTGTGCTCCACTTCGGGCCTCTCTGCGTGGCCTGCGGACAGACGCCATCACTCAGTGCCGCGCCTCTCCCTAGGCACGCACGCACGCATCACTGTGTCTTAAGTAGGGCCTGCGGCGGGAACCGAGCCACAGCCCCTGATGATGACGTCAGTGGAGCTCTGGTACTTAAGCCCGGGCCCTGCTCCCTAGGATTGCCTTTGCAACAGGTCTCCTCGCTGGTCGAGTACTCGCTGCCTCCTAGAGATTCTCCTAGTTCCTGGTTCCTGATCTTCAACCTATCCTCAGATTGCCTCCTCAGATTTTGACTTCTGCTTTGCCTGACCACACCGTTGACTCTCTCCAAGCCCGGACCTCTGCTTTGCCTGACCACGCCGTTGACTCTCTCCTCGTCCAGACCTCAGTCTTGCTTGCCACTTCTTCCAGATTGCCGCCGGCCCTGACTCCAGCTTGCCCTACGACGCCTCTTCAGTCTACATCCTGGACTTGGCCTATTCAGGCTTCGGCCTGTTCTTGCTCGGGCACCCCCTGTTTGACATTGGTTCTATTGGTGCCCGGGTCTCCGGGACTCCGCCTCGTCCAATATAGACTTTTACTTTCCTCTGTTGCTGCCTCTGGGCTGACCTCGATCCTTCCATCGACGATGACATATGGAGGCCCACCTAAGTCCAGCCGGCCCCAGTACCCAAAGGCTCAACCCGCGGGGAACGAGGGCTGGTATTGGTGAAGCACCAGCCAGCCTCCGTCCATCAGCCCTCTCCGCCTGCCGACAGTGGGGACCCGTAGGATCCCTTCTACGGGTTGCGTCAACCCCACCTCGGCTCAAGGGTCCACCTCCGGTGCAACACAAAGTTCACCAATTGAGGACCAGAATGCTTTTGGGAGGCCCAAGGGAAGACACAAAACAAGATCCACACCTTAGAATGTAGTTCAAAACAAATAATTTATTGATAAGTCCAGAAAATAGCAAAATGATCACAACTTCCTTAAGCTTATAAAAATATAGCCAAGGAAAAATTAAAAAACAGACTCTTGGAAAAAAGGTGAAAACACGTACAAGAGGCTAATACAGTTCAGTATCCAAAGTACGACCAGTCTTCCTTTAGATGTTAATACAAAACTCGGTCTTTAACCCAGGACTTCCCAAACTTTTATCCTATCTGACCCTATTTTAGTACTTGAAAATTCACATGGCCCCAAAAGATGACCAAAACAAATTAGCAGGGACACAGTCCCCTTCCAATAATCACTCCACAGTCACTGCATTCCACTCTCTCTCAATTTCCACCCCCTCCAGAGGATCTTCTCTCTTAACCTCCCCTCCAGTAGACCTTCTCTCTCAATCTCCTTCCCTCCAGCTGATCACTTCTTACATCCCCCAGCTCTTCTCACTTCCCCAGCCTTCCCCTCCAGCCCTGTTTGCATCCCTCCAGCTGATCTTCTCTCACTCCCAAGCCTTTCTAATAACCACCAACTGATCCTCTCATCTCCTCCTTTTCACCATCCCCTCCTTAACATCTATTCTCCAACCTTTTTTCACAGCCCCTCAGCTGATCCCCTCTCACTTCTCCCCATCCCTCAGTTCCTCTCCTACATCCTCCAATCTTCTTTCATTCCCCATATTTTACCCTTCACAGCCAATCCCTCTCCAGCTGATCCAGCCTTCAAATCCCTCTTGCATCCAAGCCATCCCATCAAACAGTACCATCCCTAAACATCCCCTTGGGCCAGGGTCAGAAGCAACATTTTCTTTTAGGCCTAGGCTAAAGGTGAATGACAACTCGTGAGAAGAGAAGGCAGTCTAATGACAGGGGCTATATTTTTCTCGTGGGTAGGTTCAGTGGTGGGGAAGATAGAGGAGACATAGTAATCTTCATGGACCCATATATATGCAGCCCTCTCCTCATGGCTGGTCCTAAGCCTAACAGTGGTCAACAAGCAGCAGCTGCATTAATAATGGAAAGTCAACATGGGGCCTGTGATCCAGTACAAACTCACATGCCCTATAATGACCCCCAATCCTTCCTTACTTAGGGCTTCCTAATACAACAGAAACTCATGAAAGGATGGGGGCCACTGCAGGGCCTGTGAGTGTGTGCTGGCTCACAGGCCCCATATTGCATTCCACTAATGCTGCTGCTTCTCACATCTGAAGAGTGTTGCCATTTGAGGCACTTGTGACCCCCAAAAGAAGGTTTTGTGACCTCATTTGTGGTCCCAACTCACAGTTTGAGAAGCCCTGCTTTAACCCCAAGGTCTTCAGGGTAGCATTTCAATAGCCATGAAATCCTCTGGTTACCTTACCTTGGGCCTTCCCAGCAAGGATCCATTCCCTTCTTAATAGAACTTAAATCCCTCTGGATGGCTCCAAGTGATATTGTTCAAATAAATCTGGAGCTACATAATCACCTCACACTTGGGAGGATAAAAGTAGTTCAGACCTGTCATTGATCAACTCACTCTTCAACTCTTCTCCTTAATAGGATTCCTGAGCTAGAAATCCCCTTAATCTCCTTCTCAAACACCATTTCAGCTCTCTTCACTGCTTCCCTCTATAACTCCACCCCAGTGGTTGCGGAAGCTCCTTTTAAGTCCTTACCTCAAACCTATCCCCTTTAGGGGAAGGCAGCCACCATCACTCAAATTAGATGCACACCTACGTGAACCTCCTATAAGCCCTCTAGATTTCTTTTCCCTGGGAGAGGTAAAGTTTTCTGTCCCACTGTGTATGCTGTAAGTGCCAATAACAACACCAGATGCTTTGGTATAGTTTCCAAAAATAAATTCTTTACTGCTAGTTAATTCAATGAAATAATGGCACAATTAATACAGTCCTCAGCATCACAGTAAATCTCAGGTTACAGTCTGGTTTCCTCTATCTGTGCATGGATCTGTACTACCAGGACTGAGAGAAACTCATTTTCCAGGGCTTGAATTTAATGAGGATCCCAGGCAAGTAGGATATCCTTGTTTGGCAGGAAAAACTCCCCAACACTGGAAAAAGGTAAAACACAATCTCTGCACAGAGTCTCAACTCCTCTCTCTTCAGGGGGTGAAGACTCTAAGTGGGTGTCCTCAAAAGGACTCAAAATGATATCACTCACTGTTAACAGATTTTCTCTCTATCTGGCTTTTCTGAAACTCACGATGGGAGAGATCCTCTCAGGAACCCGCAGCTCTCAGTGTTCCTCTTCAGGCAGAAAGAGGGAGCAGAAATCTTCCTACTGGTTCTTCTGACAAAATATTTTCCCTGAACTCAGTCCAAAACAACGGAAGCTCCTTGAACTGAGTCACCACCATACCTCTGGTCCCTGAAAAGGTTGCAGAGGGGCAAGTCTTCCTGGACCCAAGCAACACCCTACTATTAAAAGGCACAAAAACCCAACAAAACAACCCAGAGGTAAGCCCAACTAGCCAGTTAATGGATTAGTAGTGCAGTCTCCCAACCTTACTCAGGATCCACAAGCAGGGCTTGCCTATATCCTCCAAGTAGGCCAAAAATCCAACTCCTAACAACACACCTATACTGCCTCCAAAATCCAAAACTGAAAACACTGCCTCTAGACTATTAGTAGAGAGCTGCTTTTATTACTTCCCAGGTGGACGGCCATCCCAGCTCCCTCAAAGAGAGGGGGGTGCAAATAAATGGTACCTCCCTTTCATTACCAATCTCTCGAACGAAGGGCTCTATAGGTAATGAATCCCAGTGAGTCATTACATATGAAAAGTGAAAGGGGCAGACAGCATGATGATGAAGATTTGAATAGAATTATCAGCAATCTGCCCAGTATGATGTAGCAGAAACCATTTCTATTCTAAAAAAATTCAGCATATCAGAATCCTAACTTACCCAAATTCTCTATTTTTAAGTGATTCCACAAATAGGATACTCCAAATCCACATCTGACAAATTAAAATCTCCCACCAAAACTAGCTCCCTCTTCAGTCCTACCATTTAGATGTCTTTAACCCCATCTCTTTTCAATTCCTCTGCCTGAATCAGAGGCCAGTATATCACACTGATGTAGAGGAAGTGTCATCTCCTCTTTCGAGAGAGGCCCATAGCACCTCTTCCTTTCCCTTCTCCCCTGCATTTCAGTTGCTTTAATATTACTTTTTAATTAAGAGCTACTTCTCGCCTTTTCTGCCATTTATATCCTTTCTAAAGAGATAGTAGCCGAATATGACAATATCCCATTTATAGGATTCATTGAACCATGTGTCTGTGATAGCAACAATATCTAGATCTGCCTCTGCCATTAAGGCTATCAGATCTGGAATTCTACTACTTACTTAACTATGTGTAATTGAGCTCATAACATTCCATTTATTTCTCTTCACCTTATCTATACTCCATATAGCCTCATATCTGCTCTCATAAGAACATAAGAAATTGCCATGCTGGGTTAGACCAAGGGTCCATCAAGCCCAGCATCCTGTTTCCAACAGAGGCAAAACCAGGCCACAAGAGCTGGCAATTATCAAAACACTAGCCAATCTAAACTTCTCCTCATATATCTTATAGAGTAGACTGGAGAACTCCTTGCTTTTGTATTTTTCCACCATAAATTTCATTTGTCCTTTGGGGGTGACAGCCAAAATCAATTGGCTTCCATCCACCATCTTCTCCTCTAGTGTAGGGACACTCTAGGTCTCCACTATCCAAATTTTCACTACTTTGAGCACTCAGGATCAAGGAGGAAAGAGTTAGCAAACAATCCCTTGCAAGATGTCTTGGATTGGTCAGCCAGCCTGTATAAAAGCAGGCAAAACATGAGGAGCAGACTGGCAGTCTGGTTAATTTGTGGAGAAGAAAGAGTGATGGAGTGATTCTCCATCCTAGGCCCCACAACCTGGTACCCAGGGAGCAAGGTATATTCTTGACCCATCACCCCACAGTTAGGAGATATCTCTGGGAAGTGGAGAAGATTTTGGGAGAAGTTATTTTTGAAAATAATTTTTGTTTTCTGTGGAACCTGGTTCTGCCTCAGGAGGATTTTCCCCCTGCCTGGAGAAGGTCAGGAAAAAAGAACTGTTTTTCCCCAACTTAAAATACAAGGGAGGTTAGCAATGTCTTGGTAGCAGAGAACAGATGAGTATTTTGGGAGAAGAGAAATTTGTTCCTGTTCTTTTGGGTGGAATCTTTTGCCACCAGTTCTTACCTATGAGAAGAAGAAGGACATTTGGGTTTTGCTATCTTTTGGACTTTCTACCCCAGAAGTCCAAGTTACCAATAGAAAAAGAGATCAGGAGATCCCAGTCCCCACTAGGGGCCCACTTTTTACTACTAAGAGTGTTGGGGTTTTGCCTAGTGCCTTCTCTTTTTGGGATCATTTATATTTCTTGAATGCTGTTCTTTTTGCCTTTATTTTGTCTACCACCTCCTTTGAGAACCAGATTGGTTTCTTTTTCCTCTTACTTTTGTTTACTTTTCTAACATATAGATTTGTTGCCTTTTGACAAAGTCCACATTTGTGAAATTCAAAAATTGAGTCTTCATGTGACTTCTCTGTATCCTGTTTGCAATAGCAAACCATACGGTCTGATGATCACTGGTGCTCAGCTGATCACCTACCTGGACATTAGAGACATTATCCCCATTAGTGAGCACTAGGTCGAGTATCACACCCTCCCTCGTGGGTTCTATTACTATTTGTTTGAGCAGAACCCTTTGAAGGACATCCACTATCTCTCTACTTCTTGTTAATTCCGCAGAAGGGATACTCCAGTCGACATCCAGCAGATTAAAATCACTAACGAGCAATACTTCTCCCTTCTTTCCTACCTTTTGGATGTCTTCGATCAGATGTCTGTCTGGTTCTTCTGTTTGAGAAGTCCTGTAGATCACACCAGTAAAAATGGAAGTACCATCTTCGTTTTTTAGGACAGCCCAAAATGCTTCTTCTCTACCCCATATCCCTTGCAATTCAGTTGCTTGGATATTGTTTTTGACATAAAGAGCTACTCCTCCACCTTTTTTGTCCTGTCTGTCCTTACTAAACAAGTTATAGCCTAGGTTGGCCATATCCCAATCATTAGAATCAGTGAACCAGGTCTCTGTAATAGCAATAATGTCCAAGTCCATCTCCACCATTAAGGCCTGGAGGTCTGGGATTTTATTGCCCAGACTACGAGCATTTATGGTCATAGCTTTCCAGCTGCTATTCCTAGTTACCTTTTCTGCTTTTTTGAACTGACTGATTTTGTTACTCTCGCTTCCTGAAACCCCCCGATGTCTGGACGGGCTGGGTTTTATTTCTTTTTGCCTTTGCTAAGAGGCATGGGTGAAGAGTATGAAACTTTTGAGATTTTTTTATATTGTTAAGGAAGTTTTTGGACTTTGGGTTTCAACACCTTTTTCCAGCCTTATTTCAAGCTGGAATTACAAAGAGACTACCCTACCCTCCCCAAAGGGAAGGGATTTTGGAAATGGATACTGGTGCAGGGATAGGAAGAACATCTAGGAGCAGTGTCATGGACAAAGAGACAATGGTTTTCCTAACTTTGATTTTTCTGATGCTGTTTCTCATTTTCTCTAGTTTGGCATGGATTTTGATGTTTAAACTCAAGTAAATTGTTTATTGAACACCAGTATTGGACTTTGTGATTTGTTTTTCTTCATTGGATACTAGGATGGAGAATGGAGAGTGTATGTAACTTTTTCTTTCTTTTTTTTGTTCTCTTTTTCCCTCCTGGGGGATCCCCTGCCCAGTGACTAAGACTATGAATTGGGAGTAAATAAGGATGACCATGTAGATGACCACACCTAGGGCCCAGGAAGTCAAACTTCCCACCTACCCCCACTCCTGCTGAATGAATCCCAATATTGTAGCTCCTTGTTGTTAGCCAGCAAGCCAACTGGGAATCCCACTACATTCCTAAGAGAAATGGTTCAATTTTAGAGGGGGAAACAAATGTAGTAGTCATATTGTGGGTTTTAGCTCACCCATGTGAGAGTCTTAGATGCCACCATCTTAAATTTTTGAATTTTTATTTGACCCTCTTTGGGGACAGCATGTTCTTTGCTGTTCCCTTTTTTATCTGCATGAGTATGCAATATAAAAATAGTTCTAAATAAATAAATAAATAAATAAATAAATAAATACATATATATATATATAGATAGATAGATATATATATATATATATATATATATATATATATACATACATATATATATATATATATATATATATATATACATACATATATATATATATATATATATATATATATATATATATATATACATACATATATATATATGTAGATAAATAATTTATTTTCCTAGGGTCTGGGGTCTCTGAAATTGAAACATGAGTAAAAGAAAGAGACAGAGTACCTTTACATATCTTTCCATAGTTGCTAGAAACCTTTCTGTAAAGAAGAGGAAGATTTTCCATCCTTCCTGCCTCTTGTTTGGTGTCCCTTCTCTTAAGGTATTTCCTTTTTGTTCTTTACATGAGTACCTTAGGACCCAGGGACACAGTTTTCTACCATCTGGAGGAAGTGGTATCTCTCACAGGGAAAGAACCTTAAGACTATCAGTGTCCTCATGGAGGAATGAATTTATATTCATTCTTAGGGAAAAGAAGTAAGGGGAGTAAGAAGAAGACCAGTGGCACCACTCAGCTGTATCCATGACCATCTCAAGGAGATCATTAGGGCAGCAGAGGAGAATAAAGGTACCACCCAGGTATGAATCAGGAGGAAGGAAGATAACATGGAGTAACTGCAGGAAAGGTTATGACAAATGGGACTTGACATCAACACAACTAAATAGGGCTAACATCCTTTGGACCATCTACAGGAAAGGGTCTTAAAATCTACCCCAATATTTGGAAAGACTTTTGTGGACTCAAAGAAATTGTTATCGTTTCCATCTCATGGTTAGTTTCTGGGGTAGATGCTGTATAATTAATTGCAGGATTCTTTCATGCTAATTGCCTTTTCTTTTTTTTTTTTTCTTGTTTATTTCTTTATTATTCCTTTAAATTCTGTCTTCCCCTTGTGCTTTGTGGTCTATTCAATGAAATACTATTGTGGGGTTCTAACTGGTGATTGAAGTTTCTTACTATGTTACTGAACAAAGTTTTGTTTGGCTTTGTAATAATGTTATAATGAGATAAATAAAATGTTTAAAATAAAATCCTCAAGTGCAGAAGGACATAGCAAGACTGGAAGTTTGGGCATCCAAATGACAGATGAAATTTAATGTGGACAAGTGCAAGGGGATGCACATAGGTAAAAATAACCCATGCTGTAGTTACATGATGTTAGATTCCATATTAGGAGTTATAACCTAGGAAAAATATCTAGGAGTCATAATAGAAAATACATTGAAATCATCAGCCCAGTGCCCTGTGGGGGTCATAAAAGAAAATGGAATGTTAAGAATTATTAAGAAGGGAATGGTGAATAAAACAGAGAATATCATAATGTCTCTGTGTCACTCCGTGGTAAAACCACACCTTGAGTTCTGTGTGCAATTCTGGTGCCACATCTCAAAAAAGATTTTGTTGCACTGGTGAAGGTATAGAGAAGGGCGACCAGAATGATAAAGGGGATGGAATGGCTCCCCTATGAGGAAAGGCTGAAGAGGTTAGAGCTATTCAGATTGGAGAAGAGGCTACTTAAGAGGAATATGATAGAAGTCTATAAGATCATGAAAGGACTTGAACTGGTAAATGTGAATCTGTTATTTACTCTTTCAGATAATAAACGGACTAGGGGGCACTCCATGAAGTTAATAAGTAGCACAATTAAAACAAATCGGAGAAACTTTGTTTTCATTCAATGTACAATTAAGCTCTGGAATTCATTGCCAGAGGATGTGGTTATGGCAGGTAGTGTAGCTGGATTTAATAAAGGTTTAGATAAGTTCCGGGAGGAGAAGTCCATAAACTGCTATTAATCAAATTGACTTAGGGAACAGCCACTGTTTATTACGGCTTTAGTAGCATGGGATCTATTTAATGTTTGGGTACTTGCCAGATGCCTGTAACCTGGATTGGCCACTGTTGGAAACAAGATGCTGGGCTTGATGGACATTTAGTCTGACCCAGTATAGCAACATCTTCTGTTCTTAATTAAAGACAGACTCAGACCAGAATAACTCAAAACAAGATAGTTTTTCAAGCTACCAAAACTGACATAGGCAGACATAATTCTTTAGGCTGCTTAAGTATATTTCAAATTCATACTGGACACCATTATTACTCTCAAAAAAGTCCTCTGAATCTTCAGACCTTTTCAAGGATGTAAAAGAATCCTTTTCTTGTTCAAATAATTACTCATAGATGGTTGGTATGCCAGGAACAAATCTTCCTGGGGTCAATGCAATGAGGTATGTTCAGCAGAGTGCAGATTTTCCCTCAGTTGTATGCACATTCCTTGTGTGCTAATGTTACTCCCGATGCAGTAAGGAGTTTTATGCACAAAAAATGTGTGTAAAACTGTGCATCCTGCTTAGTGCCCTCGCATGGAAATCCCATGCAAATGAGGGCATTAATTATAACCCCCCCCCCAAGCAGAGATGTACCCTAGCTTAACTCAGGTTTTCTTAGCACTGGAAATGTTACTCCTCGGCAGAGGTGGAGTTAAGTTTCCAATACTTGGGACAGTCTATCGGCAGAAGCTGAAATTCTGACACCAGGTCCCGAAATCAGGATTTATACGCAGAAAGCATGCTTTTGTGCTTATAAATCACTTATGAGAGATTTCCCTGCTTTCCTGAGTTAAAAAAATTTGCATTCAGCTTGTGTTGCGGGCACATTTTAACTCAGGTTTCTGTGCACATTTTCCAGTCAGTACACCTTTTTAACTTCCAGTGCATTAGCATAGTTGACTGCATCTGGAGTTTAAAAAAAATTAACTGTGTATTAAGAAACTGTGTGCTGAGTTTCAGTGCACAGTTTTAAATCACGTTATTGTATCAGTTCCCTTGTTCCATTAACCCCATGCACTTTCAGGGAGGGAATTCCATTGTCTACAGATTCTGTTGGAGACCTGAGTCAGAGCACATAGAAACATAGAAATGATGGCAGAAAAGGGCCAAACAGTCCACTCAGTCTGCCCAGCAAGCCTATGGTGGCATTTGCCGTGCCATATAGGTCATCCCCATAATGGTAGCATCTGCTGAGCCATACAAGTCTCTCCCATATTTCGTTTCCCAAACCGTCAAAGTCAGGACCCTTGTTGGTTGCTGTCTGAGTCAAATTCCCCATTACCTCTTGCCAATGAAGCAGAGAGCAATGTTGGAATTGCATCAAAAGTATCAGGCTTATTGCTTAAGGGTAGTAACAGCCACATCAGCAAGTTACCCCCATGCTTATTTGTTTTCCCAGACTGTAAAATTCAATGTCCTTGTTGGTTGCTGTCTGAATCTAATTCCCCTTTTCCTCTTTTCCCCCTGCCGTTAAAGCAGAGTGCAAAAATGGAGTTGAATCAACAGTATGAATGCTTATTGGTTGGTTAAGGGTAGTAACTGCCACACCAGCAAATTACCCCCATGGTTAAGGGTATTAACTGCCACACCGCACTCTTTTCTTCATTTGCATCCTTCTAGCCTTTAGGGATCCACAGTGTTTATCCCATGCCCCTTTGAAATCTTTCACCGTCTATCTTCACCACCTCCTCTGAGAGGGCATTCCAGGCATCCACTACCCTCTCTGTGAAGAAATATTTCCTGAATTGGTTCTAAGTCGTCCTCCCTGGAGTTTCATTATGTGACTCCTAGTTCTAATGATTTCTTTCCAACTGGGAAGGTTTGTCGATTGTGCATCATTAAAACCTTTCAGGTATCTGAAGGTCTATATTATATCTCGCCTGCAACTTCTCTCCTCCAGGGTATACATATTTAGGTCTTTCAACCTCTCCTGATAAGTTATTTGATGGAGACTACCTACCATATTTGTCAACATTCTCTAGACCGCTTCCATCCTGTTTCTGTCCATTTTGAGATACAGTCTCCAGAACTGAACAAAGTAATCTAGGTGAAGTCTCACCAAGGACCTGTACAGGGGGATTATTACCCCCTTTTTCTTACTGGTTATTCCTCTCCCTATGCAGCCCAGCATTCTTCTGGCTTTAGCTATCACCTTGTCACATTGTTTCACCATCTTCAGATCGCTAGACACTATCACCCCAAGGTTCCTCTCTTGCTCCAAATACAACAGTCCTTCATCCCCCATCACAAACAGCTCTTTTGGATTACCATTGAATCCCAGCTGCCATATCTTTGACCACTGTTCAAGCTTCCTTAAATCACATCTCATTCTCTCTATTCCTTCTGGCATGTCCACTCTGTGACAGATCTTAGTATCATCCACAAGTAGACAAACTTTACCTTCTATCCCTTCTGCAATGTTACTCACAAAGATATTGAACAGGACCAGTCCCAACACCGATCCTTGTGGCACTCCACTTAACACCATTTTCTCTTCAGAGTAGGTTATATTTACCATTATACTCTGTCTTCTATCCATCAACCAGTTGGTTGTAATCCACACAACCACCTTGGCGCTCACTCCCAAGCTTCTCATTTTAGTCACAAGCCTCCTATGCAGTACCGTATCAAAAGCTTTGCTGAAATCCAAGTAGATCACATCGAGTGCTCTTCCTCGTTCCAATCAGATTTGTCTGACAGGACCTGACAGGACCTTCCTCTGGTAAATCCATGCTGCCTTGGGTCCAGCAATCCTCCTGATTGTAGATAGTTCACTATCCTTTCATTCAACAGAGTCTCCATTCATTTTTCAACCACCGAGGTGAGGCTAACCGGCCTGTAGTTTCCAGCCTCCTCTTTGCTCCCACTCTTGTGAAACAGGACCACTACCACTCTTCTCCAATCACTTGGCACCACTCCTGTTCCAGGGATCTATTGAACAGGTCATGCAGTGGACTGCCAGCACATCTCTGAGCTCCCTCAGTATCTTGGGATGAGCATCATCAGGCCTCATGGTTTTGTCCACTTGCAGTTTTCCTAGCTCTTCCCATACATTCTCTTTTGTAAATAGAGTTTTGTCTACCCCACCTCCATCCACAGTTTTGTTAACTAGCGATGATCCTTCTGCAGGGTCTTCTTTAGTGAGCACCGAACTGAAGTATTTGTTTAATATTTTCACCATTTCTTCATCTCTCTCCACACATTGATCCTTGTCACCTTTTAATTTTTCTATACCACTTTGGACCTTTCTCCTTTCTCTGATGTATCTGAAAAATGTTTTGTCACCTCATTTTACTTCTTAGGCAATCCTTTCTTACGCCTGACTTCTTGCTTTCTTGATTACTTTCTTCGTTTCCCTCAGTTTCACCAGATATTCTTCCTTGTGTTCCTCTTTTTGGGATCCATTATATTTCCTGCCTCTTCCAAGCCTCCAGAACTCAGCAGACTCCTCTTTACTCCAAAAACTTGCTTTGATACCTGGACTTCTTCCTGTGACTCATGGAGCCACCAATTTATACTACCAGTTGATTGCTGACCCACCCTTTAGGGGATTGACCACCCTGTCACTTTCAAGTAACACACTGCTCTGTAGGAACATAGCAGTACTGGAACAATCCTTATAATTAAATATAGTGAAAGCCAATTTGCATAAAAAAAATTCACATGCACAAACCTCCAAGAATGAACAGAATGAATGCAGATCTCTAACATACATTTGGCTAGATTGATACATTGTCATTCTTCCCAGTATGTACCCTCTAGTTTTTTGCTGCAGTAAGCAAATATATTCATTTTATGATATTTGTTTTATTAAAAAGAGTCGTGTTTTTTGAGTGTCTTCTTTGTTCTGCAGTGCTGGAACTCATTGGAATGACAAGTGTGTTTAATTGTGTTCCGATCAAAAACAGAAAAATGAACATATTCGGAAAAGATGTATTTTTTTGAGGTGGGAATAGGCAGCCGGTTAGTCTCTTCCCAGTGCTTGAACTTCCAGACCAAACCTGGTTATTGCCAGGGGTTCTCTGAGGCATCATGGACCTTTCTTTCCTGCTTCCATTTTTTCTCCTTCCAATTTATTTGCTAACACAGTCACTGCAGTGACAATCTTTGGCCAACTGTGGTTCCCTTTAGAGCTCAATCACAAGGGTACTGTATGGTTGCCCAGCAGGTGTCATCATTGTACAGTAAGCGTGGCACAGTCAGCCAGTAGGGGAGTTGTGACCTCTGGTTGTGCAGATATGTCTGCTCCAACTGCTACAAAATTCTTTTAACTGAATTTTCAAAAGTTGTGCATATAAAAAATAGCACTTACACATGTAAAATGGCATATACATGAGAATATGCTATTTTAAAAACTTCAACATACACACATGTATCAGGGTCCACAAGTAAATTTACACATGTAAAAAAAAAGTGTTCTGGGGAAGAGCAAACATTTACGTGAGTAAGTTGCTATTTTAAAAAGCAATTTGTGCATGTCAATTTGGCAAATACTTTTATATAGTTACTTCTGCTCAATATCAGGAATAAGTGATCATAAACATCTTAAAAGTGAAAAAAATGACCGTGTTAGACCCCTTATCTTGTGTTAGGCCCCTAATGTGATTGATGAATGACCCTGAAAGTAAGATAGCTGGAGAAGTCTGGAAAAAAGCACTACAGATAAGCTTTAAAATGCTGCTTATTCAGCTAAATCAGATAGCTGGATAAGTCTGCAACTGCTACTTAGCTGGTTATCTGATTCAGCTGCTAACTAGAGGCGTTTTTTATACTTCTCCAGCTATCTGACATTTAGGGTCATTTTTCAACTTGCATTATGGAGTTTTCGCATGCATTAATGCTTTTTCACATTCGAAAAATGCCTTAACGCGTGTGAAAACACCTTAACGCACGTGATAAGCACCATAAACTCATGGCGCGATGCAAATTTTTAAAAGGGAAGGGATTGGAGCAGAATCCGGGGTGGGATTTCTGAAAAAGTGGGCTGGCTTCACACTTTGCAAAGCCAAAACGCACAATATTGCACAATTTTAATGCCTAAAATAACTGCTCCTTTTTCAATTGTATTAAGCTGTATGATGTTGTGTGTTATGCCCCTAATGCAATCATTAATTTTTTTTGAGAGAGAGAGAGAGAACGAACCTCTGGGGGTGGTGTTATAGTAAGCAGCTATTTATGCTACTATAAGAGCCCCACCTAGTAACTCGAGGTGAGAGAACATTGTACAAATGTCATCTTTGTGTGAGTTTCCTCACTCTGAAGGACATAACATCTTCACAAGAGTGTACTGTTCTGTTCATGTGTCTCACTCTGCATGTAAAGTGGTCCCTAACCCCTACACTAATACTTAAACCTCACCTCGAGTTACTAGGTGGGCCTCCCATAGAGATATAAATAGCTTACTACTAGAGAGACCTCGTAGATAGTCTCTTTTTCTACCACATTTGTATTTTATGACCTGCACATATCGTAGCCACTCAAGTTATAAAATATTGTAGCAACTTTGCAGGTGCCCACATATATATAAGTGTATATGGGCATACGAGTGCAGCTTTGAAAGTTATCCTCTTTACTTATTAAGAGGAAAAGTTCTTTCTAGCTTTGAGTCTAAAATCTATAACTCTAATTCTAGAAATATTTCTTCTATAAATGAATCATATGAATAGAAAGGTGAGAGTCACAAGTTTCCAGTGATGTAAAATTTCTGAAGTGTAACAAGAAGCTGAGAGAAAGTAATGGATGTTTATTTCCAGATTGTTTACTGTGTGATCCAAACTGGGGAAAATTAACACATAGAGTGTTATTACTGCTGGCACTGAAATGAATTGAAATTTGCCTTTTAATTGTAATGTAAGAATGTTCCCTGATGTATCCAGGAGTACCCAAAAGAAATGTAAACAGTTTTTGTTGATGCATCCAGCAGTTCTGCAAATTGGGGCTTTGTTATTGTTGTTGTTGTTGTTGATAAATATCCCAACAAGTTTATTGTAAAATTTCAATCCAATAAATATGTATTTTTTGATCTTCCCCAGCTCACTGCATTTCTAAATGCTAAAAAAAGATCTGAGATCCCCATTGGCTGATTCAACTGTTATAGAATTGGTATAATGTTATGTCCTTAATTATTATATGACCTCTCTGTGCTGTTTTCTTTTCCTGTTTCAAGATGTTATGAACCCTGCCCGCGGAGCTAATCCCTGCGAGCAGGCAGTCACCTCGCTTCCCATGCTGCTGCCCGATGCCGCCAGATGCCGCCGAAGTCGGGCCTTCCCACGCGGCCAGTGCCACGGACTCTGCTACCCTTTGCGGCCGCCCTTATGTCCTGCCTTCACCGCGGCCAGAGGCGTGGACTTCTCCATCTTCAACGTGACACGGATCCGCCGCCGACGTCCTTACCATCCCTGAGGCTGGAGGCTGCAAGCCCCGAGCTGGATTGGCGGCCAGAGCCGCCCTCGGGGCTTCCTGCAGCGGCTAGAGCCACTGCCATCGTCGAGGCCTGCCTCCTGGGCCCAGCCCTACTTCTACTCGCTGACATCGGTGCAGAGCCGCTGTCCACGGTCCTGCACAGTCCTGCTTCTTCCTCCTAGGCACACGGCCGCACCTCTCTTCCAGATTTAAAGGGCCCACGGCTGGATATGTCCTGGGCTCCACCTTCTATTTCCTGTGCTAGCCCTATAAAAGGACTGTTCCTGCATTTCCTCTTTGCATTGCATCGGAGTTACTTCAGCCCTGGAGGCTCCTGCCTGCCAGTGCTCCGACAGGTCCTTGGTGTTCTTCATGGAGCTCCTTGTCTCGCCTCGTCTCGTTATATCTTTGTTGCCTGAGGTCCCAGTCCAGGTGTCCTGGTGTCTCATCTCCTGATGTCTCGCTTCCTGGTGTTCCAGCCCTCCTTGGTGTTTGTTCTTGCTCTGGAGCCTTCTGTTCTGCCGGCCGTGGATCTCCAGATGACGCTTCTCCGTCTTGGGAGATGCCAGCAGTGGACTGATGTCCTATGCTCCTGAGCCATCCTGTCCTGCCAGCCTTTGTGGTGCTTTGGATGACATCGGCTTCATCGTCGAAGTCCCGCCTTGACTGGATCCTCTCCTGCGCTTGTCCTGCTCTCCGCGTGGTCCTTGACCAGCCTCCTCAGGCTGAGTAGGGCACACAGTGGGACAGGGTGGTCCACGGCCAGCCCATTGGGTCTGCCCGTGAAGGTGGGCTGAGTAGGGCGCCCTGAGAGACAGTGCCAATGTCTACCTTCCCAGCTTCTCGTCTCGTCAGGATTTCGTCAAGATCCTCGTCTTGTCTCTGATGCTGTCGCGAAGACATGACAAGTGTCATGTCTTCGCATCAACTTGGTATCATGTCTTCGCATTAACCATTGTCTATGATGCTGTCGCATCAACCTTGGTGTCATGTCTTCATGTCAAGGTCTCCATCTGCCCTCATCCTCAGGCTGGCCTGCTGCTGCACGCCGATCCAAGCGGCAGGTGCAAAAGGGCTTGGAACGGTCGGAGGACCGTTTACCTACCAACATCATCTTGCTGTTGGCCTTGGGAGCTTGCAGGCCTAGCAGGGGGTAAGACCGTGTTCTGCCATGCTGGGACACGTCGCCAACCCTTGGTTCGGTCCTGGATCCGTCTGGGGTCGGACCGAGGCCCAAGGGCACACGAAAAACCTGTGTCACACCACAAAATGCAAGGCCTTCCAAGGCCATCTGATCTACACAACAAAATGTAAGGCCTTGTTTCCGGTAACGTGTTCCGGCGTTGGATCTGTCTTGTTCCTGAAGTTCGTCTTCAGTCTTGTCTGTGTTCCTGGACTGGCTTTGGGACCGAAAATTTTTTTTCAGGATTCCTTGTTATGACCTGTTGGAGGTGCCAGCTGTCTGGATTTTTACGACCTGCAGGAGTCGCCTGCATCCAGACTTGTTGTCATGTTTGCCAGGTTGGGGTTGTACGACCAGCAGGAGGCGCCTGCACTCCAACTGGTTTGCTGGTTTTGGGTTCCCACCCTGGGTTCCCTCCTCCAAGTCTTCTTGGTGTTTCTTGTGGTTTTTATTTATTTATTTATTTATTTATTTTTTTAATTTTTATATACCGAGGTTCTTATAGAGACTACAAATCACTCCGGTTTACATATAACGATAAACTGCCCAACAGAGATAAGGGGCTTTACATAGAACAGTGGCACATATGGAACAAATGTCTTGTTTGTGATGTTGGTTCTCTCTTTGTTCATTTGTACTGTTGTCTGCTTGTTGCTCGTTTGTCTTGCCTTCTGTTGTTGCTTCCCGTTCATGTGTTTCCCTTGCCCCTTGTTCCCTTGCTCCTCATTTCCTTGCTCTCCGTTCCCTTGCTCCCTCTTTTGTGGTTTTATTTTGTTTGTCATTCGCGCGGTCTCCGTTCGTGCGGTCTCCGTTCGTTCGGTCTCGTGTTCCCTTGGTCTCGTGCTTCCTCGGTCTCTTGCTCCCTCGGTCTCGTGCTTCCTCGGTCTCGTGCTCCCTCGGTCTCGTGCTCCCTCGGTCTCATGCTCTCTCGGTCTCTTGTCATTGTCTTCTTGTGTTTCTTGCCTGTTTCATGCAGTCCCCAGGATTACCAGCTTCCACCTTTTGGACCCTCGGATACCCTCTGTTTGGTATGGGCTGATACCTTCTTCCTCGGACTGTTGACAGGAGGTTTGAGGAGGGGGTCTTTGAGGGGGGTACTGTTATGAACCCTGCCCGCAGAGCTAATCCCCGCGAGCAGGCACTCACCTCGCTTCCCATGCTGCTGCCCAATGCGGCTGGATGCCGCCGAAGTCAGGCCTTCCCACGCGGCCGGTCCCACAGACTCTGCTACCCTTTGCGGGGCCGGAGGCCGCCCTTATGTCTTGCCTTCACCGCGGACTTCTCCATCTTCAACGCGACACGGATCCGCCGATGTCCTTATCATCCCCGGGACTGGAGGCCGCAAGCCCTGAACTGGATTGGCGGCCGGAGCCGCCCTCGGGGCTTCCTGCAGCGGCTGGAGCCACTGCCGTCGTCGGGCCTGCCTTCTAGGCCCAGCCCTGCTTCTACGTGCTGACGTCGGTGCAGGGCCACTGTCCACGGTCCTGCATAGTCCTGCTTCTTCCTCCTAGACGTGCGGTCGTGCCTCTCTTCCAGATTTAAAGGGTCCACGGCTGGATATGCCCTGGGCTCCACCTTCTGACTGTTTCCTGTGCTAGCCCTATAAAAAGGCTGTTCCTGCATTTCCTCTTTGCCTTGCATCGGAGTTACTTCAGCCCTGGAGGCTCCTGCCTGCCAGCGCTCCAACAGATCCTTGGTGTTCTTCGTGGAGCTCCTCGTCTCGTCTCGCCATGTCTTCGTTGCCTGAGGTCCCCGTCCAGGTGTCCTATTTTATTTTTTTATTTAACATTTTTATATACCGGCATTCGTAGGACACATCATGTCGGTTCACAATTAACTGAGAAAGGAAAGGAAATTACATTGAACAAGGGGGGTTTAACTGGGAGAATTGGATAATAATTGGATAAAAGGAACAAGGTAAAAAGCGAAGAACGAGAGAAAAGAGAAAGCAAGCATGGATAACTTAATTGGAAAGATATGGGTTTAAAATTACATATTACATATGTGAACTTATTTACAACGTTGGGGGGAGGGGTGAGGGGAGAGGGAAAGGGGGGGGAGAAAATATGCGAGAGGGGAGGTAAAGGTAAAGGAGAGATTGATATGGTAAAGAAGGCGGGGGGGGGGGGGCTGAAGAGGCTAAGAGGCGGGGGGGGGGGGGGGGTGGGGAGTGGAGGGGGGAGTTAGGGGAGCATGGGGTGTGCTGGAAGGGTTACCAGGGTGGGAAAGGTGGGAAGGGCTGTATGGAGGATGCAGGTTCCTGTATGCGTGGGAGGCCTAGGGTTGAGAGGAGTTGGGGTAGGCCTGTTTAAACAGCCATGTTTTTATTCCTTTTTTGAAGTGGCTCAGGGATGGTTCTAGTCGGAGTTTGGCCGGGAGGGAGTTCCAGAGGGAGGGGCCTGCGATAGAGAAGGCTCTTTCCCTGGTGGCGGTGAGGTGCCCAATTTTGAGTGAGGGGGTTTGGAGGGTGCCAGCAAGGGCGTTTCTGGTGGGGCGGTTCGATTGTCGGAATTGAGGCATATCTTCAAGCCAGGGGGAGCTGTTTTTGTATAGAGTGTTATGTAGGATGGTAAGTGTTTTGTATTGGGAACGGAATGCAATGGGGAGCCAGTGGAGATTTTGTAGTATGGGAGTGATATGATCGGATTTTCTTGTGTTTGTTAGGATACGTGCCATGGCATTTTGGAGGATTTGAAGAGGTTTAGTAGTAGAGGCTGGGAGGCCTAGGAAAAGGGCGTTGCAATAATCGAGTTTGGATAACATGGTGGTTTGCATGACGGTGCGGAAATCATGGGCGTGAAGGAGGGGCTTCAGTTTTTTGAGGGTTTGGAGTTTAAAGAAGCCTCCTTTTAGCAGTGATTTAATGTGGGATTTCAAATTTAGTTGGTTGTCTAGGTAAACTCCTAAGTCTCTGACGCTATGTGGTAGTGATTGAGCTTGTGAGGCGTTTTGGATCGTATGGTGGATCGAGTCGGAAGATTGATTTGTTAGGATAAGGATTTCAGTTTTGGAGGTGTTGAGTGCAAGGTGGAGATTGGTGTCTCATCTCCTGATGTCTCCTGATGTCTCCTGATGTCTCCTGATGTCTCGCTTCCTGGTGTTCCAGCCCTCCTTGGTGTTTGTTCTTGCTCTGGTGCCTTCTGTTCTGCCGGCTGTGGATCTCCAGGTGATGCTTCTCCATCTTGGGAGATACCGACAGTGGACTGATGTCCTGTGCTCCTGAGCCGTCCTGTTCTGCTAGCCTTTGTGATGCTTCAGATGACATCGGCTTCGTTGTCGAAGTCCCGCCTCAACTGGATCCTCTCCTGCACTTGTCCCGCTCTCCACGTGGTCCGTGACCAGCCTCCTCGGGCTGTGTAGGGCACGCAGTGGGACAGGGTGGTTCGCGACCAGCCCATTGGGTCCACTCATGAAGGTGGGCTGAGTAGGGCGCCCTGAGAGACAGTGCCAATGTCTACCTTCCCAGCTTCTCGTCTCATCAGGACTTCGTCAAGTTCCTCGTCTTGTCTGTGATGCCGTTGCATCAACCTTGGTGTCATGTCTTCGTGTCAAGGCCCTCATCCTCAGGCCGGCCTGCTGTTCCATGCCGATCCAAGCGGCAGGTCCAAAAGGGCTTGGAACGGTTGGAGGACCGTTCACCTACCAACATCATCTTGTTGTTGGCCTTGGGAGCTTGCAGGCCTGGCAGAGGGTAAGACCGTGTTCTGCCATGCTGGGACACGTCGCCAACCCTTGGTTCAGTCCTGGATCCATCTGGGGTTGGGCCGAGGCCCAAGGGCACACGGAAAACCTGTGTCACACAACAGAATGCAAGGCCTTCGAAGGCTGTCCGATCCACACAACACAAGATTTAACTTAGTTTAGCACTGATAAATGGAATCCTGTATAATAGACTAGATCTACAGTCTTATGCTGTTATAATTTATTCAGATAGTATTTTCCTTGTTTTTTATTAAGCCTATCTCTGTTATAATGCCTTTTCAAGTCTTTTTTCTTGATATTGTATAATTTTAATTTATAAATAAAAAGTTTAAAAAAAAAAGCTTTGGCACTGGTAAAGTGCTGCTTCTGATCCTCTCTGTACTGCAGTTATCTTACACACTCACTATGCCAGAAAGAGAAGCCATGTACTGCTGCTGAATTTGATTTTTCTCTTCACTGGGGCAGTGTAGAGATTGCAGTTCCAACAATGCTAGTGATATTTTTGTCTATGTCTGCCTGAACACCAATGAGCAGTGCACACTCAGAGACTGAAGAGTCTTACCAAGCTGCCAGTCCTTTTGGTTCTGTTAGTGCTTAACAGCTTTTATATGTATGGAGTCAGTCAGCACTAGTGTATCTAGCACAGCACACATATAATGTATATGTGTCTATATCTGTGTGTGTGATAAGGACAGATAAGGACGACTGGGTCAATAGTTACAGTATCGATAAATAAATTCATTGTAATATCCAAACCCCCAGTAGGCAGTGCACTTCAATAAATTATGTCTTGTCAGGAAAAGAGAAAGGAGAGAATGTTGACAGGGTTAGAAGCTTTGGCAGGGGTAACAATTAAAAAGTCAGTCCTGTACCTAAATTAAAGAGAGACTTAAATTATTGCACAATGGCAGGAGAGGAAGGCAGATCAAGTCAGAAGAAATTAAAATTTGGAGAGCATGTGCCACCTCTTCTTGTTCCTCTCTCTCTTCTTTTGGAGGAGGGCTAAAAGGTGGGACAGTCCCCCAAGATTGGCAGTAGCAGGGTAGGGGCAAGTGCAGAGGCAGGAAAAGAGCAATAGCCATAAGATCTTCTACATTGGTTACTGCTTCTTATTTCATTTCATTTACTATCATTTATCAATCACTTTTACAGATTAAAATTGCACAAAGCAATGTTCAATATTCAATAAAATATACAATACATAAAGTATCATAAAATGACACCTGAGGCAATGGAGACAGTATTTTCAGCAACTGATTCTGAAGAAGAATCTTGTCTGGGATTCTCTGAACCAGAACTTGAAGAGCTAGTAACCAAAGAGAATATGAGAGCTTAGTCAGTAGCACCTTACCCTCCAGTAAGATGATGAAAGAGAGAGATGATACTGATGTTGTTGAGATCATCCACCAGGAAGATCAGGCAGTGCAGGTAGAGAGTGTGAGTGATGCTGCTGCCATTTTTCCTCAGGGTCCACCCTTGACCTGAACTCCAGTCCCAACATCAGTCCTCAAGGATGTAGAGAAGGGATTAAGGAAGAAATCCCTGATCTGGAGGCACTTTAAAGTGAGGGGGACCTGTGTTTTGCTTAGTGTATTCATTGCAGGAAGGATATCAGTTGAAGGAAGCAAGTGGTGTTGTGGGCCTGCCCACGCGCTGCTTACCAAAACGCGGCAGACCGCTGCCAATGTTGTCCTCCGCGTACAGCAGGGTAGAGCCATCAGGAGCCTTCTCTCCACGGCTGAGGTCGCCGCTGCTGCTCCTGCTCCATCTTCATGGCTGGAGCTGCTGCCAGGGTCCTTACATGGCAGGGAAGCTGTCCCTTCTGATGCCTGCTCTTCCTTCCATCTTCACGGCAGGGAGCTGCTCCTCTTTGGGCCTCCCTCGTGGTAGGGACACTGCCAGCTTGTCCATCTCTTCCTGTCTCACCTTAGATGCAAGCGCACGCATCCTCTCGAGATTTAAAGGGCCAGAGGTGGGAAAAGCCCCACGGCCCTTTGGAGTGACATCATCCACCACTTCCTGCTTCAGCCCTATAAAAGGGCCCTGCCTCCTTCCTTCAGTGTCTTCGGATCGGGTTTTCACATCATCTGTGTGCTTCCTTCCGATCCAGGTCTTCCGTGGTCTCCTGTGCCTTGATGGATCTTCATTCCAAGTTCTTCATGTTCCTGATCTTCGTCTCCTTGATGTCCCTGGTCTCGTCCCTCATCGGAGCTCCCTCATCGCCTGTCTTCTGTTCCTGATGATCCAGATGTTCTGTGTCCAGATGTCCTGATGCCCCAAGTCCTGAGGTGCCACATTCCATGTTCCTGATGTCCGACATTCCTGTCTCGACTCCGTCCGTCTCATCTTCAGCTCTTCGTCCAGTTCCTAGGTCCCTTGTCTGTCCACCTCTCTTGGTGTGCCATGTCGTGGTCCGTGACCAGCCCGTGGGATGGCTGTGCAGGGTGCCTCATGGTACAAGGCCTTCTTCTCGTCTGCAGCACAAGCCTCCGGGAGACTTCTGTTTTTAATGTTCCAAGTTCCGAGTTCCAAGTTCCCAGTCTTGAATCCTGAGTCTTGAATCCTGTCCCAGTCTTCGGAGTTCCTTGCCTGCTTCCATCCATGCCCAAAACTCTGCCAGAACCTGCTCCACTTCAGCATGGTCCGCGACCAGCCACAGGCGGCTGTGTAGGGCACGCCCCGGTGCAGGCCTCTACTGAATCTTCGACATGTTCCAGTCTCAAGTTCCACTACTTCGCCTGGAGTCTGCTTCTCGCTCAGCGTGGTCTGCGACTAGCCATGGGTGGCTGTGTAGGGCGAGCTGCAATGCAGTTCTCACCCAGTACTTTCGCCTGAGTCCTGAAACCTGAGACCTTCTGAGTAACCTGAATCCTTGTCCGAGTCTTCTGAGTAATCTGAATCCTTGTCTGAGTCTTCTGAGTTCCAAGTCCTCGTCTGAGTCCTTCCAAGTTCCAAGTTTTCATCTTGTTCCTGCCCTCAGCCTCCGTCTGGCCTCATGCACTCGTTGTTCCCAAGCGGTGGGTCCAAAAGGGCTTTCGAGTAGCCAGAGGCCTACTCCAGAGATCAGCATTGCATTGCTGTGTCTCCTTGGTGCATATAGGTCCAGTGGAGGGCTGATTCTGCCTGGTTCCTGTTCCGAGTTCCTTGCCTTAGTTCCAGTCCTGCTTGTTCCTGCTCCACCCATGCTTGCATGCTCTCATCTCCCATGGTTGGCTCGGGGCTCCTCTCTGAGTCGTAACGTGGTTCAGGGGCTCTCGCTCTCCCATGAGCTAGCGGCCACGCCCATACCAGGACCTGTAGGTCATGGTCGCAACACAATATGGTCCAGCTCCCTGGGTTCCGTGTGACCTGCAGGAGGCGCCTGCACCCAGGTTCCACATCTAGCGTCCAGCACCTTCAATGTCAAGAGTCCTCAAGCATCAGGGAGTACTTCCATTTGAGTATACTCCACATCAACACTCCGGGTTCATTCAACCTGCGGGAGGCGCCTGCACCCTGGACCTGTCTTCATCTTGTTTCTTCTAACTCATTCCCTGCTTGCATTGTCCTAGTGCTTGCCATGGGGCCATCTTCAGTTTAATTCATCTCTCTGCTTCCACAAGTAGTGACTACAGCTATGGATTACATGTTGGTTCTTCGCAGACGTCATCTTCCTGCATTCACCTTTATGACCTCAATTCAGCAAATCACCCTGAATCCTCAGTTTAACCCAGCCCTTGCTTCGTGCAAGTAGATTCTACCCAGGATCACCATCGCCAGGTATTCTGCATCCAGAATTCGCCACCAAGAGTCCTCCAGCATCCTTCTCGCAGCATTCCAAGCACCCAGAATCAGGATTGGAATGTTCCTGATTCCCTGCCATCCGCTCTGCTGTACAGCCTCACTGCTAAGCTAAGGACTGCACTACCCCCTTCCAATAGTCCAGGATGCCTGCACTGCTGTGCTATTTGTCCTCCTGATGGGACCCTGTCTTCAGTGAGAACCATGGCGATTCAACTTTACCATCCTTGAATCCATGAGAACCATGTGGTTATCTTCAGTCTATCACCCCAGGAAGCCTTCTGTATGCCTCAATGAGATCACTGAGTATTCTCCAACTCCGGTGTCTTCCACCAGTGATTCACTTCTGCTGGGACATTAACCATTGCCTTCATTTGGCCATCCATATGTGGGGATTCACTATGTACCCGTTGGAATTCTCCGCTGTCTTCGAGCCTGTCCCTTGAAGCTCCATCCATCATAAGTGGCTCCTTGACTCAGTCCTAAAAGGTACCTCCTCTTCACCGTCTTCTGGGTATCTCCTTCGACTGAGCCATGTTCATTGGACTTCCATCCGAGTCCTCCTGACACCACTGTATATCCAGAAGCAAATGTAAGTTTGTCCACTACACTCCGGAGTACCAGCCTCACATCTATAAAATCCAGCTTGATGCCTGTTCCACCTTTCCCATGCTACCATCATGAAGATGATGCTTGTCTTCTTGCCACCTTTGTTCTAACCACCATAAACCAAGAACTGATCTTCACTCCAAGATGCTACCTTCATTTGTTCTCCTGCTCATCTTGGACTCCTTGTCTTCGATCTCTGCAACCTTGATCACTAGAACGTGAGATGTAAGCCTGCTGTCCCACAATCCCATACCCTGCTTGTTTCATGTCTTCAGTGTCTTGTCTACGTCTTGCCTGGATCTTCAACATTCTTCACCATGTCTTCAGTTATAGTATTACCATCACTAAAGTTCCTTGCAAAGAACTTCCAACTTCTGTCCTTGGACCCATGATTGTCCCCTGACAATATGGAGTGCGCCTCCACCCTTCCAAGCTGTTGATAGGAGGCTTGGGGAGGGGGTCTTTGAGGGGGGTACTGTTGTGGGCCTGCCCATGAGCCGTGGGAAGACACCCCCCCCCCCCACCTACCTGCTCTCCGAAACACGGCAGACCACTGCCGACTTTGTCCTCCACGGCCCAGAGGCCGTGGCAGAGCTGAGCCATCGGGAGCCTTCTCTCTGCAGCTGAGGTCGCCGCTGCCGCTCCTGCTCCATGTTCGTGGCTGGAGCTGCTGCCGGGATCCTTACACGGCAGGGAAGCCATCCCTGCCAGTGCCTGCTCTTCCTTCCATCTTCACGGGAGGGAGCCGCTCCTCTTCGGGCCTCCCACGTAGTAGGGACGCCACCAGCTTGTCCATCTCTTCCTGCCTCACCTTAGGCACTAGCGCACGCCTCCTCTTGAGATTTAAAGGGCCAGCAGTGGGAAAAGCCCCGCGGCCCTTTGGCGTGACATCATCCACCACGTCCTGCTTCAGCCCTATAAAAGGGCCCTGCCTGCCTTCCTTCAGTGCCTTCGGATCGGGTTTGGACATCGTCTGTGTTCTTCCTTCCGATCCAGGTCTTCCGTGGTCTCCTGTGCCTTGATGGATCTTCATTCCATGTTCTTCGTGTTCCTGATCTTTGTCTCCTTGATGTCTCTGGTCTCATCCCTCGTCGGAGCTCCCTCGTCGCCTGTCTTCTGTTCCTGATGTTCCAGATGTTCTGTGTCCAGATGTCCTGATGCCCCAAGTCCTGAGGTGCCATGTTCCATGTTCCTGATGTCCGACGTCCCTGTCTCAAATCCGTCCGTCTCATCTTCAGCTCTTCGTCCAGTTCCCAGGTCCCTTGTCTGTCCACCTCTCTTGGCATGCCATGTCGTGGTCCGTGAACAGCCCGTGGGATGGCTGTGAAGGGCGCCTCATGGTACAAGGCCTTCTTCTCATCCGGGAGACTTCTGTTTTTAATGCCTTGCTTCTGAGTATCCAGAGTTTTGAGTCTTGTCCCGGTCTACGGTATTCCCTTGTGCCTGCTTCCATCCATGCCTAAGACTCTGCCAGAACCTGCTCCGCTCCAGCATGGTCCACAGCCAGCAACAGGCAGCTGTGTAGGACGCGCCCCGGTGCAGGTCTCTACTGAATCTTCGCCATGTTCCAGTTTCAGTTTCACATCTTCATCTGCAAGCTGCTTCGCCTACAGCATGGTCCACAACCAGCCATGGGCAGCTGTGTAGGGCACACTACAATGCAGTTCTCACCCAGTACTTTCGCCTGCCTTTTGAATCTTTGCCTGAAACTTCCGAGCAACTTGGATCCTTGTCTGAGTCTTCTGAATCTCTTGAATCCTTGCCTGAAACCTCCAAGCAACTTGGATCCATGTCCGAGTCTTCTGAATCTCTTGAATCCTTGTCTGAGTCCTCTGAATCTTCTGAGTTTCCTGAATCCTTGTCTGAGTCCTCCGAGTCTTCTGAATCTCCTGAGTCCTTGTTTAAGTCTTCATCCGAGTCTCCTGAGTATCCAAGTCTTTGTCTGAATCCTCTGACTATCCTGAGTCTTCGTCCAAGTCTTCATGTTCCTGCCCTCAGCATCTGTCTGGCTTCACGCTCTTGTCGTTCCCTAGCGACAGGTCTGGAAGGGCTATCAAGTGGCCAGAGGGCTACTCTCGAGATCAGCATTGCATTGCTGGATCTCATTGGTGCATGTAGGTCCAGTGGAAGTCTGAGCCTGCCTAGTTCCTGTTCCAGAATCCTCACCTTGTTTTTGCTTCAGCCCTGCTCCTGCTCCACCCATGCTCATACCAGCTCACATCCTGCGGTGTGTCTTGTGTCTCCTCCCTGAGCCATGCCGCGGTCCAAGGGCTCACATCTTCCTTAGATGGGACTGCGCCTCCGAGCAACCCAAAACCCGGCCTGACGGTGTGCTCTGCAACAAGTGGGGCATCTGACAAAGGTTGGTATGCAGCATTGCCTGCAGAAGCAGTACTTGCTAGCTTTGGCAATAGGGGAGGGTGGCAGTACTAGCCTGGGGACACCTTCTGCCACTCAAAGTAAAAGCCAGAGGAAAGGGTTTGAAAAGAGGAAGCCTTTTGCCCATGTTGATCCCACAGCTCCTTCTAACAGTCAGGTGGCAGGCTAGAAGTCCCCAGTCATGCATCTCAAGTGGCAATCCATCATTGAGTAAATGGGATGGTCTTCAATAGCACTGTCTTTGGGCATGAGGCAGGCAGCATTTAAAGTAGTAATGAGAAAGTCCATATTCAGCCACCACATGCTTCTGCTAGTTAGCGAGAGGAGAAGTTCACAGCAAGGAGTTTGAAGAGAACAGTAACTGCCCTGCTTTTTTGAAAAAATAATCCTTCTTCAACTAGAAGCTCATCTAAAAGGAAAGTGTTAGAAAAAGAAGATAGCCTGCTACCACCAGGTACTGGGAGGGGCCAGGGAGGAAGGGTATCTTCCTGCTAAAAGCTGACTATCTTTGGAAATTCTGAGGAGTATTGTGGAAAGAGACTGAATTTATTGTTTGTATTTTATGGACTTTGTTACTTTTGGTACACTATCAACTGCTGGGTGTACTATTTTTGAACTTTATGTTATACCTGCTCACCACCTTCAGTAAAGATTTTTTTTGAAAGAACAATCTGAGTGCTAGTGTGGTACTTTTTGGAACGACTGGGTAGACAGCAAAAGAGCGCAAGTGTGTAAAAAACTCTTAGGGCCTTGAAAGACTTTCTTCCCCACCTGTGCAGGAACCCTGGCAGGTCATGCGGTTGTGCCACTCCTGCCCAAGAGCTGAGTAGGTCGAGGGCTAAACCTGCAGGTTATCTCAGACTAATTCTTCCCCTGTAGTAGGTGTAGTTTAGGAGTTGAACTACTCCTGGATGTCCCTTCTCTCTTACAAGGGTAAGAATCCCTCTCCTGTGGAACCTCAAATTCCAAGGCTGAGCACAGTCTTCATGGTTACCTCTATCAAACATCTTACAAGATGTATTTTCAACATCCAAACACATTCTCTGGTGTCTCAGTCAACTTTTATATCACTCAAAACTCACTAATACTCTGCATGGATGAACTCTTTCATGACTTGACCAAAAAAATACCATCTCCTGAGCCTCAAATCTATAGAAAATTCCTAAGGTAAACTCACTGTCCTCGAGAATATTTCAGCAGAAAAAATAAAAGATCACATAGATGCTCATGTTCTACTACATTCCCATATCTAGATTTCAAGTTCTAGTGAAAGTACTTCTGTAGTAATTATTATGGCAGAGTATTATATGTCATATTCATATATCGTATCGTGTTTGGTTCTTGAATAATAGGATCCTGAGAAAAATCTTGAGCTAAAGTCACTCTCCTAATATTCTTACAATGCCAAGATATAGAAATAGTCTTAGTGTTCTATTTGACTGCTGGATAATGGGATTCAAAGTAAAATCTGTAGGAAATAATGCTTCAGTCTCATCTGAATCCTAGGGGTGAGGCAACCAGTGAGATGATCCTTCATTGAAGAGTTGCAGCTTCAGTCAGCAAGATTACCACCAATTGGCCTTTGGTTTATCATTTACCTTCACTTCCTGCCATTATTTACTCTTTCTTTGTACAGCTAGTTACCTGTCTCCTTTTTGTTACCATTATTTTAGAGTGGGACTACATCTGCTATCCTCCAGTACCTTGGAACCTTCCCTGTCTCTAAACACAAGTTGAGCATAACTGGGTAGGATGCACTCAGCATATTTCTTAGTTTTTTCAGTATCTTGGGTTAACCCATCAAATGCTATTGCCTATTTACTCTCATTTGTGTAAATACTTCCTCCTCCGTAAATGTGTTTGTGATCATTTATGCTCCTGATTCCTGCCTTAGGAACATCACTTCTCCTTATTCAGAAAATACTGATCAAGTGAACTTGTTGATTATGTCTGCTTTCTACTGATAACTCTCCTTGCTAAAACCACTTCTCTTTATATCTTAACTATTCCCCCTTTTGTTTTCTCCCTCATTTCTACTAGATGAGATTCTTTATCTTCCTTTTATTAATTGGTTAATACTTTCCTTTGTTTGTACCTTTGCTTATCTAGGTGCCCACCCTGTCTCTCTTTGTCTATCCTGATCATTTTGTCTATTCTCCTCCATGAGATTTTTTTTAATTTTCTTATTTCTTCTACCTCCTTAGAAAACCATATTAGTTGGTCTCCTCTTCCATTTGCAAGCCTGTCTTAAATATATAAATGCATGCATTTATGTTCATAGTTTCTTAGTATTCCTCAGGTCCTGAATTTCAGATAGGGCTTCTGTAACACTATCACTCTTTATTATAAAGTTTAGAGTCCTAGTCCTTATATGGTTCAATATTAGATTCAGATCTGGCTTCAGCCAAACAGTAGAATGATAACAAAACCTTAAATTTTCCCTTACCATGAGGTCACTTACACTGCCTCCAACTATCAGTACCATCTCCTCGCATATATTCTTCCTATGTGCCAAAGGAATGCTCTTTACAGGATATAGAGCTGATGTTCCATAAGGTAAGCTCTAATCCACATCTGGAAACTTGTAGTTGTCTACAAGCAGCGTCTCCTTTTTGTGTGCCATCCTTATGACTTCTTGTCATGTCTGAATTTGCCCCTTTTGCCTAGGCTTGAGGTTTGTATATCACTTCCATGTATAAATCTTCCAAGACAGCTCACAATAATTCAGCTGTTCCATGCTGTCCTTACATCTCAGTGGCAATGGCTACTATTATGTTCCTAATATAAAAAATTACTCTTCTCCTCTTTTTGCCCTATTCTGTCTCTTCTGAAGAAATTCTAACCTAGGATGGTTGCATCCCAAATCTTGGTTATCTGTGATTGCTACTGTAGATCTCGTGGGTGGTAAGCTGTAATTTAGTATAGTCACTTGTGCAGCTTGAGGATATATGGTAGGATTTCCCTATAGTACATAGGGATGTATACAGTTCTTTAGGTGTTATTACCACTTAAGAAAACCCACTATGAATTAGATAAATTATAGAAATTAAATTGAAAATAAATACAATTTTTAAATTAAAATACATTTTATAGAGAGCTAATCTGGCATATGATAATAGTAGTATTCAGTCTCAAAACTTTGTTATAATTGTTACACAGATAGTTGAGAAACCAGTTCCCAGAAAAGACATCAATAACTTCATAAACAACAACAATTTTTTCAGTTAAGTAATGATCTTTTCTCTCTCTTAATGTTTTTGTGTTTCAAGTAGGTTATATTATTTATGGTTTCTTTAAGGACTGATTCTTTGTCTGCTTTCTTTTTCAACGGTGTCCCAAGAAGAATTCCTTCCTTCAAGTATGAAAGGACTTTTTCAGGTGAGTATTATTTGTTTGTAGACTTACTCTTTGTATTTCCCTTTCTGTATGTGTGTATCTTCTATCTTTCACTGGTTGTCTTTAACTTTCTTTCCTTTTTACTAATTCTTTTCTTTTTCTTTAGTGTGCACTTAGCTTAATTTTCCTCGATTCAGGAGCTTGAGGGTAGGGGCTAGATTTTGCTGTTAGAGGGTGAGGCTTCAGGAACCCAGAATATAGAATAGCTTTAGCTATTTGAGTTCGACTCTGGGGGTTGATGCTAGGAAACATGGCCTGAAGTTTCACTCTCCACTTTTCAGCCACATCATCTGTATGAGGGACCTACTATGCTATCTTTAAAAAGTATACCTGCTAAGTGTATACTGCGTGTGTGTCAGATGTCTTAATGGACTCTTCTTCTAGCTCTACAAAATAAACAATAATTATTAATATCCCTGTCTAAAACTGAGAGGGAGCTGCAAATAGATATACTGTATCTCATGACTGTGTGTCAATTCAGATGAGTTTTCTTTGGAGGAAGTCAAAATAATAATACACATATGCTTTATACACAAGCATTCACACTATCTCTTTTGAACTGGAATCTCATAATATATACCAGCTATAGTTAATCTTCTTTTATCTCAAACATAGGAATTGTTTCAGATATATTTGCAATCTGAGGTTCCAATTATATATATATATATATATATATATATATATATATATATTTATATGGTACTTTTCTTTAATAAAAGCATGTCAGGTTGTCATTTAATTGAGCACTACCTTTCCTGTCAATAATGCCTTTAAAAATTATAAAGGGATATTTACAATCACTGGATTATGTCTTTATCTCCTTTCTTTTATCTGCAAGAAAGGCCAGCTTGAGGTATGCTCAATCTTATTTTCTCCTTTATCTGCAGGGGGATCAACCTGAATTATATGAGCTTAGTGCTTTAAAGAATTCTTTAACTTTAATGTAAACACACTAAACAGCATTTCCTTTCATTCAATCCAATCTTAAACTCTAAAAATGCCAATACATTTCACAGTTTGCCAAATTTTTATAATTAGCTAAAAATTATTTTTATTACCTCTTTTATAGATTTATATAGGTTAATTGTTATTTTCCATTCGGCCACACACAAACCTATGTATTTTCTAACTAATTTATGTGTTTTTAACTTCTGCTAGGCCTTAAATGAGGGCTCCAGTTGTGCAGCTCCACTGCTCTCAGCACAGCTTCAGTCAGGATCTCTCAAATTCTAAAGTGTCAGATCCCTTTTTTCAGTCGTGAATTTAGGGATGCCATTAAAAATAGTACTTAACCTAAGTAAATATACTATTTAGGACATTAACATCTGAATAAAACTTCTTTGGTACATATAGGGTGCATCAAAAGGAGTTTTAGAACTTTTCAAAATCTTCCTGAACAGGAGTAAATGTTATAAACGTTTTTGTGCTTAGTCTAAGAGTTAGTGTCAATCCTCATGCCTGCTTACACCTAGTTACAGGTACAAATATGGGCCTGGATTTGCTTTGTGATAAGTGCCAAACCTGATGTATTTCCTGCATTTAACCACCAGGGAACCATTGTGGAAAGGGAAAGGGAAAGGGAAAGAGAAAGAAAGAGAAAGAAAGAAAGAGAGAGAGAGAGCCATAGTGCCCTCTCCCTAGACAGGTATTTGTATCCCTATAGTAGGCCCACCTAGTAACTCGAGGTGAGGGTTAGGTATTTGTGTAGGGGGTTAGGGGCCACTTTGACATTCAATGTGAGACGTACGAATGGAACAGTGGCCTCTTGTGAAGATCTGAGGACCGACGGAGAGAGGAAACTCACTCCAAGATGAGATTTGGGAAATGTTCTCTCAACCTAGCTTGATGGACTCTCTACATCAAGTTACTATTCGACCACTCCAAATATTGCAAAATTCCGCTGCTAGAATTTTAACAGGCAAAAAGAAAAGAGACCACATCACAGGTACACTTGCTGAACTTCACTGGCTTCCAATTGAACAAAGAATACAATACAAAGCATTGTGTATAATTCATAAATTAATCCATGATGAAAAGGCCAACTGGCTTAACACAGCACTGCGCGTACATGTTCCCGAAAGAAACCTGAGATCTGCTAATAAAGCTCTACTAACTGTTCCTTCTGTTAAATCAGCATGCCTCACACAAGTAAGGGATCGAGCACTGTCACTGGCTGGTCCTCTACTATGGAACTCCATGCCACTCGAAATAAGGCTGCAGAGAAATTTGAAACTATTTAAAACTAGTCTGAAAACCTGGCTTTTTAAACAAACTTTTTATAAAGACAAAGGGGCGGATTTTAAGAGCCCTGCTCGCCTAAATCCGCCCAAATCCGGGCGGATTTAGGCAAGCAGGGCCCTGTGCGCCAGTGAGCCTATTTTACATAGGCCTACCGGCGTGTGCAGAGCCCCGGGACTCGCGTAAGTCCCGGGGTTTTCGGAAGGGGGCGTGTCAGGGGCGGGGCCGAGCGCCGCGCCGTTTTTGGGGCGTGTCGGCAGCGTTTTGGGGGTGGGCCCGGGGGGCGTGGTTACGGCCCGGGGCGGTCCGGGGGCGTGGCCGCGCCCTCCGTACCCGCCCCCAGGTCACGTCCCGGCGCGCGGGGATTTACGCCTCCCAGAGGGAGGCGTAAATCCCCCGACAAAGGTAAGGATGGGGTTTAGACAGGGCCGGGGGGGTGGGTTAGGTAGGGGAAGGGAGGGGAAGGTGAGGGGAGGGCAAAAGAAAGTTCCCTCCGAGGCCGCTCCGATTTCGGAGCGGCCTCGGAGGGAACGGAGGTAGGCTGCGCGGCTCGGCGCATGCCGGCTATACAGAATCCATAGCCTTGCGCGCGCCGATCCCGGATTTTAGCGGATACGCGCGGCTCCGCGCCTGATGCGCCAGCAAAAGTAGGCCAAATCGCGCGGTTTGAAAATCTACCCCAAAGAGAAGGAGGAAAACAGTTGAAAGATAATGACGCACCAAGTAATCAGTTTTTTTCCTCTAATATCTCCAATTGCATATTAATGCTAGATTTGAACCGCTTGACAGTTTTTCAACCGGCATATAAGCTTTAAATAACACATAGTCTTTTCTTATTAAAATATGTTACCGTTCTATGTTGGCACATGTATAATTTGTATTCTATACCAATTATAGTTTTTTCTTATTGTGCCTTTCTGTAAACCGTTGTGATGGTGAATTAACTTAACGACGGTATAGAAGAGTTTTTAAATAAATAAAATAAATAAATGTATATAAACAATTCAAAACTGGAAACATTTTATATCAAACCAATAGCCTAATATAATTTTATATAATCCCTACTGGTGACTAAACCCACCAAATGCAGTTGTGAGGAACTTTGTGTGGACTTTTATGTCCCCAGGGAACCCTGTGTCAAATGGAATGGATATTTAATTAGACATTCACTTTAGGTACCCTCTCTCTGGTTGTGTTCAAGTTTAACTGGCCACCACTGATAAAAATTGAGTTTTTATTAATTTAAGAAAATTATGCAAATTAGTTGGCATCAGGTTCACCATGGTGATTCCCAGAATTTCTAAACTTATGTGGCAACTTCTACCCAAACTTCCCATCAAAACTGCCAGATTTTTTAATTTAAAAATTGTTTATTCTATTTTTTATTTACTTTTAAAGTGCCAACAGGCACTGTTGTGGCCACCCTCTGCTTCCTGACATCACTCAATATGATAGCAATGACCCCGGCCTATGCTACATTTCGCCTGGGGCTGTGCTCTGTCTCCCAGATGCAGTGACAGCATCCCCAGTGCTGCCGCTGTCTTTACTTTACTTTTCTGTAGCTGCGCAGCAAGACTCAGCTGATAAGCAATCAGACGATTTCCCCTCAAAGATCGCTACAGCTCCTGCCTCAGTTGGGCCTCATCTCTCCTGCCATAAGGAGCTCCCCAAGCTCCAGCTGCATTGCTCCTCCCTTCACGGCTGAGCCACTTTCATTTTTAAATCGGGGCTCTCAGCTGCTAGCATCAGGAAGTCTTCTCTCCCTCCTCAGCCATTCTCCAAGGCCTTCTGGAGCCCTCAAATTCACCTCAGGCTTCATTTAAAAAAAAATATAGGGCCAATTTTTCAGGTTTCAGGACTCCAGCACTACATCGGGCCAATGAACAACTCCCCCTCCCCCAACAAGCAGGTAAATAAAATTCTTTATACCCAATTCACACTACCACATCCAAGTCTGCCTCTGCCATAATAGCTTACGGGACAGTGATTTTGATAACAAGACTGTGAGCCTTTGCACACAACTCTCCAACATGATGATTTACTACCCTATGTCTTGATTTTCTTTTTGTTTTCTTATTTTTCCATTAACAATTTCATCAGTTATCCCTCCACTACTTCTGATTTCTCTCTTCCAGAAGTTTTTTTCTTAATTTAAATTTTATTGGTATACAGGAGTCCTGAATTTTAAGATGTTTCAGTTACAATAATCTGAATTTACATTTTAGATACACATCCGTTATTCTGCCTTTGTAAAATTTGTTTCGACTTTATGACATACAAACATCTACTGGCAGATGCGTGCTAGCAAACTGTTAACTGTAAGGCCTGGTGAGGTGACACCTACAGGAAGACTTCTGGGTACTTCTTTGAACAGTGTCGGTGCAATATTTGTTTGTTTGTTGCGTGTCCCGGCCACAGCAGGCCTGCAACCTGCCCTACTCACCCCCTGGTCCCGGACTTGGCCCTTCTTCCTTAGCAGTGGTAGGCACTGCCACTTCCCCAAGTTCCTCTGGCTGCTCCGCAGCCTCCTCTGGTTCCAGTCAGGTCTCCCCACGTGCGTGTAGGGGAGACGCCGCCACCACATAATCTCTGCCATTTGCCTTAGGCGCGCGCTCGAGGGCCTTTCCTGACTTTAAAGGGGTCGCGGCGGGAAACCTTCCCGCAACCCTGGATGATGACGCTGCCAGGCTCTGCTATTTAAGGCAGGCCCCGCCACTTGTTCTTTGCCTTGGCAACGGGTCTCCACATTTGTCGTGTGCTTAGTTGCTTCTCCTTTGTTCCTGTTCCTGTTCCTGTGCTCGTCTGTTCCAGCCCTGCATTCCTGTTTCCAGTTCCTGAGTTCCAGTACCTGTTACCTGTTCCTGATTACCTTGGATGGATTCCTGGCTTTGACCCTTTCTCGCTCTTGATCACACTTTGGACAGATTCCCGGCTCTGACTTGGGCTCGTTCCTCGATCCTGTCTCCAGCCGCCTGCCCTGACTTCAGCCTGTGCTCGACCTTGTCTCCAGCCGCCTGCCCTGACTTCAGCCTGTACTTGACTTCATCTCCAGCCACCTGTCTTGACTCCAGCTTGAACCTGACTCTGCCTCTAGCATTTTACTTGGACTTGGCCTCTTTTAGGCTTCTGCCTACTTATAAGCCCCGACTTAACTTGTCCTCATGCTCTAACCTGCCTCAGCCTGTCCAGGCTTCTGGAACCAGGCCCTGCCCTGAACTCAGCTCCTTCGGACTCTGTGTCTCTGCTGCTTCCTGGCATCCTGCTTTGAACTTCTTCCTCGGGATCAACCACGCGGAGGCCCGCCTAAGACCAGCCGGCCCCGGTACCCAAGGGCTCAACCTGCAGGGACGAGGGCTGGTATTGGCAAAGCTCCAGTCAGCCTCCGCTTCCCAGTGTGCTCTGCCTCCTGACAGTGGGGACCTGTGAGGGTTTCCCCATGGGTAGTGTCAACTCCACCTCGATCCAAGAGTCCACCTCTGCAACATTGTTGGCCTGTTTTGGTGCATTCCTCTTCAGACATTAAAAAATGAAATGCTTTAAAATGTGTCTGTGCATTTTTCAGTACTATATTTTACTAAATTCCAGGTTATGTTGGAGAAAATAGGGATCATACATTGGTGCTGGATCCATTCCCCCATTTATAACATTGTTCTTATGGGACAACCAGTTTTGAGAAACAATTTGATCTAAAAATGTGGTTTTCAGGAACCAATTATTTCTAAAGTCTGAGAACTACCTGTATAAACAAACAATACTATTAAACACAACAGATTCCCAATTATCAACAAAGGAAAATGCATGTATTATATCTATTTGTTTTTCCATAAAGTTATCACTTCATTTGTAGGAATCGGTCACAAATGCATTTTGCTTGTTTTATAAAACAAACACATTGTCACTTTGGAAGTATGGAAGCAGAAGTTTTACTCCCTGAAGCAGCTGTTCACGGTGAAATACTGGGCAGGTTGGAAAATTATTTCTGAAAATCGATAAAAAGAAAAGGATTTCATTGACATGGAGAAATATCTTTGAAAATGGGAGCAATTCAACCAAACTATAGTTACATAATTGGAAATGGGTTGAGAAATATTGGAGTTGGAGGCTCATTGGAAATAATTCAGTTGCTTCCTGAGACTTTTTAAAAAAATTAATAAGGAAATTAAAAAGAAAAATATGGTGATATAATAAATGGGAAGGATAGGTGCAATACCACAAAAAAACAGGAGGTTTTTCTGACTTGTAATTTTGCCCTCTACCAAATCAGTGAGAATTTACTTGAATTTTGCATCTGAAGTCTTTTCCTCCTAAAAACAAAAAAATGTTTTTGTGCAATGAGCATTAAATACATAGGGACAGATTAATTGGTGGTGTGGGTGTATGGTAGTCAGTGGGCTTTCGGTATAATGTGGTTCATATGTGTCCTTTGTATATTTTGACAGTGGTGTTCAGAAAGTGGACTTGCTGTATGGATTGTTCTAGGCTCAGGTTGTTGGTGGGATGGAGTTTGTTGAATTCTTGGTGGAATTCAGGTGATGAAGATGTCATCAATGTATCTTAGGTAGAGGACCAGCTTCTGGGGGTAGGTATTGAGGAAATGTTGTTCTAAGTCTGCCAAGAAAATGTTGGTGCATTGTGGAGCCATGTGGGTACTCGTGGCAGTGCCATTGACTTGCAGGTACAAGTCCTCTTCAAATCTAAAGCAGTTGTATGTGAGGACAAAAATGGCAAAATTTGTTGGCCAGATCAGTTATGGGGGATGATATTCCTGATGGCTTGTAGTCTGTCTTTGTGGAGGATATTGGTGTAAAGGGAATCAACATCCATTATTGCCAGAATGGTATTGTCTGGGAGGTGACAAATAGAGTGGAGTTTCCTCAGAAAATCTGTGATTCTTGAAGGTAGTTGGGAGTGCTGATGGCATAAGGTCTGAGGATGGAGTCTATGCAGCCAGATACTCCAGGTATTGATGATGGAGACAATGGGGCATCCAGGGTTCCCTGGTTTGTGTATTTTGGGTAATGGAAAGTACCTAGCTAAGGTTCCTGGGGTGTGTATAGGTAAATCTGTTGGCATATTCCAGTGGGGAATCCCTTCAGGATTCTACAGTAGGGTCAGAGGGCAATGGTTTATAAAATGTTGTATTGGAGAATTGTCTCTTTACTTCTCATGTGTAGTCCAATCTATTCATGACAACCCAGCTCCTCTTTTGTCAGCTTCTTTGATAATGATGTCTGGATTGTTTTGGAGGCTATGGTGCTTTCTATTCTATGTAGCTGAAGTTGTGGGGCAAGCAATGCTGTTTATTGATTATTACAGATTGGGCATGTCATCAGAAGCATTCAATGTAAAACTCCAGTCCAGTGTTACACCCATCTGAGGATGGCCATTGGGTGTTTCTGTTTTTGATGTTCTGAGTAGGTGGAGAAGGTGTGTCAGCATCGTCTTCCACATGTGGCTGTGTGTTAGTGTGTTGGTTGTTATTGAAGTATTCCTTGAGTCAGAGATGGCGAAAATAGGATTCCAGATCACCACAGAATTGAATTATCTGTGTAGATTTGGTGGAGCAGAAGGAGAAACTCCACGAAAGGACACCTTCATCTGCCTGACTGAGTGTGTGGTTGGACAGATTAATAATGTTGGTGTGGTTTGGGGTATCTGTTGTATGACTTGGTACGGTATATAGGAGTCTGGATAGTTTTTGCCTCTTTCTTCTCCTTGAGCATCGTGAAATGTTTGTAGTAGATGGCTTGTCTCTTGTTGGAGAAATCCTGTTCAGTTGGGAAGTAAGTGGTACTATGTTGGCTCCACTTGTGATATAAGTTCATTGATGATTTGGCTTTGTCTATCATAAAGAATGCTGATTAGGTGATTGAGTAGTATTTTGAGAAAGTTTAGCACAATTTGTCTCTGTAGATTGTATGGTTATATGGATTTTAGAGGATATTTTATCCTGAGTTATTTAGGGATAATGTCCTGTTGTTTGCATTTAAATAGAAGATATCCATCTGTATCTGAACAAGTTTTTTCTTAAGGTTGAGGGATTTCCACTTCTTACGTCGAATCCAGTGCCTTCCATGTGGTGAAAAGTCTGCTGTAGCAAAAAATGACAGGAATCGGATGGTACCTTATAGATTAACCAATTTATTGAAGCATGAGCTTTTGCGAACAGAGTCCACTTCATCAAATATATACAGAGTCCACTTCATCAAATACATACAGAACAAAGAGAAGGCATTTTATTAGGCAGGACATGGTGTGGAGAGAGTGTTAATAGTATTATAGTATAGCCTACTGACAAATGAGGTAAGTGTGAAAAGACAGAATATTCTGATAATAACTAAGTTCATAGATAGTTGTAGTGTGTTCAATTAGAGCAGTGGTTTTTGAGAAAAGACAAAAGAAAGGCTCAAAACACCACAACATTCACTCTAATGAACCTATCAGAAAAGATAGGTCACTCCATGTATCCAAAGAAAGAGAAGACCACTGTCAGAAATAGGATGCTGGGCTTGATGGAACTTTGGTTTGTCTCAGTATGACATTTCTTATGTTCTTAAAGGAATATCTTATACCCAACCAGCCATAAAACTTATCAACAAATACGTTCTTTTGAAACCAAAACTATGTTTTCAGGTCTGAGAGAACTGAATCTGAATTATCACAAATCTGTCTTTGGAGGTGCTGGCCCCATCAACATCTCTCAAGATCCAATGATCTCTAAAACATCAAACTGACATTTAGGAATGATTGTATGTGGAATATTCAATCTCTGCTGCAAAGCAAAGGTATCACAACATTTGTTAGATATAAAAAAATATTGGAGGAAAGGAGGTTATTCTAGATGGGCATTGAAGAAGAAACAAACCCTTTCAGCTTACATTTCAAGGTATTCCAAATCTTAATTGTAAAATCAACAAAGGGTTGAACTCATGTTTAGGAGATACAGAAGATCTGGGAGTCTAGAGCAATAGAGCCAAATATTTTCTCATAAACCACTGCTCTAATTGAACTGACTGTATAGTCTCCAATTCCACAATAAAAACAATTTTGGAAATGTGGTCACTTTATAATACCACAGCATATTGGCCACACCCATATCCACCTCGGTTCTCTTTTTCTCTGTGTAATACAGATTTAGCTAGTTTAGCAGACTTTTTCTTCCAGAATATTATCAATACATATATGAATAGGAAAACGGTTTGTTATTCAGTTGATATATATGAAGAGAGATCCAGTGACTGCTTCTTATTCAAAAATTGAACAAAACAGATTATAAGTTTTACATTCTCAAGTTTATTTTACTTTTAGTTCACAGATCTCTTAGCAGAAGAGCCCTGGGATTTTTCTTGTATATGCTGAAATATAAACCTACTGTCCTCCGTTATAATCATAAGCTCCTGCTCTTTGGGTCCTCAGGAGTACTTTCCAATATCTTTATCTCTTGATGCCAAGCAGGAAACCACATGTCAAAATAACAATATAGAGATGATCACAGAGCAGAAAGTAAACATTTTATTGTCTGCCACAACAGCTTACTCAAACCTTACATGGAAACCTTTGGCATCAATTAGTATAAGAGCCTTTAATGTAACTCCAGCCTGTCATGTGCTTTATTGGTTTGCTTTCATGTTGGGGACAATCATGTGATACTAAAACACAATATGCACTGAAACTAATGGAAAGATAACTTTTTTGTTTGTTTGTGTGTGTATGTGTGCATATATGAATGTATTTAGGAGTATTATTATATACAGTATATGCTAATATAAAGGAGGTCAAAGGGTTTGACCAGCTAACTTTTGAGATTAGCTGGATAAAACCTGTGATCTGAATATTCTCCCCTGCTCCTCAGTTACATTTTGTACAGGCAACATGCTGCCCACATAAAACTGGCACTGGGGGCATTCCTGGAACATGGTTTCACTTTTTCTGGGTACCACAGAATGTTAGTGTTACCTGGACAAAATTAGCTGGGTAAGTCTGGTCAGATAAATACCTAAGCCTATTTTAAAACAGGTGCAAATGTACATGGGACCTGCTGTTTGTTGGCCAGATGGATTTTCCAAGGGAAACTCCACGTATGCTTGCAGTACCGCGAGTACAACACACTTACAGGATGGCCAGCACCATGATCATTTAAAAAATTGTCTTAGTATGAATGTTAAAATGGCACTTAAGGGGCGATTGTTGCACTGGTGGTGGACCCTTGGCCCAAGGTGGGGTTGACGCTACCCGTAGGGCAAGCCCCACGGGTCCCCATCATCAGGAAGCAGAACAGACTAGGGGAAGGAGGCCGACTGGAGCTTCACCAGTACCAGCCCACGTTCCCCGCAGGTTGAGCCTTTGGGTGCAGGGGCCAGCTGGTCTTAGGTGGGCCTCTGCCAGTGGATGTTGTAGAAGGTACTAATGAAACAGGAGAGTTAGGGCATCCCAACAGAGAGGTTCCATTAAAAGCAAACATAGTCCATAAGCCTATTTGTAAAATATCACCAAAGCTAATGATTTCCAAATTATCCCAAACAACTGAAAAGCAGGTTGTTAAAACAAACAAAAAACACACTTTGAAATGTCTGTATGCCAATGCCAGAAGTCTAAGAAGTAAGATGGGAGAGTTAGAGTATATAGCGGCAAATGATAAGGTTGACATAATTGGCATCACAGAGACTTGGTGGAAGGAGGATAACCAATGGGACAGTGCTATATCAGGGTACAAATTATATCACAATGATAGGGAGGATCAACTTGGTGGGAGTGTGGCACTTTATGTCCGGAGGGTATAAAGTCCAACAAGATAAAGATCATACAAGAGACTAAATGCTCAGTAGAATCTATATGGGTAGAAATCCCAAGTGTGTTGGGTAAGAGTATAGTGATAGGAGTATACTACCGTCCACCTGGACAAAATGGTCAGACAGATGATGAAATGCTAAGAGAAATCAGGGAAGCAAACCAATTTGGTAGTGCAATAATAATGGGAGATTTCAATTACCCCAGTATTGACTGGGTAAATGTCATATCAGGACTTGCCAGAGACATAAAGTTCCTGGATGTAATAAATGATTGCTTCATGGAGCAATTGGTTCAGGAACCAACAAGAGAGGGAGCTATTTTAGATTTAATTCTTAGTGGAACACATGATTTGGTGAGAGAGGTAACAGTGGTGGGGCCACTTGACAATAGAGATCATAACATGATCAAATTTAAACTAATAACTGGAAGGGGGACAATAAGTAAATCTGCAGCTCTAACACTAAATTTTCAAAAGGGAAACTTTAATAAAATGAGGAAAATAGAAAAAAAAACAAAAGGTACAGCTGCAAAGGTTAATAGTGTTCAATAGGCTTGGACATTGTTTAAAATGAGGCGCAGTCCATATGTATTCCACGCATTAAGAAAGGTGGAAGGAAGGCAAAACAATTACCGTCATGGTTAAAAGGAAAGGTGAAAGAGGCTATTTTAGCCAAAAAATCATTCTTCAAAAATTGGAAGAAGAGTCCATCTGAAGAAAATAGGATAAAACATAAGCATTGTCAAGTTAAGTGTAAAACATTGATAAGACAGGCGAAGAGAGAATTTGAAATGAAGTTGGCCATAGAGGCAAAAACTCATAATAAAAACTTTTTTTAAATATATCCAAAGCAAGAAACCTGTGAGGGAGTCGGTTGGACCATTAGATGACCGAAGGGTTAAAGGGGCTCTTAGGGAAGATAAGACCATTTCAGAAAGACTAAATGAATTCTTTGCTTCCGTGTTTACTGATGAGGATGTTGGGGAGATATCAGATCCGGAGATGGTGTTCAGCAGTGATGATTCAGACGAACTGAACGAAATCACCATGAACCTGGAAGATGTAGTAGGCTAGATTGACAAACTAAAGAGGAGCAAATCACCTGGACCGGATGGTATGCATCCTAGGGTACTGAAGGAACTAAAAAATGAAATTTCTGATCTATTAGTTAAAATTTGTAACCTATCATTAAAATCATCCATTGTACTTGAAGACTGGAGGGTGGCCAATGTAACCCCAATATTTAAAAAAGGCTCCAGGGGCGATCCGGGTAACTATAGACCAGTGAGTCTGACTTCAGTGCCAGGAAAAATAGTGGAAAGTATTCTCAAGATCAAAATCGTAGAGCATATAGAAAGACATGATTTAATGGAACACAGTCAACATGGATTTACCCAAGGGAAGTCTTGCCTAACAAATCTGCTTCATTTTTTTGAAGGGGTTAATAAACATGTGGATAAAGGTGAACCGGTAGATGTAGTGTATTTGGATTTTCAGAAGGTGTTTAACAAAGTCCCTCATGAGAGGTTTCTACAAAAACTAAAAAGTCATGGGATAGGAGGCGATGTCCTTTCATGGATTACAAACTGGTTAAAAGACAGGAAACAGAGAATAGGATTAAATGGTCAATTTTCTCAGTGGAAAAGGGTAAACAGTGGAGTGCCTCAGGGATCTGTACTTGGACCGGTGCTTTTCAATATATATATATATATATAAATCATCTGGAAAGGAATATGACGTGTGAGGATATCAAATTTGCGGATGATACAAAATTATTCAGAGAAGTTAAATCACAAGCAGACTGTGATTCATTACAGGAGGACGTTGCAAGATTGGAAGATTGGGCATCCAAATGGCAGATGAAATTTAATGTGGACAAGTGTAAGGTGTTGCATAAAGGGAAAAATAACCCTTGCTGTAGTTACACGATGTTAGGTTCCATATTAGGAGCTACCACCCAGGAAAAAGATCTAGGCATCATAGTGGATAATACTTTAAAATCGTCGGCTCAGTGTGCTGCAGCAGTCAAAAAAGCAAATAGAATGTTAGGAATTATTAGGAAGGGAATGGTTAATAGAACGGAAAATGTCATAATGCCTCTATATCGCTCCATGGTGAGACCGCACCTTGAATACTGTGTACAATTCTGGTCGCCGCATCTCAAAAAAGATATAGTTGCGATGGAGAAGGTACAGAGAAGGGCAACCAAAATGATAAAGGGGATGGAACAGCTCCCTACCAGGAAAGGCTGAAGAGGTTAGGGCTGTTCAGCTTGGAGAAGAGACGGCTGAGGGGGGATATGATAGAGGTCTTTAAGATCATAAGAGGTCTTGAACGAGTAGATGGGACTCGGTTATTTACATTTTCAAATAATAGAAGGACTAGGGGGCATTCCATGAAATTAGCAAGTAGCACATTTAAGACTAATCGGAGAAAATTCTTTTTCACTCAACGCACAATAAAGCTCTGGAATTTGTTGCCAGAGGATGTGGTTAGTGCAGTTAGTGTAGCTGGGTTCAAAAAATGTTTGGATAAGTTCTTGGAGGAGAAGTCCATTAAAGGCTATTAATTAAGTTTACTTAGGGAATAGCCACTGCTATTAATTGCATCAGTAGCATGGGATCTTCTTAGTGTTTGGGTAATTGCCAGGTTCTTGTGGCCTGGTTTGGCCTCTGTTGGAAACAGGATGCTGGGCTTGATGGACCCTTGGTCTGACCCAGCATGGCAATTTCTTATGTTCTTATGTTCTTAAAACCTCCTATCCAAAAACTGCAGATAAAAGGCAAGCAGAATTTCACTTTTGCAACCTAATCAGCACGTGTAAAATTGTATGCACAAGTCTGATAATCTGTGTGCACAAACCACTTACAAAATAACAACTTGTGTGCATACTTTCTTAGCCCGCCCTGGAACACCCCTGAACCACGCCTTAAGTTCTCTGGAAACATTTACGAACGACACAGCAAGTACAAACATACTCACAATGTTTTCAAAATAGCACATACCCATGTATTCACTACCTAACACACACACGTGCTGATTCAACGTGTGGAATCCTTTCGAAGATTAAGCCCTTGCTCTTGTACTTCTATGTGCACAGAGAGGAGATTTAGTTGAAAACCGGACGCTCAATTTTGCCAGCGTCCGGTTTCCGAACCCGTGGCTGTCAGCGGGTTTGAGAACCGACGCCGGCAAAATTGAGCGTCGGCTGTCAAACCCTCTGACAGCCGCCGCTCCTGTCCAAAAAGAGGCGCGCTAGTGTCCCTAGCGCCTCTTTTTACCGCCGTCCCTAATTTAAATATTTTAGTTTACTGAATCGCGTGCACAGGACACTGGCCTGTGCACGCGCTGGGAGAGCGAGCACTTGCCCGCTCTCCTGCGAACTTTACTGTATCGGCCTGTTAGCCGGTTAACTTAACTCCTCCCAGTTACCACCCTGGAACACTCCCAACTTAGCTGGCTAAATTCTAATCAGTTACCTTATTAGCCTGCTAGAATTTAGCAGGATTAGTGCCCAAATATTCTTTTATCCAGCTAACTTCTGAGTTAGTTGGCTAAATGATTTTGAATATGAACCTTAGTAAGTTTATGTAGTAGGGTTGGATTATAAATTGGGTGATCTATCAGATGTAGCAAACGATAGTGAACGAAGGCCTCTTTGTGACTATCTCACTATTTTTATTTTGTACATCCCCTACTTTCTTTTTCTTAATAAAAACTATTTTTGTTCTAAAAGTTATGTTTCCTTTCCAGTCCTAATAAATGTATCTTCTATTAAATAAGGAAACTATTAAGCAATTCATCTGTTTGAAATTCATTATCATTGAATCCAAATACTGTCTTACTTACACAGAAAATATTTGTACTTGCCTCTTTTTATTTTTAGACATTAGCAGAAGATTGAAAAATGGTGAGAGTTTTGCTCTCAGGTGTTTTGCTAAAATTCCTGCCATTTGTTCTGAATATGAAGGACAGTGCTTTGCTATAAGCCTAAGAAGCTCAAATCAATGTAACAAAACTTCTGCTGAGGTTGGGCTTAATTATGGCAAGAAACTGAAAGGCATAGCCTTGTTAATTAAAAACAGCATTGACTGGGACATTGAGAACAATTATTCCCCAGCTTCTCATTTGCCAAGGTGATTGCCTAGTAGCTTGTTTCATATTAGCAACAGAACCTGTTTGTTTCTGGATCATTTCATTACGATGAGATTGACGAGTTCATTTTGTAAAATGTTCATGATAAGATAGGTTGTGCCACTCACGATCCTATACAGTGTGTTATTGCATGCCTAGCAGTGAGTGCTTCCATGTACAAGTCATATATATATATATAAAGTGGGGGAATTGCTGCATTTCTTAGATTCTTAGATTGTTCTACCTTTGGACCATTTTCAATAAGAATCAAACATTGCCACTGATTCTGCCTCGATCTTCATCCTTTTCCTATATAACTTTAAATCCTGTTTGTACACTGACATTTAGATTTCCTTTAGGCTTGGTCTATTTTAACTGTTTTACCCTCCAAGGTTTATCTATATACCTGTTGTTGTGTTAATAGGTTTTCTCCTAATCCTGGACATGGTAGTATTAGTTCACTTTCTCCTGGAACCTGTTTTTATTCAGTAACTGCGGGGTTAACACTACATCTAGGAATTTGCAGAGCAGTTATCCCAGCATGTCAGGAACTGGATAGGCTCAGAGACAATCAAGACCCAATCTGAAGAGGAGACATATAGTATGTGAATTTTGTAGGGGCCGTGATGGGTTTGTTTGGTTTTTTTTTCAGAAATGTAGAAGGGAAAGGAAGATATCCATCTCCCATCTGCTCAGAGATTTGGATGGCAAGTGAATCCCATCAGCCCAGTTGAAGGGTGTTAGTCTGCTCCCTAAAGTAGTAGAGACCTCCCATTGCTAAAGGCTACCAAGGCTGTGCCTGCATGGAAATGGTTACAGTGAATTCAGAAGCAAGAAGGAAGATTGCAGCACATCATTCACTACCAGGCTGCCAGTACCTATGATCTTCAATGCTGCAAAACTGTGTGGGGGGGGGGGGGGGGGGGGGGGGCAAAAGCTGTGATTCCCTCCCAGCACCCACACAGAGGAAAGCTTGCAAGAACTGCAGTAATATTCACAAGTTAAGGATCTATGCAGTAAAACTAGTCATCAAAATGTTTGAGTGCCAGTCTGTAAAAATTTAACATGAACAGTAAAACGACACCTAATGACCCTTGTAACAAAATTTACCACATGCACATTAAGAGGTAAAATTTAAGACCCGCGCGCGGGCGCACATGTGCGTACATTTGCCAGCGTGCGCACACGGACGCAGCAATTTTATAACATACGCGCATATGTTATAAAATCATCTCTATGCATGCACACGTGTGCACAATTTTATATTGATGCATGCATCTGCGCGTATATGACGACTCGAGTTGGGGGGAATTTTAGTAGCTACGCAGGCTGATGCAATTACTTGTTTCCCCAATTTGTTCCCAGTTCGGCCCAGTAAAGGAGAGGACTTCCTAAACCCCCTAGCTAACTTGCTTCCCTTTTACCCTATTAGCCCCGAGCCTTAAAACCCCGCTGACTAGCCTAGTTTTTTTTGTTACACGACTTACACGCCTTCCATAGCAAAAGTAAAGTTATACGGTTTGGGACCTCAATGGGGGCCTTGTGTGCATAAACACACACAGCATTACTGGGACGGTTCTGGCCTGCCCATATCCTGTTCATGCCCCCCCGCAAGATCATGCCCACACCTCGCCCCTTTTGATGAAAAAAAGTTTTATGTGCATATTAGGAGATACACGCTTACCCACATAGGTTTTAAAATCTGCACGGTGCTCACTGTGCCAAATCACGAGCGTATCTCCCAGCTTTTGTGTGTGTAGGGCTTTTAAAATCTACCAGTAAATTTTTGCCACAGTAGCGTGACATACACATTAACTCTAAAATCTAGGCCATGCATAGTAGCTTACTCTTTAACTGAGGACTCATTAGCAGAAGAGATTTTATCCTCTCACCCTCCCCTTACACAGAGTAAAGGGGCTATGGTACCCTCACAGCATCTCTCCATTCCCCCCACACCTTTGCCTGAAGACCAAGGAACCACAAATCCTAATTCTCTCTCCATCTCTCCCCTGCACAGATATAGAAGGGTCTGCATGACCTAATCCCCATCCCACACTGGTCACTTCAAAAAGGTTTTCCTAAGTTTTACTTCTCCTAGAAAGTTTCTGATTCAGTGTACAGTACTTTGTGACTCCTTCTGTTTTTTAAGATATAACACAAGCAAATGGGGACTGGTGCAAAGATATTTGGCAGCCTAGGCAAAATTTCAGTCATGCACTTCCTTCCCCCTAACTTATCTTTTGGAGGCAGTTCCAGAACAGTGTTCCCTCCTACCAGTGGTAGTGACTCCAGCTCAGTGCTTCCTTCTTTGGTGGCAATGGCTCTGACATGGAATCCCTCTGTTTGCTGCCCCCCCACAAAACTTCTGCTGCTCTAGATGACTGCTTAGTTTGCCTAATGAAAGCACCGGCCTGCAAGCAGCAAACAGAGTCTTTTGTCACTCTAGTGGTTAACCACAAAGAAAATTATTTACCAGGAACCAAAGGTTTGCTCTTGTGATACCACATACAATTAAAAGTTCCCTAAAACACTGCCAAGGAAGGAGAGTTTGCAAGAAGAGTCCTCTGTGGGGAAGGATATTTTACTGTCTTTTGGAATTATCCATGGTCAGAAATAAGAGAATCAAATCTTGCTCATAATTGCACTGGCTAACCAAATGTAAACTAAAATAAAAATGAAAGAGTTATTTAAATGCATTAAGAAAGGAAATGTTTTTTACTTTAAAGAAAATCCATAACAGCAATTCCCTATCTGAATCAAAATCTAAAGAGACCAACAAAGTAGCAGATGAGGCAAGCTCTTCTTCAGACCTTTCCAAAAAGCCTGTTAAATTAGAAAATCAATATCTCTAACCAGGAACCACATGCTGACTTTCAGCCACATCCCTTTTAGAATGAGATACAGAATAAAGTTTGGAGACAGGCAGAATATTCTACTCTGGAGTTTTAAATAGTTCCACTGATGTGACTAAGGAAAGTTTAGATGTAGATTACAGTACCTAAAATAGTTCTCTAAGGATTATATTTTCCTGGACATACCCATATTGACCTTAAGAGTAACAGAACTAATTAAGTTCTTTTGTTCCACTAAATTATTTTCAACTTATTCCATATATGATTTAACAGTTTTAAACTCAATGTCTTGTTCTGTTACAAGGGCCATCATATGATCATTAGACATTTGAGTAATAAGAGATTGCCCCATTACCATAAGAGCCTCCAAAGAGATTCTATACTAAAATGCTTAGGACAAGGTAAACTGAAATTTTCAGTTGGAACAGTGTCCTGTGATTCTATACCTTGAATAAAGGCTCCAGACCCTCACTACCCAGCACAGTTCCAGAAAAGCACTCCAATCCCAAATCTTGCAGAACTGTCGCTGCTCCAGCAGGACCCCCCCACTGGCTGCAACAAAAGGACCAAAAAGTGTGAAAAGAAGGCCTCCAACTTCCTCCCTCCAGCTGTACCATGATCTCTGACATCATCTGTACATGCTAAGGTAGCTGCCTCCCTGGGTTTGGAGCACTAACGTCAGGGCTTAAAGTTGTCTTATGGCCAGGATCACCTGTGTGACATCCCATCTCAACAGGACATTCCAATGGCAGCTTCCTGAGGTTGGCACCTTGAGTCTCCAGCCTGACTTTATAGCGATCAATAGGACCTATAGCAGAAGGGCTCCTGAAATCAGAGGGAAAAACCCAGGGTCGACCCTTGTACTTCACTATTGGTAAGAAACAGAACTTGAGCTAGAGAGAACCCTTAATGTGCCATATCTTCAAATCCCTCCATAGAGCATTTCTAAATCCCTCCATAGAGCATTTTTTTAAAACTCTTTGAAAGTCTCTACTAGTATGTTCTTCTTTGCCAAGAGATAGAGAGAAAATACAGATTGCTTCTTGCACATGCTCAGACTTTACAATGGGAGGACCTCAGTGTCACTTGATCCACATAGCAGCTCTAGGCTGTTATAGAAAGATGCTTCACTGTGATTTGTCTTCTTTGTGGTTTCCTTGCCAACTTATCCTGCCTTGGCTCTGACAAGGCTCTGACAAGGATGTGATATCACACACACAGGAACTGGTTGATAAGTTACCTGTACCTGTTTATTTACTTAGAGCAGAGCCATAGACTTCAGTAGGTCATAGATTTAAGTAGGAAACGTAAGGTATTTAATTTATTCATAGGATCCCTCCAGTCATTTGGGGAGGGGGTGATAAAACAAATATGGGCTCATTTGTCACATTTTACGTATTTGTTTCAAATTTATGTGTGTCTAATTATTTACCTTTGATGGAAACTTTAAAAGTAGAAACATGTGAAATGATTATATAGCAATAGGTATAGCGCTAAAATTTTGGATCTTTGTGAAAGTGGTCAAATCAAACAATCACTAGAGATAACTTCCAAGTGTTTCCAAATTTGTATTCATATCATTCAGGAAAATTTTGGTCCCCCTAATGGTCGGGACAAAAGAGAGGCCCCTTTGGAGTACCTGAATGTCCAAGACTGATAATGGTCTGGATGACAAGTTAAACACAGGAACATCGCTGAACTCAATGTGATGTGTTATTACCATAGGTTTGGCGTCATGTGTTGTTTGGACTGCATCATTCTATGCATGTGGGGGGGATTCTGTTGTCGTGATTAACCCCTAAAACCACGATGTGAACTGGCTGACTGCTGTTGTCTGATGTCTTTGGCTTGGTCTAAAAAATGGGGGGGGGGGGGGAGCAACAGTGGGCAAAGGAACAGAAGAGGAGGCGGGATAGTGAGTAGCAGGGCATAATTCATCATCAGAGGAGTCGTCTGAAGAACTAGTGAAAGCAACACATTTACATAGGAGACAAGTAGAAGACATCCAAGTGTAGACAAACCCCTTGGAATAATATACTTTGTCTCTAAGGAACTTTTTATATTTGGTGGCCTTTAAGCCTAAGCAAAATTTCTCAAGGTTTTCCTTGAATTCAGCAAGCTGTTCATTAAAGACGTCCCCGGAGGTTTGAAGTTTCAAATCATCGAGTTGTGAATTGACTTTCTCTTGATAGGAGATCGTGGAACGTTTCATTGTCTCTACGATTAAAATCATCAAATCAAATGAACATTTGTTTAGAATCTGGTTCCACATCTTCAGGAGCTCTGGATCTTCTGCACGGAGGTTAGGTTCCTTCCAAATGTGGAGGCTGCGGGGGATGTGTTACTAAGCAGTATTTCACTAGTGTGGCCACATGCAGTTTGGCTCGAGGGACTCTTTTCTGTAGCAATATAGTTTCCAACCAAGAAATCAACAAGGAGGCAGACAAGGGCTCATAAAAAAAAGAGGGGCATCCAGAAGCAAAGAATTGAAGTCCTGTTCAGAATAGTTAAAGGTGTCGTTTAGCAGCTGAGGTAGCAATAGAACACAAGGGCAGCACACAGCTCACCTTCTCCACCACATTATTTGTTGAATGATTACATAGATCACATCAAAGTTTGGCTAATCCAGTTTGAATTCAGAAAGAAGGTCCTTAGTTAATTAAAAAAAAAACCCCACTATTCAAAGCTGAAGCAGAGGCTGCATGGGGCATCAAACAGTGGCAAAATGGATGTCATATGTGTATAATAAAGCATTATTAAATTATTATTATTAGCTTATTACAAACAATATGCATGATTATCCATTTTCTGACATGCAAACTCATTGGATGCTCATTCATTTTCTAACAAAATGAAAGATGTAAGAAAGACCTAATTTTATTTGAAAGCAAAGTAAAAAATATACTAAAAAAATTCATCCCCCGACCCTGCCCCATTTCCATTTCTTTTGGAAATGGGGAGAAAAGCCCTAAGCACCTCTAAAACCTAAAAATTAACCCAACCTCCCTGGACCTGATTTTACTCCATCTATGGGGTCACGGACACAAAGAGTGGTTGAAATCAGGCTGGAATTATTCCCAATCACTCCTGTCCTATCAGGTTTTGTTTACAAAATGGCACTGGCTGGCCCTGACATTAGCCAACACCATTTTAAAAATGGGACTTGACATGGCAGGACTAACTAAGAATACCTCCTTCTCCATTTTAACTACTTATTGTTCTTGCGATCCAATGGATGGGGTAAAATCAGGTATGGGGAGGGTGGGAGGGATACAGGAATGCTTGGGGGTTAATTTTTTTAATTCAGCAATAGTTTGTTTTTTTTAGTGGAGGGAGAGGGGTAACCCAACCTCTTCCTTTCTTGATGTTTTTTTCTTTTATTTTGATGTTTGTCCCAGTTTATTTCATTGGCACTGGCAGTCCCTGTCATAAGATAAGGGCAAAGGGCAGCTGGCGCCATTTTGAGTAATGGCAGCCCCCGGCCTGGGAGGTCGCTCCTGGGCTTCCCCCAGCTACACCACCAGGGCTATTGGTGATTCCTGGGGTGGGCTAGGGTGTTCAGCAGTGCGGAGGGGAGTTAATATAATGTTAAAAGGGAAAGGTTGGGGCAGGTTCAGGTGGGGGGGGGGGGGGTTTGTTTACAATAAAAAACACAACAAACAAATAATAAAAAAAAGATCTGGGGATGGACCTGAAATGGTCCACCCCCAAAATTAAAAAAAGAAACCCATAACGAAATCTTTATACCAATATTCCACAAGATCACACGCTAGATATTATATTAAGTTATTTAGAACTACGTCCCAGACCACATTAAGCTCCATCGCAATTCATTAATGACCAAATTTTAAAAGTGCTGTGTGCACAAAATCGCCTGGATACGCGTGTGTTTTTCCAACACGCGTACATGTTATTTGTGTGGCCGGTATTTGTTCGCGTATGTATGCTTGCAAGTACAAACATGCACACATCAAAAATGGGTGTGTCGGGGCGGCCTACTGCCATACGTGTTTGACGTATGTTATAAGGGCCGCGCACTTATGAGACGGCGCGTTCGGGTGCACACATGCGCGTATATTTGCTACTGCATGTTTATGCGAGGCAGTGTAAACTTTCATTTTTGCTCGGGTGTTTTCCATGCCTGCACTCCTCGCTCTGGGTCAGTGGACGCAGGAGACAGGCAGGAGGTGGGAGGGAGTGTTTCAGTGACAGACTGGGACTTACTGGTGGAGGCTGGGAAGTTATCAGGGTTATAACACTTGGCTAACAGCTATTGAATGTGGGTTTAAAACAGGTATGGCAGGGAATCAGATTTTCATGTATGCACTGGTGCTTTAAGTATTAGATAAGGACGAGACAGGAACAGGAGACTAGGAGACAGCTATTGAGGGGGATAGTCATACTTGGTGTATCTTTTCAAATTATGATTACAAAAGCTGCACTCAGAAGAGAAAGAGAGAGGTGGAGAAGAAGAATACAGAGGAGAAGGAGGTACCCCTTACACAGAGTTTACAGGACTCAGACACAGTTTCTGGATTTGTCCGAGGAGGAAGTAATGCGCAGGTTCAGATTTAACAAGGAAACCATACAGTACCTATGCCAACTGTAAGAGGCAGAACTACAACCTACCACCCAAAGGGCCCATGACTTGCCAGTACATGTCAAGGTCACTACCGCATTGGCCTTTTTTTTTACTACCGGCACCTTCCAAACCCCTGTAGGGGTCACATCTGGAAACACTCAGTTTGCCACCTCTAGGTTTATAGAGCAAGTCCTGGCTGCCTTGCTCAGGAAAACACAACACTTTATATCCTTCCCTTGAAGAAGATAGGAACACCACCAAATAATGACTGATTTCTATCAAATCACACACTTCCCCTCAGTCTTGGAAGCTATTGATTGCACTCATGTCCCCAACCGAAGTGATGTGTAATTTTTTACATGAATATTTTTTACATGTAATTTTTTACATGAATATCGGTATATAAAAGTGCCAAATAAATAAATAAATAAAAGGGCACCAGGAGGAGATGAAGCCATGTACCGCAGCTGCAAGGCCTTCCACTCCCTAAACATGCAAGTGGTCTGCAATGCCAAGGACATCATCATGAATGTTGTGCCCCAGTCTCCAGGATCCACTCACGATGCCTACATTCTCTCACAATCAAGAATTCATGACCACTTCCAGCTAGGACACATCACTGGGGAGGGCTTCTAGGTAGGAAGGCACCGTTCACTTCTACCACATACTCATTTCACCGCTTCCATTTGTCTCTCTTATATTTAGGTTGCTTGACTGTTGGCACGGCAGGGCTGCTCTAAACTAGCCCTGTGAGCTCTCCCATTCTCAAACCCAGAAGGTCTATCTAACCCATATTTTCTGTGCCTTCTTCTCCTACAGGTGACAGAAAACTATCCACTCAATACCTGGCTCATGATCCTCATTGCTACCCCAGGGACTGCAGCTGAGTGTTACTACAACAGGGCACACTGCAAGACCAGGGCTGTCATAGAGAGAACCTTTGGCTTACTTAAAACACATTTCCACTGACTGGACAGATCAGGAGGATGCCTTCTTTACAGCCACCCCATAAAGTGTGTGAGATCTTTCTAGCCTGCTGTATGCTATATAATCTTGCACTAAACAGACATATGCCTTCTCCGGAGATGGGCCATCCACAAAATGAGGAGGAGGAGGAAAAAAGGATCTGACTCAGGCACAAGAGATATATCGTATGAGTCAAAGGCAGGCTATACAACAAAGGAGCACTCTGATTGAAAGACATTTCAGAAGATGATAGTGAATTTATTTACAAAAAATTACAGCAAAATAAAGGATGACAAAGTAAAGTATCGCTTCCTTGGCCGGCCTCTTTTTCTGGCTTCAGGAAGCTTAGGCTGCCCCAACCTGGAGCTCCTGCACAGTGGACTTCTGTCACTGCTCACACTGTCCTCAGAGGGCAAAGGAGCTTGTGCCAGTTCAAATTCATGGCTGCAGGAAGGTTCAGCTGGAGGGAGCCCTGGCTGTGGTGATGCTGGTGCTGGAAGCATGACAGCTGGTACAGGCGGGAGTGGTGCTTGCTGAGGTGCCATCCAGGGAAAAGCTGGTGCAGGCTGAGGTGCAGGTGGCTGGGGCACAGGGGGACTTTCAGCATGGAGAGGTGCCATCCATGGGAATGGTGCACCGTAAGGTGGAAGGTACTGCATCCAGGACCCCCATAAAATGCCATGGAGCCACTGGTGGCTGCAGCTGCAAAGGGGGGCATCTTCTGCAGCATCGCCCTCCACACTGCAGTTTGCTCATCTGTTGTGCAGCAAATGTCCCATACCACCTGCTGAATCCCCTGCGCTTCCTCCCTGATGGTCTCACGGAGGCTTTGCACTTCCTCCTGGATGGTGCCACAGAAGCCCTTTGCTTCCTGTCTCACCACATCATGCAGCCTAGATATCACCTCCAAGAGGCTGCAGCTTTGCTGTATTAACAGCCTCTTGCAACCAAGACAAGAGGATCAAGGAAGACCAGGAGATCTTTATTCTGCACAAAACATCATAAAAAGCCAGACTCAGGCCGAGTTTCGCTCTTTGAGCTGCTTCAGGGGCTATTATGTGTATTGCCTGTGGTTTGTCTCCATATAGCAGTTCAGCCTCTTAGGAAATGCTTAAACAATTACCACCACCATTCGATTGCTGCCGCTAACACTTCGGCGACTGGCTCAGCTTTGTCTGAACAGGAGGATGACTGAATAGATGCCAGCGTTTGAATGATCGCAGAGATCAAATTTGATACCGGTGGTGGTAATTGTTTAAGCATTTCCTAAGAAGCTGAACTGCTATATGGAGACAAACCACCGGCAATACACATAATAGCCCCTGAAGCAGCTCAAAGAGTGAAACTCGGCCTGAGTCGGGCTTTTTATGATGTTTTGTGCAGAATAAAGAACTCCTGGTGTTCACTGATCCTCTTGTCTTGGTCGCTACTGCAATATTGGATCAGTTTCCGGTCTGTTTTTTTGGACCGTAATAGCCTTTTGGCCTGACTGGTGACCATTTCAGGTTCAGGGTCTTGCCCCGGTCAGAAGCAATGCTGTCTTGTGTAGCAGAACAGCCATTAGGTCCTCCTGCTCCTCTTCCTGTAGCTGCTGCTCCTCCTCCTCTTCGGGCTGCTGCTGATCCTCAGGGGCTCCCTCCCCATCCTCATCCAAGCTGTCATGGAATACCCACAGACACCAGTACTGCCTTTGCAGCTGTCTAAGTGCTAGAACTGGACAGTGGACACCTATCATCAAGCTCCTCTAGAAAAAGAAATAGGTAAATGTCAAACTCTGGCATTCTGTGTGTTTTGTCCTTTGGTTCATTTCCCCTGTGGTATCCACTAGATGGCCCTAATTACTAGTCCTTGGGTACAAAGCTATCAAGGAGCATAGCATTCTATATTGCCCCTACCCTGAATTACACTCCAGGTGGGAGTCCCTGAGGCAGAAGCACGGCCTAATCCAGGCTGCAGAGTGCTTAGGTATTTTGAATTTCGAAGGAGAGAGAGCAGTTTAAGCATGCTTTACACTTTTGGGCCCGCCTACCACTGACATAGAGATATTACCCTGTCTTTTGAAGAGGCGTGAAAGGGACAGAAGCAGAGAAAGTTACAAAGACACTCCCAATGGATTTTCCACTGCTGGGACACAGGACGCAGGCAGGATGGACTTTGGGAGTCACTGTGGAGGCCAAGTACTGTGGTCATGGATGCAGTCACTGTTAGGTGATCCCAGCCCACACCATGGAGGCTTAAACATTTTCACAGCCCCTGCCTTGAGGAACACATCCCTAGGAGATAGAAAACTATTACATCCTAACTTGGTGAAATCTTGGGACCCTGCTTGCACTTGCACACACATTTTATACACTCTTATTTTAAACACACATCCGTTTTTTCCAGGCTCCTTTGTAAGTGTGCCTTTCCCCTAGAGCTATAAGAAAGCACACAAACACACACTAGATGTTACCTCTGCCATTGGTATAGAAGGTTAGTTTTTCCCCCACATACGTTTAGTACCCCTTGAGGAACTTAGATGGGGAGAGTGACAGAGGAGATGCCCCAACAAGGAACATACCTTATGCTCTTTAAGATACAGCCTATGCAACAAAAAATTAACATTATACTTTATTTGAGTTTAAGCACGATCTAAAAACCTGGCTTTTCGAAAAAGCATATACAGTGTGAGAGATCATTTATTTTTTACTTTTATGCTTTTTAGAGCCTTTTATTTTCAATATCAATGTTTATCTTAGTGATTATGTTATGAATGTTCTTAGTATCCATTTTAATTCTAATATTAATGCATGGCTTGGGCGTACACTGTGTTCGGGGTCTGCCCAGTTGATGTTGTGTTTGGAGTGGCTGAGTCCTCTGGGCGACATAGGAAGGAGGGTGGTATGGAGGGTATGGCCTATAAGAGCGCCGTGGATAGAAAAACCTTCTGTAGGATGGGTAAAAACATCTGGAGGCCGATGGATCCTGGAAGGTAAGAGAGGATATTGTCACACTTTGTTCTTTAAGTTGTGATACAGTCTTGCAAAGTTTATCACCAAATAAATTATCTTCCTTACAGGGAAGATCGGCGAGCTTGTCATGGACATCTTCGAGGATTGTGCTTTCTCGTAACCAGGCTATGCGTCTTGCGACAATAGTGGCTGCAGATATGTGGGCCAATATGTCGAAGGCCACACATCACCTATTACACAATGTCATAGACATTGTGTAATAGGTGATGTAAGCCCTCTTCTAAATCATTCAGCCATCTCCCATGCCGGTCTGACCCAGATGGTTGGTCCTCAGAAGATTTTAAACGCTGTAGACACTTGTAGAGGTATTGTGTGATATAAAATTGGAGCTGTTGCACCTTGGCATTTAATATTGATCCTTGGAACACATTTCGCCCAAAGTCATGCAGGTAATGATTGTCTTTGCCTGGCGGGGTATTTGAATATAAATGGCCTTTTTCATGGCCGACTCTTCGACAATGGAAGCATGTGGAAGCTGTACGACGGCAAAGTGATGAAATTTTCACATTCTAAATTTCAGCTCAGTCTTCCTAGAAATGGTGGGCATGGAGAAAGGGGCCTCCCAGGCTTTGTCCATGATCTCTTCGAGTACTGAGTGAGACGGAAGTGCTGTAGGTTCAGCTGGAGTGTCGAATATCTTGAGAAGGTCGTGCACCTCCAATCGTGGATCTGGGATCTTCTTGGTTTCAAGGTTTAATACGGAGCCCAGTTTTTCAAGAAATCTAGAGAAAGTTAGATCTTCGGGTGGAGATGTCAGCTCTAGCGACCCATCCGGGAGGTCAGAAGGTATTCCTGTGGGAGACGGTGGAAAAGGAGTTTCTGGCTGGTTAAAAGACGGGCTGCCCAGAGGACTCAGCTGTTGATGATCTGAGTGCTGAGGAGAAGGATGTGTTAAGCGATCTGTGTTCACTCCAGAAATACTGGAGGGGGACTTAGGGTATTGAGCATGGACCAGCAAATCAAAGAAGGTCTGGAGGAGTTTGTGACGCTACTCCCTGAAGTTCCTTGGAAGGTCTAGTAGTTTGTGACGCTAATCACTGAAGTTCCTTGGGAGGTCTAGTAGTTCTTTTCCTCTTTGGAGGGGGAGAGAGGCCTGTAAGGCCACTCTGAGAAGAATGTCTGGAGGTGGAAGACCTTTTCCTGGTGCGATGTGACTAGTCATCATGAGGAGCAGAGGCAGAGGAAGAGGAGTGTAGATGGTGATGTTGGGAATCCTCCTTTGAACTTGCTGAATAGTCTGAAAGTAATATGGGTAATGGTGGAGAAGATACTTGCTTGGATCTCTGAGGGGCTTGGTATTTTTTAGGTACCGATGCCTCAGGAGCCATGTGGTGGGTCTTCCTTTTTACCTTGCCCTGTTTTTGCGTCATGTGTGTAGGTATATCACTGATGCACCGCTATGCACCGGGCGTGTTGGTAGCTGTGTCGATGTCAGAAGCCTCAGGGAAACTGTGCCTTGCGTTGGATGAGTCAGTGGAGGTCGTGCATCGACCGAGGTTCGGCACGCTGGATCTCTGTCTCGGTTCGACGCATCCCCTTGCGCTGATGGCGGTCTTCCCGACGCCAACGATGCATCATTTATTTATTTTTATTTATTCAACTTTATATACCGGCTTTCAAATACATGTCAAGGCGGTTTACATTCATGGAGTTTGCAGTAGCAAATTCAAAAAATATATACGAGCAACTTGTCAGTTTAACTTTTACATTCTTTCAATAATCTATTAGTCTAAAAAAATAGTATTAAAATATACAATTAAAACACTAAAAAACACTTTAAAATATAATTAAATTTAAAATAATTGTAAAGAAAATATGGGAACCCATCCACGTTCAACCCCTTGCCTAAACTTACCCAACCTCCCTTATCCCTATTCCTTTTTTTATACCCTTGAAACCATTTTGATGTTGTACTTATTCCTTCATCACTCCTCCATTTTATATTTCTGGTAACCGATCAATTAACTTGAATAAACGCCTGTTGAAATAACCAGGTCTTTATCAGTTTCTTAAAACTGTTGATGTTATCCTCTAAGCGAATGTCAACCGGGAGGGAATTCCACAGCTTAGGACCTGCCAGGGACAATGACCTCTCTCTCACTGATCCCAAATGAGCTAATTTGGGTGATGGAATTGTAAGTAGTGCCTGCCCAAGTGATCTTAAATTCCGGGCTGGAACATGAATGCGTAAAGAAGCATTCAGCCATTCAGTATTAGAGCCATAAATGGCTTTATGAATTAGTGTGAGACACTTGTATTGGATACGGAACTGTACAGGAAGCCAATGTAGCTTCATCAACACGGGAGAAACATGGTCACATCTATTTGTGTTAGACAAGAGTCGGGCCGCAGCGTTCTGCAATAATTGCAGTGGGCGAATAGTTGATAACGGGACCCCAATAAATAACGCATTGCAGTAATCTACTTTTGGTAATATCAGGGCTTGTAACACAATTCTGAAATCGTTTATATGTAATAATGGCTTCAATTTTCTTAGCACTCTTAATTTATAGAAGCCATCTTTTATGGTTGCCTTTATTGATGCTTTCATGTTCAGTTCGGAATCCAGAATAAAGCCCAGATCTCTAGTATCATATAGAATCTTGTGTATCATAGCCTGGGAGGAGCTGAACGTCGGGGATTTATGGGCCTGCTTGGAAGATGGTTGCCCAATGTAATTTTCACCATCCCTTACCCTCTGTGTGGAGGAGGGTTGAAGGGACGAGGCTCTCTTTGTGTCCCTTGGTCTGTTGGATTCCCTGGCCGGGGAAGACTGAATGGAACATTGTGGGGCATAGGACCCCAATGTGTCCCGAGCACTCTCCCTCAGGTGTGCTGTCTTCACGGCCTATTGTCATTGGGCTTGGGAGACATCTTCCCACAATTGTGGCAAGCCACCATGTCATTGTCAGGCCCGAGGCATAAATAACAATTTTTATGTCCGTCCATGGTGGACATAATTTTGCCGCAACTGCAAAACTTAAAACCGATGGCCTTCGGGGCCATATTTAGCACTGAAAAGTGCTGTTTGGGGTTCTCAGGTGAGAGGCAGGAGCAGGAAGAAGTCACATCTGAATCGTGCGCAGGGAAAAAAGAAACTTGAAGGAGTCCATTTGGCTGTGCAAAAAGAGTAGCGCGCAGGTGTGTAGCAACTAAAACTTAGCTGCTAGAAGTTCCCACCGAGAACCAGCAGGGGGTGTCTCAAAAAGCATGGCTAATTCAGCCCTGCTTATCTGTGGAAAACAATAGCTATAATACAAGTAGAATCTAATATTGTGGATTAAAAAGCAAATTCAGAGGTTTTATCTTTAAATTTAGCTAAACGTAGTTATCCTTAACATTGTATCTGCAATGCTTATAAGAGATGACTATATTCTCAAAGATCTGTATTGTTGGATACCAAAAGATCTGATTAATCTACAGAGAATTTGATTACTGGTATATTTAAAGATACGCATTTGTCTGCCAATATTACTAAGATACTTTAAAAGCATTGGGACATTCTACAGTTGCATCCTTATTTTACTTCAGCACATTTAAGGAATGCATATAGTAGAAGAAATAATTTGAAAGAATGGTTAAGTCCCTCTCATTTTAAATAAGATAAAAAAATGTTTGGGTTTGATTGAAATATGGCAAGAGGACATTTTGATTAGTTTGATTATATCACATGTATATTCATTTATGAGATTGGTTAGATAGCCTGTATGTCACCTGCTATGCATCTTCCCTGTGACACAGCTTTGTCTGCTATGTAGCCTCCACACCAGCAGAGGTCTTCAGCAAGCCTTGCTCACAGCTGTCATAGCCACCTCCTCACTGATTGCCTGACGCAGCAGTTCCAGCCCTACTTAACTCAGCCTGTCCAGTCCCTCCTTGCCTCCTCATGGAGTCATCTCAGCTCCTTGACCTGGCAAGTCTTGTCTTGCTATTCTATTTTGCCTTGTGGCCTATCCAAATATGGACAGGAGTAAAAAAAAGAAAACAAATTAAAAGTTATCTGACTGCTGTGCTGCAGAAAGCAGTGCTAGGCAGGCAGAAGAAGCATGCTGTGTGTTTTTATGTTGACAGCCTTTTGCAAACCCAGTGCAGTTAGAGAGCCAGAAATCAACTGTCTGTAAGAGGCAGAAAGATTAAGAGTCTGAGCAGGAACTGTAATGTTTACTTTCATTTTGGTAGCAGCAGTCCTGTGAACTGGAGCTTGCATGTAGGAGGCTAGATCCAGCAACTGGTTCAGGAAAATCCCCTGCTGCAGAGAGGAAGTCAGGCCACATGCTGCAAGAGAATGAAGAGGGCTAATGATGTCACATCCTTTCCTGGGAGACGGGCTTTCCCATGGTTGAAAATAAAGTTAAAAAACAGATGAAAAACATACAAGTAAGTAAAATAACCCCCTGAATTTAGATGGGTGGCCCTTAGGAGACCACCACATAATTTTTGAAGCCCTGAACTCAAGATGGTGGCTGTATTAAAAAATATATAATCTGTTAAAAATCAACTGAAAAATATTGGATTCATGTGTAGGGGATGTTGTTTACCTGTATCTTTGGATAAGGTTTCTAAGTGGTTTAAGGGACAAAACATCCTTGTTCTCCAGCTCTTTTAAAGTGCATTAAAACAGATTAAAACAGAAAACTACCTAAAAGAGGCACAGGGACCCTTATAATAAAGTGATGAGTTATGTTAATCAATGGAAATCAATGTTACTGTATAAGTTTAATACAAATTGTTACTCTGATCCACTGAATGGCAAGAATCTAGTTCAGGATTTCACTGTGACTTCCTTGCTGAGATTCAGGCTTGGCAGCTTGTCAAGTAATTAGAAATTCCACAAATTGTTCTCCACGTGAGAAAATGCAGTGAAGAGGCCAGTGGAAGGATACCCTATTTCCTGCAGTGCTTCAGTTTAATTAAGGTTACTGAACTTTATTTCAATGATTTAGACCAGGGATGGTGAACTCCAGTCCTCGAGGGCTGCAAACAGGCCAGGTTTTCAGGATATCCACAATGAATATGCATGAGAAAGATCTGCATGCACTGCCTCCACTGGATGTGAATCTTTCTCATGCATGCTCATTGTGGATATCCTGAAAACCTGGCCTGTTTGTGGCACTCAAGGACTGGAGTTCATCATCCCTGATATAGACTGTGCCAAAAATTATCATTCTTGCTGGCTATTGTAAACAGGGGAAAAAGGAAAGTTTTATGTAATTGTAAATGTTACCCCAGAGAACCCCTGAGTTTCTGACATTATCAGCAGATGGTAGGTAGCCCAGGTCAGAAAAAAGGTCTGGCTACATGTGCTTTGGACAGAAGCAAGGCAGAAACTGAGAAAGAAAGTAGCAAAGAGGAAGAAATACCAGAAAAAAAAGAGAAAGAGGCAAAGAAGAAAAAACAGCTGGAACAGGACAGAGGCAAAAGCATTGCTCCTCCCATTCCACAGGTCCTGCTCTTGTTCCTTAAGGAAGAAAATACTACAAAATAATAATTATATTTGGTTTATTGAATATGCTGAGCACAGAAGATAAAATTCAAGAGTTAGTTAATGGTAATTGCCCAGCTAAAGATGCACATTTATTCAAATTCAGCTTATTAAGTCAGGACTGTATAATTTTTATTGCTGAAGAATTTGAAATTGAATATTGATTTGATAACACCTGTTCTGCTAAGAAATCAAAGATTTATATGTGGGAGTCCCTTAAAGAAAGAACACACTATTGTTGTTACTCCAGAATAATTTAAGAATTTATCTCTTGTGACATCCTTCTCTCCTCCACCCGAGACCGTGCCAGCTCTATTGCCGGGCCCGTTCTCTGGAATACACTACCTGTCCACATGCGACTTGAACCCTGTGCATTTAAATTCAAAAAGAAATTAAAAACTCTCCTGTTCAACCATGCTTACACAGAATAACTCCTTCCACTCCCCCTCGCAGTCCCCTTTCAGGTGACCTCCTTATATTAAGGAGACTTTCATTGTAAATTGTTTTGGTTATTACCTTCTTGTTCTCCTATCCTTCCTACTGCCTTTCTGTTCTTCCCCCCGCCCAGTTACATTCCCCTGTTGCAATGTATTTTCCAATCTTTCAGTTACTATGTGAACCGGTATGATGTCCCCACAAATACCGGTATATAAAAGTTTCTAAATAAATAAATAAATAAATCTCTGAGACTGTGTGAGATTGAGTTTTACCACAGCCAGTCAGTGGTAAAGCCTGCAGAAATCTGCCACCTCAGAGACTGTTAAACTTTACACAGGACAACAGCTGAATTTGATCATCCTTAGTAAAGGAAATCCAAGTTAACTTGAGAACCAGCAAAACTACCCTTGCTTCACAGTTATTGGCAAGGAAGGAAGCTGCTGCAGATACAAACAATGTGAATGCTACAGTCAGTGCAACTGCTGTAAAAGACGCTAACCATCTTTTTATTCTGTCCACACAGAGAGAATAAGGAAAAAATGGCTTATTCTTTTATTTTTCCCTTTAGCTAGAAATACAGTATCAACAAGTCTTCAGGACCACACTGAGTTAACACAGCCTTTAAGAATACCATTGGAAGATTGTCGTGAAGAGTGTAGTTAGTCCTTCTCCCTTTAATTTAATTAAAGCATAGGTAACACATTGAATAAAGAAGAAAGAAGATATATAAATCACAGATCCAGCATCCACATCAATTTCAGGACCCGGAGAGAACCAAAATACAGAATCAGGATACAGGAACCAGCTACAAAGAAACCAAGCTAAGAATTTGAACTAAGTATACTTGCATCACAGCCTACAGTCTAGCAAGACCAACTTACAGGGAAGTACACAGGCTCAAGAGTATACACCTGCACAGACAAAGAAAGAGACAGCTACAAGACAACTCTGAGTAGATAAGGTTTAAGAAAAGAAAATTCAAATAACAAGACACTTACATCTACAATCTTAAAGTAAAAGATATTTACCTTTTTGCTACTGCCTGGCAGCAGGAACAGGGACTGTGAATACAAAGCATTAAATTCTTGAACCTACTGTGATACAACCAAAATTACTCTGAACCTACTGTGATACAACCAAAATGATAAAGGGGATGGAACAGCTCCCCTATGAGGAAAGGCTGAAGAGGTTAGGGCTGTTCATCTTGGAGAAGAGACAGCTGAGGGGGGATATGATAGAGGTCTTTAAGATCATGAGAGGTCTTGAACGAGTAGATGTGACTCGGTTATTTACACTTTCGAATAATAGAAGGACTAGGGGGCATTCCACATTTAAGACTAATCGGAGAAAATTCATTTTCACTCAACGCACAATAAAGCTCTGGAATTTGTTGCCAGAGGATGTGTTTAGTGCAGTTAGTGTAACTGTGTTCAAAAAAGGATTTAGAGTTCACCAAAGTCGCCGTCGCCGCTCCTGCTTGTCGCCGCCGCCGCTCCTGCTCCTCCCGCTCGTTGCCGCCGCCTGCCCCTCCCGCTCGTCGCCACCGCCACTCCTGCTCCTCCCGCTCGTCACTGCCGCCGCTCCTGCTCCTGCTGCTGCCGCAGCTCCTGCTCCTAAGGAGCAGGCGCCATTTTTTTTGGGGGGGGCACGCTCTACTCTGGCCGACGTGCTCGCATGCGCGGTAGAGCTGCTCTCTACTGCGCATTTACGGCACGTCAGTCAGGGCTCCATTATCTAGTAGATGAATGTGACCTTTGATTATATGTAAAGCCAAAAGCATTGAAAAGTATGCTAATATACTAGTTGATGAAGCCTAATATAATAGTCACAAAAAGACACTAAAAGAATCACTTGAGACTAGGTTGGGAGACATTTGTCACAAGTGCTATTAATGACATTGAGGAGAATGAACATGTGGCATCTCAGTTTTAAAGTTTCTTTGAAGTATGATGGTTACTGGCTTTTCATGAGTTAATTAAAGCCAAATACTATAAGATATGTTGATTGCCTTAGCAGTACAAATTATCTTTAGTATTGTAAAGATGAATCAATGATTAATGTAATACAGTATCAGGTGAATTTTCAAAAGAATTAAGCATGTAAATATACTATACTATAGTACAATTTTCAAAAGCCATTTGCCCATATAAGTGTACTTAACGTGTGTATATCCTATTAACAATTCAATGGAATATGTGCATTTACAGTTTTAAGTGTATAAAGGCTTTTGAAAATCAGGCCCTATGTGATTATTATAAAAATGAAACATGGCTGGTCGCAGACCACGCTTGTGGTTCCCCATACAGGACATATCGATGGCTCCAGTGAGGCCTGGGCCAAGGCGAGCCTTGCATGAACCAACGAAGACTAGTCAAGGGGAATGCTGAGGAACAGGTTAGAACAGAGTCCAATCTTTAGGCAATGATAGCAGTGAGGAAATCCAGTAGGGGTTTGGGAAGGTCTCAAGATCCAGGGACTCGGAGACCTCACTCAGGACGGAGCTCAAGTGGACTCGGAGTTTGGAGCCTGAGGATAAAAGCTTCTACGAGGACGAGGACAATTAAACCCAGACGTCTGAGGCTACATTGCCACGGAGAAGATCTGAATTGATTGAAGATCAGGATGAAGGTGGACAAAGACGAGGACATCAGATAATGGGGAAACGTCCAGACAATCTGAAGATGAAGATGTCTGAAGTAGAAGACGAAGCTGAGAGACCATGGACGAAGAAGACAAACATGGAATTCCAACGAAGAACACAAGCCTTGAGAAGATGGATGGTAGAGAAGTCCTAAGGAGGACTGGCTCCTTGCGAAGGCGAGGAGGGAATGACGATTAGCCCCTTTTGTATTGAAGAGGAAGGTGGATGTCATCAGTGGTGCACTACTCCCAAGCTGTTCTTTTAAATATAGAGAGAAGAGCCGGCCTCACACCCTAGGAAGAAACAGGAAGCTGTGCAGGACCCTGGACAGCAGCCCTGCTACATGCTGAACACTGCAGGAGTTGAAGGAAGGCCTCAGGGCAGGCCTTGATGCCGGAAGCGGCTCCCTTGCTGCTGAAGCTGGAAGAAGGGCGGCTCCCTACCGCAGGAGAGTCTGGGGCTTCAGGCCCTCTTTTCCTGGAGGGCCCCAGGAAGGACCGGTGGCCTCCAGGCCGCATAAAAGATAGCAGCGCGGCTCCTGCCACATGCAGACGCACCCGGGTGGCTCCCTGTTGCCGGGTAAGTCAGCGGGGGGGGGTCGGCGGCCTCCGGGCCGCTTGAGGGGTGAAAACACGGCTCCAGCCACATGGGAAAGCAGTGACGGCCTCCGGGCTGTATGAAAAGTGCAGCGCGGCTCCTGCCGCGGGAAATAAAGAAGGGAGGATGTGGAGAGGCGGTCTATGGCTCCTGCCACAGGCCGAATCGCAACACCATCCCTCCTGATGCAGCCTCACAGCGAAACATGGGACCGTGTCGGGGGATTGATTAAAATTTGATAATATGCTATATTTGAATTGTGGAGTTGCCATACCAACTAAAGATTTATTATACAAACTGTGACTCAAGTGTGGATTTTTCATATAGTTTTTCTGCACTTTCCCCTTGGATTGATGATTTACGAAGTGCAGAAATACTCCTTTTGTTGTTTGGGTATTGTACTTGTGCCATATTAAATAAGGTTTCTCTGAGGGTACTCCTGAGGGTAATGGGAGTCTGGCTCCTGCAGTAAGTGGTGGGCCTTCCTCTTCCTCGGCCTCTTCCTCTTCTTCTGCTGCTGAGGCTTGCCATCTGATCCTCTTCCTCCTCCTCCAGCAAGGAGGGCACCGGAACATGGGAGGATGCCGCAGAAGAGAGGAAAAAAAGGAAACATTATACTGCAAGGCAGTTGGAAAATAAATGAAAGCTTGTGTACACTCTTGGAGAGGCCTGGACATTTACAGCGGCACAGAGTCTAGCTGTGAAAAAAAACCTCTATATGCCAAAAGTATCCTTAAAAAGTCTTCGAACATGAGTGTGTGTGCATTTGACATCTGTAGTTTTATACAGATTGTGTCATCGCTCTGTATAATAGCCTGCACATATAGGCCCGAGACTTTTGTTAACCTGCATGGCCCGAAACTTTAGCAAGAAGTCAATATTTATTTTGATTTATACTCCATCTTTCAGACACTTCAAAGTGGATTACATTCAGGTAATGACGGTATTTCTCCGACCCCAGAGGGCTCACAATCTAAGCTTGTACCTGAGGCAATGGAGGGTGAAGTGACTTGCCCAGTTAACTAAGCATATGGAATTCATGAGCAATAAGTGTTTGAGTTAGCAAAGCCATGTGCAAGAACATCATTTTCAAAACAGTTAACCCCTTTTGCAAAAGACCCTAGTACCCCTGCTAAACTTAGCTATGGTGACAAAGAGTGGGAAGTATGAACAGATCCCCCAGGCTCCCCAAAACACACATACACAAGACATAGCGGATGGTAAAGTACATGGTGCTTTTAGGTGCATTTACTAGTAAAGCACTAAGTGACAATGGCAAACAACATGCATTGTTTCCCTTTAAAAATGTACTCTAATGTATGTGGTCCAAAAGGCCTAGTGTAGAAATTGTTTACACACCCAGCTGACAGTAATCTTCATAAGATAGCTGTTTCAAAGTTTTGCCCAATGGTAAATATCTATTTACCCCTGGAAAAAAGGCCTGTTGAAAATTGTCCTTCTCTACTACAAATAAAAGTACGCAGGCTATTGCACGGGCAGGAGGGAGCAGGATGACCGGGTGCAGTAAGTTGATTTTAAAATCCCCACAAGTGGTTTAAGCTGCAGAGTTGTCCCTGTTTCAGAATTGGCCCACTTTAAACAGGAGGATTATAACACATTAGCACTTACCCTGCGAAGCCAGAACTTCACAATGGATCTGCCAGAGCAAGCCTGCCTCCACAGGCCAGATGAGGTCCCAGTGAGCTGTGAATTTCCTGTAAAAAAAAAAAAAAAAAAGTTGTATTTGCCATTAAGGACTGGGGACCATAATTAAACGCAGTGCAGAGTCATCAGTCCTCACCACCAGAATTTACTTTCCTGTCAATCTCTCTTCCTCTCCCCCATACAAATGCCACCCTGACAAGGGTCGGTCTCAGCATTGTTCTTCAGATCCCAGGCCAGTGAGAGGTGATCAAGGAGGAGCGGTGGCACATTTCAAAAGGGAAACTCCATGTGCTTTACAGGTCCCCATGCCCCTAGCCCTGGCATTTTTCAGGGCAGGTCAAAGTGCCTAGTTTGTTTTTACCAGACAAGAAGGTTTACCCTCAGAGGGAGAGGCCCCCATTTTACCTGGGTTAACTGTTTAGTTACCAGAGTCAAATCATTGGAGAAATGTCCTCCCGACTACTCTATTTGGTGTCAGTGTCCCCAGTTTAATGAAGTCCTGGACTACTGTTTGCCTACAACTGGTAACCAGCCTGCCCCCAAATAAGACAGCAGCTACCCACCAAAGAAAAGCCTGCTTAGTGCTTACTGGATACAGGATTTGGAGGAGGCGGGCCCAGGCAGCTCTCTGCTTCTTAATGTCCCCTCCCTTTCTCTTCCCAGGGGGTAAAAGAGGTCCTCCTGGGCTAGGACCATCTTGATAAAAGCTCCAGAGTGCCATTTTTTAAAATATTTGCGTTCACAGACAGAGGGTGCTTGAACACATGGGGCAGTACTCCACGATTAGTTACATAGTTGGTTTAGGTGGCTAAATATACCTGATTACATTCAGTCATAAACAGGGGCAGCTCAAGGCAATCTGCTACCTAAGGCAAAGGATGAGATGGTCCCCCTCCCCTCTCTAAGGGCGCGGCCCAGGTCAAATCACCAAAAGAGCCAAGTGGGGAGTTCCCCATGGAGTCTGGCCCCTTTTGAGGATTTGAAATGCTGGGGAAGGGGGCAGGCAGGAGCCAGTGTTTTCAGAGGAGTGGTAAATAGAATATCAGTGATAACAGTTCTATGAAGCTGGCAACCCTGCCACATTCCCGGGAATCCTACCACCTGCCTCTAACTTTGCACTGTCCACGAGAGAATGCATTTGCACCCCGGGGAAGTGGTCAGTGGTCTGTGTATGATGCACTCTCTCATGGCCAGTGCAAAGTTATTGAGCACCCTAAGCACAACCTAAGACCTTACACCTGCTCTTCCCCTCCCCCCCCCCCCCCCCCCCCCCCAACCCCAGGCCTCATCACACACAATAAAAAATTATGCATTTATAATAACATATTACATGAAAAAGGACGTTCCAAGTACAGTTTACTGAAGTAAAATATCACTTACAATAGCATGCACAGATGTGGTGCCAAGAAGGAAACCCTGAAAAGAAGATACTTGGAGCCTATTATTTTTAATCTGCTCTGAACAATGAGTTGGAGGTAGTGGAACCAACAGCTTTTAAATACAATAAAAGTGTGTTGGATTTAAGCTTGGCACTCAGAAAACCATGAATAAAATGAACTACAAATCACAATATAGTAAACCTACCATACCTAAACTGCTCTAACTGCCAGCACTCAGACAGTAAGAACCCTAAGTGATGAATGGCGTGGAGTGAGCCCTTGTTGCTGTGGCGTACTTGACGCAGCCTTGCAGGTCAACCTACACTTCCTGCCCTGTAGCGGGACAACTGGAACTTCACCTTTACCAGCCACCTCCCCCGCAGGGTTCTGGAGGTCGGCAGGACTTAGGTGGGTCCCTAGAGTGGCAGAGTGAACAAGAGCCCGAAGGCATGCTGAGGTCAGAGCAGGCAGCAAGCAAGCAAAGTCAAAAAACAGGCTAAAGGTCAGGTCCAGGCAGCAGGCAATCATGATCAGATCCAAGTGAGGTCAGATATCCAGAGATCAAGCCAAGGGTGGACAAGGATAACAAAGATACACTGGACAAGGGCAGAAAGAGAGGACAAGGCTGGACAAGACAGGCTGCGCAAGGCAAGATGAGACAAGCTGGAAGATAGACAAGGTCAGGCAGGATGGCAGGACAAGTCAAGGTTGGAAGAAGCTAGAAGGCAGGATGAGGCACGAAAAATCAGGAAAACAGGAGACCTGAACGCTGGAACAAAAAGCACTCTAAGGATACAGGAGACCCGATGCTGAGGCAGGGAACCGTAATGTTGGAGAAGCTTAAGTACACCAAGGCAGTGATGTCATCAGAGGGTGCCACCAGGCTATTACTGCCATGGGCCCTTTAAGGATAATTGCGCACCATGCGCACACACCTAAGACAAGGTCTGGAAGGAAGAGAAGCATGACAGCATTCTGGCACTATGACGGCATGCGAGGCGCATGGAGTGGCTTTGATGTTTGAAGCGGCTTCTCGCCCGAGAATATCTTCAGGCAGTATCCGGAGTAAGAGAGATGACTTGCAGGACTGTCCTGCGAGCCGCTGACTGTAACACCCTATCTATGAAAATGCAACACTGCAAATATTACACCAGGCCCTAAAACACCACTTATTAGGAAAAGAGAACAAGCCAGTCTGCTATAGATCTCTACAAAGAAACTATACATTAGCAGAATACCTCATCTCCATCACACACCAGAACACAGACAAACCCTCAGAATAAAGAGAGGTGAATAAAGAGAGCTTGGTAATTGCAGCACAGGATAATGGACTGTGGATAAGGTGATTCATAGCCAGCATAGAAAAGACTGGTAAAACAGACAAATGCAGATTCTGCGGAACAGAACTAGAAACTGTTACACATCTCATCACTGGATATCATACTGATGTTAGAAGGCCTGTATACAGAGAGGCACAACAAAGTTTCACAGCTTATATATTGGAAGCTGTATAATTATAACATGGACTTACCACACAAACGCTGGAAGCACAACCTTAATAGAATATAATGATGAAGTTGTGATCACCTGTGACATTCCTATTCCCACCAATAGGAAGATCGAAGCGCAAAAAACCAGATGTTGTGGTGAAGGAGAACACAAGAATGGCATTTTTGATAGATGTATCAGTATCCAGCGATTATTCCATAGATTTTATGGAGAAAGCAAAGATCCTTAAGTACCAAGAGATGCAATCAGAGACCAAGAAATTGTGGTAGAAAGATATAGAAATAGCCCCAATCATATTGAGTGCCACTGGCCTGATTAAGAAGAATTTTCAAGTGCATCTTGATATGTTGCCTGTTAAGATTACATCTTATGAACTACAGAAGGAGGATCTCTTGAATACAATGCAAGCACTAAGAAGGGCAATAGCAGTAAATATGGGGGATTGAGATCATCCCCAACATACCCTGACTTATGAATGAGGTTCATTCCTGTCAAGGTATGCACAAAACAAACCCATTTGGAGAAACTACCTTATAAATAGATCATAAAGTATAAATAGAATCATGCAGACAAAAACTGAACTGGAAACCACTAAAGCCAGGCTCTGTATGCAGGGCAGCAATAGAAAAACAGAAATATTGCCAGTCCTCCTAAAACAATACAATCACATTAATAAAACAAATAAATATGTCAATACAGCTGACGAATAGAATAACATTCTATAATTACTCATATATACATGTTTAAAAAGGTCCCAAAAACAATAAAATAACTCAAAACAGCAGACATATCAAATAACGCCATCTAATAAGAATTAAAACTAATATGGATTTTAAAAATTCCAGTGATTTCCAGTCATCCTGACACTGTCCTGGATTAATGGGGGGAGGGGGGCTGCACACAAACTTTGTCTACTCTCTATATATACACATTCCCTAACACATGTATGTTCATTCTCACTCACATACACATACACACATACACACACACACACGCTCTCTCACTCACATGCTCTCTCATTCACACATACACAAATCTCTCTCTCATTTACTCATGCATACACATTCACTATTTTTCCCCTCCAATACATGGAAGTGGCAATGGCCTCTACCTTCAGCCCACACAGCCGATTAGACTCCTCCTTTTTTCTCCCGGGGCAAAGTCCAATGCTGTTCATTTCTTATGGCCATTTGGGCCAATGTTGATTCTGCTTATTCCAGCCACAGCAATTGCACCTCCTCCTTCCCACCTGCACAAGCCCACACGACACAACTTCTTCTTCTGGGTGTAATGAACTTAGTATCAGCAGACCCCTAGTGCTGTGGAGTGGTTGGTGCCACATGTATGATTATTTCCCAGCTGACGAGAGGTTGTATGTGTGCACAAAGTACAAAGAGCTCCAAGCCCTCAGAGAACAAGTCCTATCTCTGGAGGCTAGAGTGGCAGACCTGGAGGAAGTAAGAGAGATAGAGAAGTTTATACAGGAGACCTTCAGGGACATAGTAGAGAAGTCCTACCTCCAATCTGGTAGCCCCTCTGCTGCCTTGGAGGAGAAAGGTTATCTGGAAGGAGAGCATCAGCTTGATCTGGCAGGAAGCAATCCTGTAGCTAGGACCTGCCTTCAAGATGATGTAGTATCCTCTCGCATTTGCCCAGGAGGGATGGGTTAGGCCGGCCATTATTGTTGGTCATTCAATTATTAGGAAGGTTGATAGCTGAGTGGCTGGTGGACATGAGGATCACTTAGTAACTTGCCTATCTGGTGCAAAGGTGATGGACCTCACGCATCACATAGATAGGATTTTTGGGGAAGGGAGTTTAGGTAGGGGGTAGGAATGTTCCCTCCCAATCCGCTCCTTAATTGGAGCGGACTGGGAGAAAACTGGGGAAGGCCGTGATGCGTCACCGTGTGAATTCGCAGAATTTTACCTCCCCCTTGCACGCACCACACACATGTGTGCACGGCCCACCAATTTTATAACATGCACGAGCCATCGCCAACATGTTATAAAATCGGCATGTCCACATGTGTGCACCGGGAAGCGAGTGCACATGGACGCGTGCGCGCACCTTACAAAATCTACCCATAATTCTTTTGAGTATTGTCAGTGGCCAGAGGCATTAGTTATCAATACCTGCCTAGCATTGTTCCCTCTAAGTTGTGCACATATATGCGCGAACACAGGTCATGAATCCTGAATACACAGCAAAACATAGTGCACAAAAGAAATCCCAATATTATTTGTATTATACTGATTCATAGCAAACAAATTTCAACTCAGCTTATAAAAAGTTACACAAAAGAACATTTTTGTGCATGTAGCTTTTCAAAAATTAGAAGCAACATTCCTGCCTAGTACTTGGCAATGATCCCATGCTGTCATCAGGAAATATTTCTTCGCAGAACGCGTACTGGATGCATGGGACAGCCTCCCAGAAGAGACGAAAGAGACAAATATGGTAATGGATTTCAAGGAAGCATGGAATAAGCATAAAGGATCTCTAGGCTTTTTTTCTCAGTTTTTTTCCAAGTTTGTTCTTCCTTGTTTAATGTAATGCATAATGTATACTCCTTATGCTCTGTTTTTCGTTTCAATGTAAACCGAAGTGATTTGTAACTTGTTACAAGAATATCAGTATAAAAAAATGTTAAATAAATAAATAAATAGGCTGTTAAGAAGCGAGGGAAAAAGCCAGAGATCATCTGAGGTCTATTACATTTCCCCATGAATGAAACTGAGCAGAGTAAATAGTTCTTACAGTCCTTCTTTACCATTATATTCTCTGTTTCTCTCTTAGGACATGTGTGACGTGCACCCTCACTAAACTTTTCCTTAGTGATAATATTTTGGGATTTTTGCATACTTGAATTCTCCCCCATTTTTTAGCCATCTCGCTTTTGGGATGGATCTTGCCCTTGATATACTGGGTGAGCATGCTCAGATCTAGCTCTCAAGGAGAGCCCATCTTGACTGAGGAGTTGACGTGAGTGGAGCTGGGGAAGGTGTTTTGGAGTGGAGTTCTGGGTGCATTTCCTGACTTGCCAATTGAAGAATTTAATAGATAGATTGGGAATTCTGTGATTTTTGACCAGTTCCCAAGAATAGGGCCAGCATACCCTTGCTGGAAGGGCTGGATTTCTCGTTACCTCGCCCCTGTGACCAGTTAGCAGTGGGGACAGAGCCTGCTGGCTTGGAAGAAGTTTTGATACCTAGTTTGGAAACAAGGAGAGTTTTCCCATTTTTGCCTCCTGCTAATGATTGTGAGAGAGGAGAATTTTTCCATCCTTCATGGGGGAAGGCATACTGGAAATTAATTCAGATCAGAGAAGAGTTAAGAGGAGGAGCATCATGGAAAAAGAAACTGCAGCCTTTGGAGTTGTTATTTTGCTTTTTATGTTAATGAACTTTTCCATTTTAGCATGGATTCTGTTTTGGGATTTTTTTCACTTTTTATTTCAGAGAAAAAGTCAGCACAGCATGTGTAGTGATAATACAGCACGTCCACGAGCCTTAACAAAGCAAACCAAGTCCAAGTTAGAAGCTTCATTGTGCAGCTTTTCTGCCCAGGAACCTAACTCCTGTAAAACGTAAAGAGGAGTAAAGAGACCACATACAATGCATATCAAACATTAAGCACCATTTACCTTAATCCAATAATCCCAATAACAGTTTCAGATGTTATCATAATATTGTATCCCTATGCTTCAATTTAAAAGTCAACTTTTCAATTAAGGCGATCTCATTCATCTGCTTACTCCATGCAGCCATAGTGGGGTTCTGCTTCCATAATATCGCTATAGTGAATCTACTACTATGCAGTAGATGATCTGCTAATATTCTCTTACAAGTTAGTAATTTCCATCCCCCCCCCACCCCCAAAAAGCACATGAGAATGTTCTCCACCCTCAGAATTCTGGATACGATGCCTCCCAGACTCCTCCAGAAAGTGGCCACCATAGGACACGACCACCACACGTGATAATAAGTACCCTCTAATCCACAACCTCACCAACATAGCCAGGACAAAAGGTAGTATAGTAGAGGGGGTATCTGTAAGTATGGTGCAGCATCGTAACCATTAATTCCACTCTTCTACAACACATCAATGTTTTGTGAGCCTTTTGCCAAATATGTTTCCAGTCGTTATCACACAATTGTAAATGAAGGTCTCTGTTCCACTTTCTGATACAGGATAAAGGAGGGTCATTGGCTATCAAAACACCATTGATAGCCTTGTAAAGCAAAGGAATACACTTCTTGGAAACGTTTTCCTGCAAGAAAAGCTTCTTGAAGAGGAAGGAAGGAGCAGGAACTCTTCCCCTCTCTCTGTAATCCCCAATCACCACCGCAATCTTTCTATAATAAATCACAGACTCTCTACCCAAGCCATGCTCATCATAAAAGTCCTCAAATGACTGAAGAACATCCCTGCCCTCCTATAACTGACCCAAAAATTTAAGACTAACCCTCCACCAGTCTGCAGTTTTTTTACTGTAGGCATGAACTGTTAAGGGATTTCTTCTCAGTGGAGATAGGAGAGAAATAGGACCAAAAGACAGTCCCAACCATCTCCCCACTGCCTTCCACACCTTAAGAGTGTTATGTTCTGGTGTGGTTGTGGACCCTAGTTTGTAGTGAGAGCTGTCTTCACCCACAGGGAGGAGCCCTGTGGGGACTCACCATGATAGGCGTGGCCTCAGCTGAGACGGACACAGATAGTAACGAGACTTTATTAGCCTGGAACGTAGGTGAAGTACCCACCGAGTGGGAAGGAAGACACAGTCCAGGGTAGTAAGCTTGCTCAGTGATGATATCCCTGGTAGTGGCCTGTGGAGCGGGGTACGCAGGGAACTCCTCCTTCAGATGATACACTTCTCAGGGTAGATCCAGTAGTGGCCCGCAGCTTGGGGAATGCCGAGAATCAGCACTGTCGATGATAAGAGAAGTGCAGGAGGACAGCAGAGCTGGGTAGATGAAGGTACTCACTCTGAAGTGTCGAAGATGGTTTGCTGAGGAGAGCACAGTAGTGGCCCGAGGCATGAGGTACACCGGAGGTTCCGTCAGCAAGATGGTAGCAAACTTGAAGCATACTCACAAGGCTGAATGATGCTGTGTCCCAATCATGAGTAGATGGATTCTCCAGGCAGGAAGGCCCTCTGAGGAGCAGATAGCCAGAACGCGACAAGGCTCCTGAGGAGATCAGGAACAGTTCAGTGTAGCAAATAGCGAAGCGTCTCCAAGTGGAGTGGAATTCAGCAGGAAGGAAGTCCTTGCTAACTCGTAGGAAGCATAGGCCGGATAGCTTAAATACACTGGCGGGTGACGTCATGTGGAGGGGACGCCCCCGAGGTTCCCACTATGATGTGTATAAGAGAAGCCTGGCACGCCCGCGCGTGCCCTAGGTAATTCACAATTCAAGATGGCGAACGGGATTGCCCACGCCATCCCAGGGACACCGGGGAAGGTGGCGTTTGCATGCAGAGGCCGCCATTCTTCCCAGAATTGCTGGTGTAGGGAAACGAGAGGTGAGCAACAGAGGTCGCAGCTGTCTGCGACTGACGGGCGCAACAAAGAGTATTAGATATATTAACGCAAGTTCATCCTGCCCTTCTAGCATTTGATGAATCACCGGGTACTAACAACAGGCAGGAAAGATCCAATCCCTCTGCTAAGTATGATTCCAGGGCATACCACAGAGTACTTTTATCCCTGTGTAGCCAAACATAGCCCAATGTAAGCATGCTGTCCAGTAAAATGCTTGTATATTAGGAAGATTCATCCCACCCCTCTCCTTAGGCCGCCATAGTGTCTGAAGCTTGATGCAAGGGCATTTATCATGCCATATAGATGTAACCCCTTTTTTAGGGAGTAGTAACTCCCTTCAGGACACATAACTAATTTATCTAATGGGGCGGCTCCGGCTAGCATTTCACATCTCACACTGACTCTCAATCCCTGGGGGGGATTCTTTTTACAGGGGAAAGCGCAGACAATGAAAAAATGTCACCAGTATATATCTCTGAAGTGTATCTGTTAGTGCTTCCTATGTGGTGAGATGCAGCAAGAATTAGACAGGACCAGAAATGGGTGTAAAAATAATAATTTACTGATTCATGAAGTTAATGTCCATTTTCCAAAAAATGAGTGTACATTTGATTCTTGATACAGGAGTTTCTGCATGTTGGGTAGGTGTCCTAATTTCAGACATCTGGGTAGAGCCCATGGTGATTTTAAATGCGCATACTCTCCCAGCGGCTGTTCCCTTAGAGTCCTAGTGATAGGGTCCCCTCTCATTGCAAAAATCCTACCTTTAGTCATCTTCTCCTCCTCCTTGGACTCCCAGCCTGTCCTGGTCCCTTGATGAGTGAAAATCTGAATGGGATCTCCTGATTCATGTTCTTCCTTCCTTTAATTCAGTTGTTATTTTATTCTTGCTTTTTTTCTAGGTGAACTTCTCTTAGGGAAAAGTCAGCAGGGATCAGGTTTTCAAACAGCTCCAAAATCCCAGTGGGATCCAAAAACCTCCCCACTTAACTCAAAGTCCAAAAATACTTTAACGTGTAAATTGGATAGCTTCTCTGCCTTCACTGTCTCTCGCAGCAGGATCCATCACTGGTGCTTGCCTACCTAGGGTCTACAGTAGACTCACAGATATTTGATCCCCTGGATGAGAGCCCTTTTGCCTCTAAAGGGTATCAGGCTTACAAATCTAGCTCCCTGTCACTTATAACCGAGAAGGACCCTCTGGCAGGGATTGCACTATGCGGTATCTCTTCTGAAAGAAAACGTCTTCTGGAAAGGCTGGGAAGCCCTACCAGAGTGTGGAAAAAAATGCATCCTTACTATCTGGCTGCTCTCTGAAACTGAACCCACAGGGGTAGATTTTATAAAAGTACACCCGCGGCGCAAACAAAAGTAGGCCAGATTTTAATAGATACGCACGTAGCCGCGCGTATCCTTTAAAATCCGGGGTCGGCGCGTGCAAGGCTGCCCAAAATCGGCAGCCTGTGTGCGCCAAGCCACGCAGCCTGCCTCCATTCCCTCCGAGGCCGCTCCGAAATCGGAGCGGCCTCGGAGGGAACTTTCCTTCCACCCCCCGCACCTTCCCCCTCCCTTCCCCTACCTAACCCACCCCCCCCCACCCCAGCCCTATCTAAACCTCCCTACCTTTGTTTTAAAAGTTATGCCTGCCAGCGAGTGAGTTATGCCTGCCAGAGGCATAACTCACACGCACCGGCCAGCCGGCACGTGATTCCCCGGCCCGGGAGCTATTTCAGAGGCCTCGGCCACGCCCCTGAAATGCCCCCGGCCCGGAACCACGCCCGCGGCCCCACCCCCAAATGACGCACCTCCGCGACACACGCCCCCGACACCCCCCCCCCCCCCTAGGAAAGCCCCGGGACTTACGCGCGTCCCGGAGCTTGCGCGTACCACTGAGCCTATGCAAGATAGGCTCAGCACGTGCAGGGGTGGTTTGGGGTAGGTTTTCGGGGGTAACACACGTAACCTACACACGTAACCCTTTGAAAATCTACCCCGCAGTGTCTTAAAATGGCTGGGCTAAATAGCTCTGACACAACCAATCAGAACCTCTATGTGGCAGGGACTGAAGAGTACAGATGGTTCCTAAGAAAAAGGATGTTAAGAACAGGGATTGTGGCATCTAGTGGCCAGACCGGGTGGATCTGCCACATAAATTCAATAAGGAAGCTATTAACAGTAAAAAAAAAAAAAAAGAAGCTATCAGGTAGATAACATGGAACGGACTGGAATAAGTAAATAAGGCAAGGAAGCACATTCATTTTAATAAAATTAATCAGACCCGCCCATGGCAAAAAAGTGGTTATTCCATTCTTGACCATCCCCTTGTATCCTGTTAACCATAGGTGGAAAGTTGTGTTTGTATAGGGTGCAAAATCCCTGGGCATACAAATCCCCCAAGTAGTTATTATTCTTAGCCTTCTGGAGCATTGAAAAACAGAGCGGGATATCCTTTTCAGTCGCTACCCCTATGGGGAATATTTCAGATTTATTAAAATTAACTTTGTAATCAGGCGTCTGCATCCTCCTTCAGAAAGCTTAACACCTATTGCCCTGACAGTTTGAGATTCAGGAGAAACAAGAGGACATCGTCTATGTATAGAGAAATATGCTCCTCACTTCCCACTTGAAAGCCCAACACAGCCGGGCACGGTCTATTCAAGAGCTCTAGAACGGGTAGATGTGAATCGGTTATTTACTCTTTCAGATAATAGAAAGACTAGGGGGCACTCCATGAAATTAGCATGTGGCCCACCCATGCCTACTCATGGCTCTGCCACTGCTGAGAGCAGCGGGAACAACGTAGCACAGATCGCCACTCTGGAGCTCTTTATGACTAAGCCACCATCTGCCCGTGCACAGAGCAATACCTCATCATCAGCATTATCCTTCCCATCAGAACTGAAGGGAACTGCTTGATCAGCAGAAGCCAACTGCCACGTACTTGCGATAAGGAAAAAAATAAAACTAATGGCCTGAGATGTGGCCCTCCACCTCCACACATTCAGGCCAGACATGTTTGAAAAAATGATAAAAGAAAAAGAAAAAACATCAAATGAAAAAGAGAAATATCAACAATCTCAGCCCATCTCCCCTCCCTACCTCCACTACAGCACTCGCACACATAATTGCATAACTCCCTTCTCATGCATCTAGCATTTTATGCCATGGACAGCATTTATCTATATAAGAAAAAAGGATATATGATGTTAAGGCAGCCAATTCCCCAGTTGCATTAATTGACTCTTCCAAGATTTCCTGGCTCAAGTTGCTGCACAATGTGCTCAGTCGTCTTCACATTGCCAAAGATGGACATCTCCCCCTTGTACTGTACTCGCAGTCTGGCCAGGTACAACAACACATATTAGACCCCTTTCTATCGGAGCTCATTTTTTACCACCCTAAAGCTTTGGCTTTTCCGTTGCACTTCAAGCGAGAAATCCTGGAAAAAATACACTTTGTGGCCCTGGCATAGGACCTCATTCATCTTCCGACTAGCATCCAATATTCTATTTTTGTCACCGTAATGATGCAACTTCAGAATCAGGGACCTGGGATGACCGTTATACACAGGGGCTGGTGCCCTGTCAATTTTTAACCAGCTATGCTTGCACTCCATTTGTAGGACCTTGGGAATCCATCATGCCAGGTAGCCTGCTGTATCTGAGCCCTCCACTTTCTCTGGTAGGCCAACAATGCATAAATTATTACGCCGACCTCAATTTTTTATATCGTCCACCTTTTCGTTCATTTGCTTATGGGCTCTTTCCAACACATCAAGGTCTTGTCAGGTCAAGGTAAGCGAGAGCTCCATCTCTTCCACATGCTCCTCCAAACTGTCAAGTCACATGTTCGTTTCGCCGATGTAGAAAAAAGTTGCCCGACTCTATTGACAACTGATTCTACTTTGGAGTAGAGGCTATTAGGAATTTTGTTAGCTAACTGCTGCATTATAGACTTCGTAGCCTCTACCATCTTGTTTGGCAGCGTGGTCTCACCAATGGCCTCCTCTTTTGATGCCATTGAGTCAGTTTTCCTATGTGAATACCCTCTGAACTGTGCTTGAAAGGTATTTGAGAGTGGTCAACCATGTTTTCATCTTTATTCCCCTCACCTCCTCTCTGCTCTGAGGGCCCCGGGGGTTTATGCCTCCTTCCCGCCAGTGGAACCCCAGCTTCCCAGTGGCTAACTGTACTTGAGAGGAGAAAATAATGAGAGGACCGGGACATTAAGACTGGCCTTAGGGACTGTGTGGCCCCTGAATTCGGTCTTTAAACCAAGAGGGGGTTATATATGTTTTGCCAATATTATAAATATGGGCTACCATACAGTGTTAAATCATTTATAACAAATAAGTTATAGTAGTGAATTTCAAATCTTTGTTATTGCTGTTAGTTGTGGACTTTCTTATGCAGGAGCTTGTCATCTTTGCTGTACTTTTTGGCACAATATAACGCTTAGGCTTCCTACGACAGTCAGGGATTGCAGCCCTGGTCTGCACTGAATACAGTGAAAACACTAAAAGAAAAATGCCCTATTACTCTCTCCAGTTCCAGATCTGTAATGCCTAATTTGCTGGAGGAGTTTGGCTTAGGAAATTTCACAGTTCTAATCTCAGCGGCCAAGTTAACGCTTTTTTTTAATGATCTCAATACTCGCCAAGATAAATTTTCCATATATTCCCATCTGTCAGCACTAAACTTTACCTGCCACCACCCTTCCTGCCCTGGGGGAGAGGGAATGGCAGTGGTTAAAAGAACAGAGGTGCAAGTCAGAACTCCTAGTGTTTGAATTTCAATTCCTGCTTTCCCACCAGTTTTCTGCCTGTTCTCAGGCAAGTCACTTTAGCCCCCTGCTCATCAGTGTGTCCTGTCCTGCTTGAGCAATAATATAATGTGGCTCCTTCCCTCTCTCCTTTGGAAGCCGACAAGCAAAAAAACGTGCTGCCAGGTTGTCCAACTTAGAGGTGCCCATATAATAATTTCTGAAGTATTGCAACCATGTGGCATTTTTGGGGGGCATCGTTGGAAAATACCCTCAGTTTTGACACTGTGCCCTAGACCTCAAGCCTACTATGATCCCTAGCACCTACCCTCCAACCAAGAGGCAAAGAAAGGCACTTTATGCTCTATCTGCCATCTTTGATAGTCAGCTTCATTTTACAGTTTGAAAGTGAGGGGCCATCTAGTCTCATGGGACCTACCAGGACTATGGTTCAAACTGAGTGAAACTGGCCAGTGGAGAAGGCAGAAGCAGCATGATGCAGGACTCTCCCCCTGCTAGTGGCAGTGCCAGAGAAAGAGCGGTGGAGGGTGAGAGAGGATGAGGGACAGGCTTGAGGCCTGAGAGAGAATTAGATGAGGGTCTGAGAGAGAATCACATGACTGGGAGATAGGGATGAGAGAGGATCATGGATATGGAGGAGGAGGCAGATGAGTATAGGAGCTTGAGAGAGTATTGCATGGGGGAATGTTGAGAGCAAGAGGATTGCAGGAGAATGAGAGAATTGCACAGGCAGAGAGGTTGGGGTAACAGAAGATTAGAAGATAACAGGGGAGAGTCTGAGGAAGAATTATATGGTAGGCTTGAGAGAGAGATTGGGCAGAGGGGTGAAAGATCGGGCAGGACAAAAAGAGAGAGAGGATCATGGGAGTGAGAGAGAGGAGTGTGGGAAGGGAATGAGAGGATCCATATTAGGGAAGAGCGCCCCCTCACAAAAGGATACCCCCTCTCCCAATTATTCAAGCCACCGCTGGCCATTCATGTGACTAGAATGAGGAGGAAAAAATAATTATCAGGTTAACATAGAGAAGATCATTTTCCATTTAATTGGAAGGATGTTCCTTTAGCTCAGTGGTTTGTTGCCTGAAGGCTGTAAATTCAAAACCTGGAAAAAAAATGTGAAAGTATGTAGTGTCAGTGTACTAAGATTAATTACTATTGTACAGGAAAGATGAGTAAATATTTCTTTACTGAGAGATTGGCTGATGCCTGGAACAGCCTGCAGGCACAGGCAATGGCAACCAAAATCATGATGGAATTTAGAAATGCTTGAGACAGGTACAGAGTAGGGTGGTAAAGGCCTGGCGGGGATAACAGGGAGAAGAAATGAAAGAGGAGCGGGATTTAGAGGACGGGTGGGGAAATGGATGGAGCTGGTTTGGTTTAGACAATGGGAACTAGGAAAGTGCAGTTGATATTTTTTTATATTATTTTCTGTCGTTTCTAACCAAAACTAATACAAAACACAAACAAAATTGTGTCTTTTAAAATTTGTGTCACTTTAATATACATTATTTGAAAATTGCATACACTAAAAAAAGATCAAAATAGAAATAAAAAAAAAACCAAAAAACAGAAAGGGAACAAAATGAACATCCCTAATGGGAACTGTGTGCTCATCTCCCCATCCCATAGAAAACTGGAAAGAAAGAGTCTCAGTCTGGGTAGACTGGATGTGCCAATTGGTCTTTCTAGGCCATTGTAAACCATGTTACTATGTATCTGTACTACAAGCAGGCTTTTGTCTAAATCAGGGGTCAGGAACCTTTTTGGCTGAGAGAGCCATGAACGCCACATATTTTAAAATGTAATTCCATGAGAGCCATACAATATGTTTAAAACGAAATACAAGTAAATGTGTGCATTTTATGTAAGATCACACTTTTAAAGTACAATAAGTCTCTGAAAATATTACACCAGGCCTTAAGACACCAATACATCTCCTATTAGGAAAACGGACCAAGTCAGACTGCTATAGAGTCCTACACAGAAACAACACGCCAGCAGAAAACCTCACCTGAATCACGTGCTGTCCCTCACCTAACAGAATAAAGAGACCAAAACGCATAACAAGAAGCATGCAGAAAAAACTGAATTGGAAACTGCAACAAGCCAGAGTCTCTGTATGCAGTGTAACAAAGAAAAAAAGAACATCACCCATCCTTATAAAACAAATCAAGAAATATAAAATCATCAGCAGTAAAACTGTACTAACAAAAAGAACATATTTCGAAACAGCTGATGAGTGGAATATCCAATAATTAAAAACTCATATAAAACATTTCCAGATACCAACAAAATATTTCAAAATAGCAGACACAAAGACCCAGCTATTCTGCCGCGTTCCGCCCGGGCTGACAGCATTTTAAGCCCAGGCGGAGGAGGACCGGGGAGCAGCTGGGTCAGCAGGGGACTGGAAAGTGTGGCGACACACTGATTTAGTAGATTTGTCTGCGAGCTAGATGCAGCCATCAAAAGAGCCATATCTGGCTCGCGAGCCATGGGTTCCCGACCCCTGGTCTAAATGAAATCTTAAAGCCAATCAGCAGGAATTGGTTTATGGAATAGACTACCTGAAGGTTTACTTTATCGTGGAGGAAAGCAGGTCCTAGGGAATATTGTCAAAGTTGTCCTAATCCCCACCCCTCACCTCACACCAAAAAAAACCCCACCCAATTTAAAAAAAAGGCTTTTTTTTTAAGTTCTATGATCTTTTCTTGTGGAATTCAAAGGACAAATAGAACATTCAGGCCATGGTACTCCAGCTGTACTACGGTATACAACAGAGTGCATACCGTAGTACAGCTGGCTTCTGTGGGTCCATCGTTTGGCCTGCCATATCTGTGGCCACCAGGAGTATCCTGAACAGTAGAAGGTTCATGGCTCAGAGACAATATGCTATGTCTGCAAAGCCCTGTAGGACTTAAAAGACAAGCTTTGGCAGGGGCAGTGGAATGCCTTTTTTTTTTTGGAGGATCCATGCAAATTGCCCCAAACTTCGTCCCCCAACTGTCAGTCTGTTACATACATTCTTCATGCAAACCAAATAACCATATAACGCTAATTTCAAAATCATGCAGGAAGAATAACTCCCCTCACTCTCCCTCATTCAATTTCCCCCAATCCCCTTACTCTCCCCCCCCCCACACACACATTTCCCTCACTCACCTCCTTCACACCCACCCCCTACAATCCATTCACTCTTTCACACCCTCCCTGCCCCAATCTGCTAACACCTCTTTCACTCTCACCCTGCACAATCCCCGCACCTTCTTCATCCCACCTCTCCACCATCCCCTCCCTCCTTCATTCTGAGCCCCCCCCCCCCACAATCCCTCACTCTTTCACTCCCTCTCCCCACAGTCCCCTCCCTCACCTCTCTTCACATCATTCAGGCACCGGAAGCTGAGAGGGCGGAAGCAAACTGAAGCGCTGCAAGGCCGCAAGCCTCCTCCTCTTTCAGAAAAGGAAGAGTGAGTGAGGGGAGCGGGGGCAGTAGAGGATGCTCGTGAGGAAGAGGGGCATGGATAGGAAGTAATGTGCCATCCAACCTGCCACCAATGAGGCTTCTCTTCCAGGGGGAATGCAGGTACAGGGCCTCAAAGGGCAAGAGAGCCAAAAAAAGGCCTTTTTAAGCTTGCATACGGCAGAAGTTACACCTTTAAGACGTAACTTCCGCTGCAAGCAAGCTGCACCACTTGCTCAGGAGAAGGGAAGCAGGAAGGGGAAGAATCATTGCTGGCAGGGCCAAAGTTTTTAGGGGGGGGGGGGTGCCATGGCTTCTGCAGCCCAACCTATTCCGACACCTACAAGCCACGGACCAAAGGGCAACATGGAAGATGCCTCATGGGATGGGAAGAAAAGCCGTAGGTCAGAAGAGCAGCAAGGAAGAGGACAGATGCAGCTGGAGGGGGAAAAAGAGGATGTGTAGAGATGGGGGACAGTGCTGGTCTCGGGCGGAGGAAGTATTTCCTACCACTTTTTAATCCACCAAGCGAAATCGCTGATTCTCCCATGGACAGCTGTGTTTTTCTATTATTTCCAACTACGTTTTACTCCACTGAGTCAAGTGGGCTGTTTCTCCCAAGGGTAGGAGTACGTAGCGCTCACTAGAGTCAAATATACTATTGCTGTCAGACAACAAGACTGCCAATGTAGTTTATGGAGAGGTTCTCTAATTTTTAAAATGCTTTCTGTTAATTAGTTAATGAAATGAAATGATAGTTATCTTTTTCATAAGAACATCAGAACATAAGAAATTGCCATGCTGGGACAGACCAAGGGTCCATCAAGCCCAGCATCCTGTTTCCAACAGTGGCCAATCCAAGCTATAAGTACCTGGCAAGTACCCAAAAACTAAGAAGAACCCATGCTACTGATGCTATTTGATTTTAACATTTAAATAAGTTGTGCACCAGACAATCTGAGTAATATTAGATTATTTCAGCTAGTTTATGATAAACTGATTTAATTTTAGTCTTGATGTGTCACCCGACAGTCTTCCACAAAATTTCCAAAGAAATCAGCCATTGTTACCCAGGTCTTTTTTTTGAACTGTAGTGTTTCCCATAACCTGTACTTAATATATTAATAACATAGCAATTAGTGATCAGGTTCAGTGCTGAGTTTAATTAACATCAAGGCAGAACTCTTTCGGTCTTCCCCCTCCCACTCCCCCCACCACTAATTTCTATATACTGGCCAGGCAAGAAAAAAAAAGCCCAACAACCTAGGATATAATCAGGGCCGGTGCATCCATTAGGTGAACTAAGTGGTCGCCCAGAGTATCAACTATTAAGGGACGGGAAAATTGCCAGCGCAAGCCCAAGGCTGGGGGCCAAAGCTGCAGAAGAAAGCAACCAAAAGGGCCAAGAGCAGAGTTGTATCCCACTTGCGGTCGAACATTAGGAGAGAGGCCCAGCAGGCAGTGAATGAAGCCCATCAAGCTCACAGAGGAAGATTAGGAGAGAGGCCAAGCAGGCCATGAGCAGACGCCACCCCACTCGTGGCCGAAGATTAGGCATGGCAGGGCCATGAGTGAAGCCCATCCTTCTTGTGGCTGAAGATTAGGAGAGAGACCCGGAGGACTACAAGCAGAGTCCATCCCGCTCATGATTGAAGATTAAAAGAGAGGTCCGGTGGGCCGTCAGCGGACCCCATTCTGCCCACAGCCAAAGACAGAGAGGAGAGAGCCTATCCTGGAGAGAGCCCATCCTGCCTGCAGTGAAAGAAGAAGGAGAGGCCCAGAAAAAGAGCCTTTGAGCCTATGTGAGTGATAGAGGGAGTGAAGGTGCATGTGTATGTATGTAAGAAAGCCTGCGTGAGGGAGTGTGTATATGCGTAAGGGTGTGTGTGTGTGTGTGTGTGAGGGAGTGAGGGTGCATGCTTGTGTGTGTGAGAGAAAGTGCCTGTGTGAAGGGGAGTGGGTGTGTATGTGAAAGAGAGAGAGAGCGGGAGCCTGTGTGTGTGTGTGTGTGTGTGTGTGTGTGAGAGAGAGAGATAGGAGTCTGTGTGAGGGTGTATGTGTGAGCAAGACAAGGAATTGTGTGTGAGACAAAGAAAGAGTGTGAGAATGAGAGACCATGTTTGTCTGTGAGTGTGCATGAGTGAGAGAGCATGTGTGTGTGTGTGTGTTTGTGTGTGTGAGTTAGGGTGGGTTTGGGGGGGAGTTGGAAGCAGAATACTGCTGGGTCGTGTCAGGGGGAAGGAGGTGATTGTATGAATATAGTGAGGCTCGGGTTCCAGTTGGTGTGTTAATTGATGCATTTGGCCAGACATGGGTCTATCCTGCGTCTGCCCACTCTTACCTCCAGCCCTGGGTCGCAGGGAGCCTGCCGACTCCGCAGCTGGGTCCCAGTCGAAGATGCGGCCGGCCATCGTGCAGGCCTGATGTACTGTGCTAGGAACGGCGCTCAGCTGAGCAGGACGTCCCCAGACACAAGCGACTCGAGTGTCTTTAAAGGGCCCATGGCGGGAAATCCTCCGCGGTGCCCCTGGATGACATCACCTGTCTCTTCCTATATAAGGCCTGCTCTGCCCTGCCCTCAGACACCTCGGCAATAGGTCGAACTCCTCGGAGTAGCTGTTTGCCACGCCGTCCCTGATCCTGCTTCTGTTCCAGTGCCTTGTCCTCGTGTTCCTGGTCCCTTTCTGCTTCTTCGGAGTTCCTGTCTCGTCTGGTGGCCCCTCGTTTGTCTTCGGTATCTCCCTGCTGTTCTGCCTTGCTTTCCTTCCCCCAGATTGTCTCCTCGGCTTGACTTCGGACCTCTTCTCAACCATGTTGGATTTCTGCCTGCCTTGTGACCTCTGCTTGCTTCTCGTCTTGCTGCTTGCTGCCCGCCCTGACCTCTGCTTGGACTGACTTTGTTCTCTTCCCGCTGGCCAACTGTCTCTTCTGTGATGGATTCATCTCCTCGCAAAGACCCGCGCCTAAGTCCAGCCAGCTCCGGCACCCGGGGGCTCGACCTAAGAGGGAACAAGAGCTGGTATTGGTGAAGCTCCTATTGGCCCTCTGCTCCAGCCAGCTCTGCTGCCGACGGTGGGGACCCGCAGGGCTCCTCCCTGAGGGTAGCGCCAACCTCACCTCGGTCCAAGGGTCCACACCCGCAACATTAATAAACTGCAGCCTGGTTTAACCCATGAATTGTGTTTTGTGTCTATTTTTGTAAAGGGGGTGCGGGGAGGAATGGCCGGTTGTCCCACCCGCCCATGTTATTCAGCCTATACTCCAGGAGGCACATGCTCGTGCTGTGGATCCAGGGAATAAAAACACCACTATCCCGATCAGAAATGTCATCCTTGTCGCACCCTCAAAATTTCTTGTCTATACGACCCTAAACAGAAAACGTATTCGGAGGGGTGAGGGGGAGACGCATGAAGATGTGCACAAGTCCTCACACAGTGATGGCATCTCATAAGCCTTTCTCTTGGGAGAGCAGACTAGCAACATTGGAGCGCTGTCACCAACTGGAATACACACATTTTACTTGACAGGAGGAAGCAAAGCGGTCTGGCATTAAATACTAGAGATCATATCTTAAATGTATTTTTTTTTGTTGGTAAGATCTGAATTCTTTGGAGGCTGGGACATCTTTTATTGGAGGAATATGACGAAGAGACCTATGTCTCATCAGAGCACCTTTGCTCTGATGCAAGCTACCACCATCACCTGCAAAGAATCCAGCTTTCTCCGGGAAAAATCGGGTTGCTCTGCAGTTGCACCACAGACTGGTAGGGTCTGAAAAAAATCCTTAGAATTTTCTGCCCCCCTTCCTTGAATAAACATTTTTTTTCCCACTATTAAGCAGCAAAACGATATAATACTTAAGTCTTTAGAGAGCTGCATTTTTCATTACCGTAAATTTAATTGAAAACGGTTTGTAGAGCTCAGACGGAAATAAAAGCTCGCTTAGATTTCTCAGACCGATGGGAATTGGAAAAGGTTGTGTGCACTGGCAATTTCATCAATTGGATAGGCTTAACATATGTTCAGGTTAATCCCGTATTCCAGGAAACCATGCAGATTAAGCAAAGTTTATCTCAAACCTTGCAGTCCTAAAAGGAGAAAACGGAGATCAACAAAAATGTACTCAACAGAGGATCACTTTGAGAAACCGACACACCAAAAATGGTTCCCATAAGGATTTCTCTACCCCCGCTGCGGCTACATAGAAAAACTGGCGAACATGCTATTTAATCGTCCTACATTTTAAAACTAAAGCGTTGGGGAGGGGAATGATTTTTGCAGCTCTTTATTTTAGTGGGAGAGAGAGAGTGCCTTCAGCCAGCTGTATTTCCTCGTGGGTGGCTGACCGGATATTGTTCGATCTAAACCCACCCGACTGCACGCCCGGCCGGCCGGCCGGCAGCCTCCTCGCCCAGTTTTCACACTAACCAAGCCCCGGGCTCCCTGCGGGGGTCTTCACCCCCCCCCCCCCGGTTCGAATTTTAACCCCTTAACCGGGGCGCGCTGCTTGGGAGACGAAAGCGTGCGCTCTCCGCTTGCAGCCAGCCTGGAAGCGCGCCGCAGGTAATGGGAGTGCTCGAGTACTCGGGGTAATACGGTACGGTGGGGAGTGCGCCGGCTTAGCCTCGCACAGGACAGGCTCGGCGGCGGCGGCGGCGGCAGCAGCTGCAGCCGTAGAGTGAGTGCCTGGAAAGCTGGCGAGCGGACTAACCGGGTGCTGCTCTGCGAGTGGGGGGGGACACGAGCCCGCCAGCCCCCAAGCCGTCACAACTCAGGTTGGGCAACTCGTGCACTCCCGGAGCTATTGACTTTTGAGAAGTGACAGCTGGATTGCACCCACACATTGTTTCTACCTTGTCTCCTCCCCCGCCCTGGACTGGTTCCATCCCGAGCATGGGGCTGTATTAGAGCGGCAGAAGCCCGGAGGAAGCGGTGAGAGATCCCTGAAGCTGGACTAAGGGCAGTGGCGAGGAGGAGGAGGAGGAGAAGAAGAAGCCGCTGAAGCCGGGGAAAGGAAAGAGGAGGAGGAGGATCGCTGGCTGGGCAGCACCTGCCCTGGGCTTCAGAAGTGCTCGGCAGGAGTTGGGTGGGGAGGTCAAGCAGCAACCATGGCGATCGTGGGCTGCGGGGTGGCCGCCAGCCTGCTCCTCCTGCTTGCCATCGGCCAGCTGTGGCTGGGCTCTGCCTTGGAAGAAAAGCGAGGTAAGGAAGTGGCCGGGGCTCCCCGGTGTCTGTCTGCCTCTTTCTCCGCATGCTTGGGCGGCGGGCTCTCAGGTAAGCCCCGGGGTGGGGAGGGCACCGGCTCCAGCTTCCTGGAGCTTTTCAAAAGTAAAGCAAAACCAAACCACTCCACTCCAATCTCTTCCTGCTGTGCTGGGGTTTGGTTGTTGGGTTGTTTTTTTTTTTTCCCTTCCCGGAGGAGAGAGCTTATCGAGGCTTTTATCTGCCTTTATTGCTCGGCTGTGAGATCAGGAAGAGAGAGAGAAACAAACCCTCAGTCCCGTCCACGCTTGACTCGGGGACCTCGCCAGCTCTTCTTTGGTGGCGCTTGCTCTAACTTTTGAAGGCTCTGAGAATATAGGGAGGTCATTTCCGTCTATGTGGGTGGATAGAGGGGGAGAGCAACTTTAAACAGCTGCTTATTACAGTTATTTGAAATCATATGTGGAGCAGGAGGTCAGGGAATATAAAGGATTTTTTTTGTGTGTGTAATGTAATGTCATGTCGTGTTTTATCTTATCAGCCACTTTGGCTGCCTGTTGTTTGCCATTTGAGATTTTGGCGTCTGCTATCATTGTCTCAGAGGAGATGCAATATATATACAACATGTGTATGATTTGCTCTTACAGTGGAGTATGCCCTGTTTAAAACGACTGTGGTTACAGACAGTGGGTGTAGCGTTGGGAAGCCAGAGAGGAAGGGATCCCTGGCTATGGGATCCCTTTAGGGGCAGCGCTGCTGGAAATATGAATGGGAAGAATGAGACCTCGCAGAACTGGAGCTTGTAATGAAACCTCCTTGAGCATTAGTGAAGCAGCTGTGGGAAGTGTTTAGGGGGAAACGTAACTTCCCTGGCACGGAAAATTGAGTTTCTGGTGTTGTGCTCTCTCTCTAGTTCCCTCCTGCTCACCTCGGAAAACAAGTGGGAAGCCCCGTATAACCCCTTTTTAATAGCTGTCATTTTTTTACGTTTACAAGCACCTTATCCTATAAATGTTGGTTGCTTTCGGACTGCATATCATCTTGTGGGTGTTCCTTCTTTACTGTACTGGGTAGCTGGCAACCTGCTGCGCTGCTCTCTCCCCAAATGTAATCTGATGTATAGCATGTGAGAACAGGAGCTTGCAATACATTGCTTTTCTAGAGGTCGTTGTGGAAGCAACTGGGACTCACAAGGGGGCCAATGCAATAAATTAGCTAGAAAGTGGGCGCTGAACAGTCATAGGCTCAGACGTACATAGGTCTCAGATGCACAATTATCGCACAGATATTAATGCCTGCCTGGGGCAGGCGCTAATAGCTGAGCGCACTGAAAAAAAGAAAAAAAAACCCCTCTGCCGGCCGCTTTGAAGATGCCGCCGATATGCTGGACGTCGCTTTTCAGCACTGGCTGACTGCGGTTATGAAAAACCGACACCGAGTTTATTGGCATCGGTGTTCATAACCGGCAGACCGCCGGTAACCGCGGGGTCGCGTTAGCAAGGAGGCGCTAAGGTCGCGCTAGCGAACCTAGTGCCTCCTTGCTAGCGCGACACCCTAATTTGTTTATTCCATGCGTGCGCTAAGAAAGCGGGCGCTGAAAAGTCAGCGCCCGCTTTCCACAAATTTTATTGCATCGGCCCCAAGGAGGCGCTAGGGTCGCTTGCCCTTGCTGAGCGCACTGTATTGAGAAATCAGTAGTAAAGATTTGGGAAGGAGCCTGTGAAAAAGAAGAAGATGGGTAATCTACCTGCAGGCTGTGAAGTTTGCCAGGCTTTTTCCCTGCACATGAAACATTTCGTGATACCACACTATTAAGAAAAAAAAAAAAACCAAACCAAAACCCACACACTTCTCCTGGAACAAGAAAGGCCAGATCTAATTGCACAAAAGGCGAGAGGCTTGCGTTCCATCCAACAAGTCGATGCCTGTTGTCAAGTATGCAATTTTTTTGGGGAGTTGACTTTAGTTGCTGTGTGTTTATTATGCATCTTGGATAAACTGTTTTGATGCCAGCCTGGGTTAGAGGTAAGAATAGGGCTGCCTGAGCAGTATGAGTGACTGCCAACACAACCAGTTTGGAAAGGGCTACTCCTTCCGGGAGCGCAGAGAAGTTGCACAATTGCCTTCGTGGTGCCTCTCGTGCTGGATCAGTCTGCTTTGCTATGTGGATGGACGGACCGACACGGTCTCCCCCCATCATGTCTTCTTGTCACTTTCACAAAGAATGCATAAAAGGGCGTCGGTGATTTTTTATTTTTATTTTTTTTAAATTAGCCAGTAGCAGTGAAGAATTGACTTGAAAGCAATGTTGTTTACCAACGGGAGCATCTGACTCTACCTCCCAGTTAATATGGCAAAGGAGTGGCGAATATTTTGATGAGTTAAAATGAGGTCATTTGTTGCTGCATTATACAATAGAAACATTCTGCAATAACAGCCCTTACCTTGGTTTTACATTATTCCCTAGTCAGGGCAGCAAGCTTGAGTTCATAAAAGCAGTGGGCAGAAGGGAGCGTAGTGAGAAGTGAGGGCTTTTCTCCCCTAACAGCATCAGGCTTTAATGTTTCTTTATAGTGATGAGGCTGACCTATGTTGCGGCTAGGTACTGCCCCCTCCTCCCCCTTAAATAACAGAAACACAAGTCTTAAGTGCAGTTGTGAGGAGCTAGAAATATGTGGACTCCAAGGACCCTTTAAGGAAACTTGAGTTGCTAACTGGTTGCATTTTTTACTTTCCAGGTTAGGCTGATCTAGTGCTGCTTTCACTCCCTGCATGCAAGGATTTGCAGTCTTTCTTTTCTTGGGGAAAGCAGACGTTCAAGCCTTTGCAGGCAGCTGGGTTAATACCAGGGTTGGATCTCCATGTCCTCAAGAAAAGGAGCCAATTGACAATCAGGTTCTTATGGCCTGGATTGGCCACTGTTGGAAACAGGATGCTGGGCTTAATGGACCCTTGGTCTGACCCAATATGGCATGTTCTTATGTTCTTAACCATAGAGGCAGGAGATCCGCCAAGCGGCTCAGTTCAAGGAGGTAGACTTTAGGCTCCTCCTGGTTCTTGAACTCAGGTCCCAGTGCATTGTGGCATTTGTAGTCCCTGCTTGCTAACATTGTTTTAAATCAGTGCTGCAGGTACCAGAACTGGTCTACAGTCTCCCTCCTTGGCAGCACAGACATAGGATGGTGCCTGGAAAGCGTTCTTCCAGATAGCACTGCTTGTCAAGTGGCCTGGACTTCAATGAGTCAGAATAACTCCCTGAAGAGTTCTACAATAGGTTCCAGCGCTCCTGACAGGGGGGGGGGGGGGGGGGGGGGGGCGGAGGAGATAGAGAGAAACTGAAGACATGTTGGAGGGCTCTCCAAAATGCTTGCTCGGAGTGATATTTTCAGTCTCATTTTTTTTCCTATGAAAATAATGGATATTGGGATTTCAAGCTACAGAGTCACGAAGAGCCATTGTCGTGCCATGTAAGATGCAATTTCATATTTCCTCTTTGCAAGCTACTCTTTGGATGATGTTGAGAAGGTCTAAACTCTCCCATCACCTGGTAGCTGCTGGGTCATTTCTGGAATAGTGATCTGCAGAATGATGGAAGGTATGCTTTTTTACATGATAAAATGATAGACTATATATAGTATAGATTAACTATAGATATATAAATAAATAGTAGAAGGTGGCAGAGAAGAACCAACCAGCCCATTCAGTTTGCCAACTTATTTCTGACCGTACTGCTAAGGATGTATCCCACCAACCATTAGTAGGGTATTGCTCCATCTCCAAGTCACTTATTGTTGTCTCTTCCATCCTGGTTAGATGAGCATAGAAGTTCTTACACTTAATAAAACATCCAGCCCCTACCCCCACCATATCTTTGCCACAGAGCTCTATAATTGTCTAACCAGCTGCCCAAATTAATGAGGTTGTTGACCAAACGTGCTGCTGCCGAAGTCGCCGTCATCTTGCTGGATGGTCTCCGGCCAGAAACCAAGATGCTGATACACCAACTCCATTAGTTACTGGGGAGTTGTTAATCTGCTGGTTCCAAGCTAGCTATTTCCAAGAGGCGCTGCCCTCCAAAATGTCTGCAAATCCACCTGTTGTAGAACATCTTCATGGAGTTACTCTGATGGCTCATTAAAGTCCAGAGGAACTCGGCTCAATTTAAAGCCAACCATGTGCTTTATATATATTTATTTCAAAACAACATCTCATACAGTTTAACAAAAAGTGCTAAGTGCAATACATAATATCCCCGTTAAAAAACATACTCACATACACACCATCCATACCCTCACATACCACCACATACTAAAAATCCCCACTAATACATAAATATTGCTAATACCCCCCACTATATAACCCTAATATTACAATGCATCCTTTAATATAAAGGATGCATTGTAATATTAGGGTTATATAGTGGGGGGTATTAGCAATATTTATGTATTAGTGGGGATTTTTAGTATGTGGTGGTATGTGAGGGTATGGATGGTGTGTATGTGAGTATGTTTTTTAACGGGGATATTATGTATTGCACTTAGCACTTTTTGTTAAACTGTATGAGATGTTGTTTTGAAATAAATATATATAAAGCACATGGTTGGCTTTAAATTGAGCCGAGTTCCTCTGGGTTGTAATAATACAATGAGATTAACAGAGGGTGCACTTTAACATACAACCTCATTAAAGTCCAGGCCACTTTAGAATCAAGGCTACTGATGTCTAGCCAGATTGCACTATCTATTTTTATTAATGGTCATCAGAAGCTTGGATGTTTCAATATTACGCATATTGACCATAAGGGAGGGAAACTAACCTATACAATTTTATATTGTCAAAAACATTTTTCTTCTGACAATATTGCCTCCAAAGCTTACTTTCTCTGTTTCCCATATGATGTCAATATTTTTTTCGTAGAGGGTAGTAGTCTGTCCACCCTTTAGGATATTGTCATAAAAGATTAAGGACAAGAGAAGCTATAATCCCTTCAGCTATTATCTGATTCATGAGCTATTGACTGGGCAAACATCCAATAGTCCTTTTTCTGCTCCGTCGTGTTCTGTTTATCTGGATCATTGGGAAGTGTTGTTAATCGTTGCAAGATACATGTTTGTGTTGATGCCCATATCACAGCTGTGACAATGTTTATGGCCTATAAGTTTGCTTTCCTAATGAGATGATTTTTAATTAGATCTGCGGAAGTGTTTTTGTATTGGTGCCACTGGTTCTTTTGGCTGTTGGCTTTTCCTTGCAGAAGGCACCTCTGCTTTTGAAAAATTTTGGCATTATTACCTACCTAATATATTTTTTATTATTATGACTAGAAGCCAAATTTAACAAACAACCAAGCAGCGGGTTGTATGAACAGATTGTGCATTTCTGGACTGTGCTTTTTTTCCAGTTAAGTAGATATTAGCTGATTTCTCATGTTGCGTTTGCCAATATGCCACATAGCATTTTTTTTATTAACAGAAAAAATATCCTCAAAATCTTTCTTGTGGCTTACTAACAACTTTTTATTCAATTGCACTTAATTGAATAAAGATGCTTGTACAATAATCACATCTGTGTCTCTGTTTCCAATTATAATATGCATCCAATTCCCTGTTCATCTGCCTGGTGTTCCCTATCTTTCCCTTGTCATAACTGTAGCCAGTTGGTAGTTAATAAATATGAAACAGAACTTGCATCAGATCCTCAGTTTTAAGTCATTTTGTTTTCCAATTAAGAATCCATCATGAAAAGTAAGAATGGCTTGGTAGAAGTGGTTGAAAGTCATCTAATGGCGGTGTGGTTCCAGCACCAAGAATTCTTGAAGTGGCTTCCTTGCATTTTCTGCACTCTCTCAGTGCCTGTACACACGTGTGTCAGAGAGACCTGTATCACTCAGGTTGGCAGCGCGTTGGTTCAGGTGGGCTGAATGACGCCCCTTGTGGCTCCAAGGCCAACTTGGACTGATCAGGTTGTGCGTTCAAGGGCACCACTTTGAACAGGACTGCTTCCAGGGTCACGAAGAAATTATGGGAATAGAGCTAAGAGAACTTCCACAAGATTACTGTTAAATTGATACATGATAGATAGTGCTGCTTGCCAGGAACATGTCTAAATCAGCATATATTAGTGGTACCATCCAAGTAAGAATCTGAGATCATCAGGGGTTTCTTTTATTGAAGGTTCCATCGTGTAAGATGGTACAAGAAGCTCAGATGAGAGCAAGAACGTCCTCTGTGAGGGTGCCTACAGCATGGAATAATTTTACCATTAGAGATTCAGCAGGAACCAGATTATTTGACTTTTCCTAAAAAATATAAATAAAGACCTGGCTGTTCCTCTGGTAATGGGAGTTTGGAAGATTATGGGGGATTTCTCTATAAGTGGACGGAGGTCATTAAGGTGATGAGAGGGAGGTCAATGGGTTAAGGTTATTTTGTGATGAGAAGATGCTCCTGCTTGTTTTAGATTTGTTATGTTATGAATTGTATATGTTAATAGTATGAACGGTCTTGTTGATCTTGTGATCAGAAGGTGATGTATAAGATTTTTTTAAATAAATAAATGTTACGCGATGGGCAGTTTTTCTTTCCTTTCTTAGCTTGTCTGGGTAATAAATGTCTCCCTTCAATGTTGGGACTTTGTTGAAGCGCCCGCATCCCTGAGAGTAGCTGGGCACAATTATTTCTTTTCAGACGTCTTTCCCCGTATATGCAGCATCTACACTTTCCCCATAAGATGGAAAGAGACGGTGGAGCTCCTTGCATTGCTCTGCTTGCGGATAATGAAGACATTACCTAATGGCTGGTTTCTGTCCATGCAGCCATTCTTTTGTGAAGTCTTTTAGGATCCACAGGAGAACGTGGCAGTGAGATCTGTGTGACTTAGCGCCAGGAAATGTGGAGTCCATTCTGCGCCTGTTGGCGGGCGGGGCTTTGTAGATCAGCTGTGAGGAGCCAGATTTCTTCCTCATGTCAGCCCCATGGCGGTGCACTGTTGTTCCATTGCACCATTCTGCTGGGCAATGCTTGTTCTGCCACCCTGGGCTTTTTTCAGCGATACCCATGAGTTGGCAAAAGAAAGTTCTTGCTATCCCCTTTGGAATTGGATGTTGCCTTCCCTTAAAAAAAAAAAAAAAAAAAAAAAGTTCAGGGTTTACGCGGATAGTTTTCCCTGACTCATGGGGCTTTTCTGCTGCAGGTCAGTCCTGCCACTTAGTTTTTGGGTATTTAGACTTTAGTTTTTGGGTACTTGCCAGGTTCTTATGGCCTGGATTGGCCACTGTTGGAAACAGGATGCTGGGCTTGATGGACCCTTGGTCTGACTCAGTATGGCATGTTCTTATGTTCTTTATCTAAGCAGCTGCAGACTCGCGTAAAGAAAAAAAAAAAAAAAAGCAAATCTCAAAAGCTAGTCCCATGAAAGGTTGCCTGTGTTGTGTGGCTGCTCCTTGGGTTTTCTATAGATGTAACTTTTGTTATTAAATTTTTTTTTTCTATATAGTGTACACGGCACTATACAAAGTACACACAGATAAAACAGAGACCTAATGAATGATTAACACACACGTGGTACCTGCACAATAGGTAAGGGAGTTCCCTGCCTGACAGAGCTTGCAGAATGAGCAGAGGCTGAAGGGGGAGACACAGTACCAGCAGCTTAAAACTGCAATCGGGCCACAGGTTGGATGGGGCCAACGGCTGTGGCTCCGTTTTAAGATAGTAGGGCCGATGGTGGAATGCCCTGGCAGAGTGCGGTGTGCTGGCTCGGGAATACTGCACCACAACCCTTCTTCTTTCAGAACACGAGACTCCCAGTCACTGGAATAGGATCAGTGATGCACTAACAGCGGTGGAGGAGGGATGTACTAGTGGTTAGAATAGCAGGCTGGGAAACAGGGAAACGAGAGTTCAGGTCCTGTGCTTTCCCCACTGCCAGTCCTTTTGACACTGGGCGAGTCACTTTATTCTCCATTGCCTCACATACTGACTTAGATTGGAGCTCTTCCTGGAGAAAGGGGCCTTACCTGAACTTCAACTTCCCTTGAGCACAGGTTTGGAAAGGTGAATAATGAAATCCACACCCAAAGGGGGGGCTCTAGGGCCCTTTTATTCTCATAAATTTATTTTCTGTGAATAAAAACTGCCTCACGCTGAGTGACGTGCAGCTGGCGGTAGCCCCCCCTTGATGACAAACTAGTGGCAGTCACTGAGTATGAAACGATATCCTAGCCTATATGAGATTACAATACCTTACAAACGGCTCTCGACACCCTTGAAGCCCGTTTGAAATGCTTATGGTGACCTGCGGCATACAAGAACCGCAGAATTTGCAGAATAGAGTTCAGAAACCATATGGCATGTATGGTGACTGAAGGGGTTGTGGAAAACGAGGAGAGGTGAAATGGTTTAATGAGCATAGGAAATCTGGGAAGGTTGGATTTTTATTTGGGGGGGGGGGGGTGTTTAAGGGGTTTCGACCCATTAAGTAGGGTCGATGTAAAGTGGCTCAAGAAATTGAGGATTTTGCTTTAATTGTATTTTCTAAGAATGCATTGTGATTAAATTTGAAATATATGTATATTAAAGTTATTGGTGGGTTTGGTCAACGGTGCTTTGAGTTATTATTTTTATTAATATTATTATTATGTTTGTAAATTATTTTAAGGTGTCCATAGACAAGGTGATTGAAAAAGTGCCAAAACTAACAAAATAAATTAATACTGTGTTATCTTTCTGGAAAAAAAAAAGCTGCCAGTACTCACATGCAAGATGCATGATTTTTTTGGGTTTTTTTTTTTCTTTTTTTGAGGGACCACAGAGAGTAAATCGAGCAGATGGAGGGAAAAGATGCCGCTACTCTGTACTGGCACATAACCCCGGAGAAAAAAGCCTTGCTGTACGGGAAATGTCCTTGGAAATGTTTTCTGTGAGACAGCAGTGCGGCCGGACGCCAAACTTACCATAGAACAAAGTATAATAAAAGGATAGGCTGCTGTTGGTGCCATGACTGAAGGTTTTAAGTTCCTCTAGGCACATGCAGTTGGGAACACATTACCCTAAGTAAAACCATTTGTAGCGGTAGTGTTCGAAAATATTTGGCTTGCACAGTTCACCATGACATGAGTGCTGTGATAAAACCGAAAGAAGACAAGCCTGCTTCTGATTAATAGGAATTAAAGAATGGTTGCACCCTGATCCTTCAGAAGGAATTGCACGGCAGTGATAACAGCAGATATGCTGTGAGCAAACAGAAAAAAAGAAAGTGCGAGCCTGTTGTGAAATAGTATTAAGAGAGTCGGGAAGGGGTTTTAGGAAAAGCTACGAGAGTGACCTCATAGCAATGGCTTTGTCAAGTCTCTCAATATATTCTTATGAAATCTTCCACTGACATTTTGCAGCTGATGGTTTAGCACGTTCTTGAAGCGGTGAACACGTTTCTGTGAACATAGACTAAAGAGCAAGGCTCACCTCCCACCCTCCCCACTAAATTAACTATTAATTAAGCAGGTCCCCATTTCTTTTGTTGTAGGCAGGCTGTAATTATGAGCCCAATGAATTAATGATAAGGCTGGCCATCGGCATGCTATCAGTAGCAGAAGGGTGAGGTTCTCGGGGAGAAATATATTGTCCTTTGCTATGGCAGTAGTGTTTTAAACCTGTACAAATGCGGTTTTGTACCAGATTGTATTCCTCTGTCACCAACAGCTGACTGAAAACGCGACCCTTTTTCCTTAACTTTTCAGTTATGGATGTATAGAGCTCTGCTCTTCTTTCACATAGCCAAGTCAAGCAAGGGCAGAAAAGCTGCAAGATATTTTAAAGTCGTATTTTGGGGTTTGATAGCCAGCTGATGACATCTGGGCCAACTGACCGGCCGATGCATGGGTTTACTTGCGGTTGGGCGTGCATTTTGAGCACACTGGTGTCCGATGCAGGAAGGAGATTAGCGCGTCCAAAATGTGTGCCTTAACAAATGCGTACCTGATAATGCTCAAAGGGGCAGATTTTCAAAGGGGTACGTGCGTGAGATACGCGCACACCCCCTCCCAAAAACCTGCCCCAAGCTCCCCCTGCGTGCGCCAAGCCTATGTTGAATAGGCTCGGCGGCACGCGCAAGCCCCGGGAAGCGCGTAAGTCCCGGGGCTTTCCTGGGGGGGGGCGGGTGTCGCGGCGGCGCGTCATCGGGGGGTGGGGCCACGGGCGTGGTTCCGGCCTGGGGATGTTTCGGGGGCGTGGCCGAGGCCTCCAAAACTGCTCCCGGGCCGGGGAATCGCACGCCTGCCAGCCGGCGTGCACAAATTACGCCTGCCTCAGGCAGGCGTAACTTTTCTAACAAAGGTAGGGGGGGGTTTAGATAGGGATGGGGGGGGGGGTGGGTTAGGTAGGGGAAGGGAGGGGAAGGTGTGGGGGGGTGGTGGAAGGCAAATTCCCTCCGAGGCCGCTCCGATTTTGGAGCGGCCTCGGAGGGAACGGAGGCAGCCTGCGCGGCTCGGCGCGCGCAGGCTGCCGATTTTTGGGCAGCCTTGTGTGCGCCGACCACGGATTTTAAAGGATACGTGCGGCTACGCGCGTATCTATTAAAATCTGGCGTACTTTTGTTTGCGCCGGTCGCGTGAACAAAAGCACGCGCGGGCGTACTTTTATAAAATCTACCCCACTCCGGGTAAATTCCATGTAGAGGAGGACATTAGCTATTACCGCCTGATGCAGGAAAGTGCACCCAAAGGCTGGGTGCCCAATGCACATTTTTTTAACACGGGGAATTTAACTCCAGCTCCGGAGGTGGCGTAAAGTTTAACTCGCATTCAAGGGCTCATGAGAAACCTTACAAAATAAGGTCCCCTGTGGTGCGATAAATGTGCCCTCCTCCTTAGTATGATCCCGGCTCTTGAATTTACTGCTTGCAGTGGAGAAATATAAATGTGTATTGATTTGATAAAAAAAAAAAAAGCAGCACACTTTTTTTTGTGACCACAATTTAGACGCCTGTAGCAACTGGTGCCTGATATAATGAACTTCAGCACTGGAATCAGCTCCTCGGCAAAATAACCAAAAAGAAGCATGATCAAAACGGATGCTCGTATTGAGCGCCCGATGCAATCAATCCCTTTTGAGCACTAGACATGCACAATTCTCCCTTCGCACAACCCTTTTTTACGCTGCCCCAATTTCCCTCGTTTGAATACTGCATCAGGGGATGTGGCTGTGCATGCATTAGGAAAACGGGTGCTCAGTACAAAAGCCCAGTTTGCGTGGGCATCTTATTGCATTGCTTCGGTCCCTCCATCATATGCAAGTTCGGGGAAGGATTTTGGAACACGGCACTTTGACCGCACATCTCCACCTGCGCAGTTCAGTGAGCCCTTGATGCCTCCTTTTGTTCAATAGATAGGACCCTCTTCCATATGTATTGCGGTTCAGGGCGATCCATACATGCAGGTGGCAACCCAAAAGCTCAATGACGGATCCACTACCAAATATTTGTTGGACACTGTTGATGTAGATTGGTTTTTGCATCATTGATAAATCGAGAATAAAAATGTGCTGCAAAACTACGCCCTCATGCCAGGTAGCCCAAGGATTCAGGTGCAAACATTTTCCAGTGAGTGCACACATGTGTTTGCACCCTTGAGATAAAATGTTTGCTCTCATATTTATAGCCTCTTTTCTACGGTATCCCTAAGCTGTGTATAACTGGTAAGTATCTGGAGATATTTGGCAGGTGACTTTTTTTTTTTTTTAAGATTCTAGCAAAAATATTAAGACCAGCCTGGGGGGAATAGTCAACCAGTGCAGAATTATTCTTGCATGTCTTTTTTTTTTTTTGTTTGTGTGTGTTCCCCTTCTTCTATTCTCCTCAACTCCCCCTGCGTTCTGCAGAAGGGCCAACACAAATATATTATCTCAGTTTGTAAAACAAAGCTGTGTTTCATACATACTTTTATTGCACATATATGATTTGCTTTTTTTATATTATTGCTTTAACCAGCGGAGAACTTTGGGGGAAAAAGCAAATGATTGCCTAGGAGAGCCAAGAAACAGAGGCAGATTGAGTGAATATGGGGGTTGAACAGTGAACCAAGCAGCATTTACTAGGTAGTGGGGAGGTGGGAGGGTTCAAGCACGAATGGCGGTGAGTAATCAATTACCTTTAATTAACATGGAAGAGAGCAGCGTTTTTTGCTTTGAAAATAGCCATAAATGAGCACGTTCTTGGAAATGCTAATTAGAAGCGCTGTGCAGCCTTCTTTCTGGAATGCATGCATATACAGGTGGACGAAAAAAAAATATATGACTTCTGCTAGGATCCCCTTGGAGCTCCTGGTATATCCTAAAAATGTGGCGTCGACAGGGCCGTAAACATAAAAGTTATTAGGGGAAGGGAGCAAATGGAGGCGCACACACAGACATGGCTATCTCATAAAATCTTCTTCCTTAGGGAAAGCAGGCTAAAAACAAGTTGGCACCAGAGATAAGTAAGGCACGAAACATGAGAAAAGGAAAGGAGGCAGAGATCAAAGATTACATTGAGGTCACACGTACTAGGAGAAGGAACACGAGATAGATCATTAAGGTGAAGAGTGAAAGGGAAAGTGAGAGTGGAAAGAGAATGGTAAGACACTTAATCTTAGATGGGGCCTGAAGAACCCAGAGGCCACCCAGGCTGAACATACCTGGACAAGCAGAGGCGAAATATGAAAGTAGGAGAGGACAACAAACGTTGGAGATCATGTTTGTGCCCGGACCAAGCTCAAAGGCAGAACTGAAGTTTCCTGCTATTTAATAATCATAAGCACAGCCCTGAACTCTTCAAGGTTGTTAAATGAAATTATAACATTGAGAGATTGTCTGCACATGGTCACTCCATGCTGTTTAATTGTAACATCACAGGCACCATAGCTTAAAATCCCTTCAGGATTAGTTTGCTCCAGTTCATTAGTGGCCTGTTGACGCTTGACTCTTGATAACACTTTTGTGAAATGCACCTCAGGTGCCGCCTTCTGTTCCTGTGATTTATGTGGGAGTTGTGGTTTGTTTGACCTAATATTTGGCAGTACAAATATTTGAGAATGGCCGTTTTTGCTTTCTGAATACTTTTTGACGAAGACTATAGATGTTTTCTCTTTGCTGATTCGACCTCTGCTTCCTCCTGGTTTCACCTAACAGTTGTTGCTGAGAGCTGTTCCTGTTGTGTTTATTTATTTATTTATTTTTAAAATCTTCTATAGAACTTGAGCTTTGGCGATTTAGATCTCTCATTATCTCCCCCTTGTGAAGCAATGTTGTCGAGGGTCATGCAATCTACTTATTTTAAAGTACTGCTCAATCCTTTCCTTTAATGGTGTTTCTGTAATGTTTGTGCACCATCAGTAGTTAACTATATTCTCCTGGTTCCCACTTTTATGGAGTGAGACTACATCTGGTCTCCTCCTGCCCCTCAGAATCTCCCCTGCTTTCAAAGATATGCCCTGGCCCATTGGATGTCGCGTTAGGGCTGCTAGATATCTTTGATGATTATGATATGTCTGATAATGATTTACTAATATTTGTATGGAAAGCATACTGTATGATAAAAACATATATATTGATTCAATGGCTAAGAAATGTGACGTATGCAAATGCGTACACTCTTGCTTATGGAAAAGCTTTCTGTTCTGTGAAGTAATCCCAAGCGATGACAGACGTTTCTGAAGGTTTGGAGCCTGTTTTTGAACTCCTTAACACCCAGCCTCCGCAGTTAGATTGTTAACTTGTTAACTGTGCGAGAGGATATGAGTAAGTGGGAAGGGTAAGACATTGTGGAGAAGAGAGTGGCTCTGACCGATGGAATCTCGCCCATTTGAAAGGGCCTAACGGCTTGTTTTTTTTATAAATTTGGTTTGATTTACTTTTTTTTTTTTTTTGGTTGATGTTGGGGGGGGGGGGGGTAGGAGAGCGAGTGGGGGAAAAAGGTTGAAGTGGTGACATGAGCACTGATTATCCCTGTGTTATGTTTTTTTGAGGTACTGAAGTGTTGTGATTGTTAATTGATTACAGTGTCGATAACCGCTTTGGTGTCCCTTTGACTCAATAAACTGATTTTTTGTAAAGATGAATTAAACAGAGCTGTGAAGGGAGAAGTTGACACTTCTTTGAGCTCCCTTGATATTTTGAGATATATCCAATGACGTCCCCTTGCCTTATCTAATTTCAGGTGTGTTAGTATCTTTTTAATGTTTCTGCCTGTTTACCTGGATTTGTGATCATTTTATAATTGTTTTCTAAATTTTATTTTTTATAATACATTTCATAATATATTGACAATAATTACCATTACAGAAAATCAGAGCACACATAAAAAAAAAAAAAAAAAGTAAATCAAACCAAATTTATAAAAAAAAACAAGCCGTTAGGCCCGTTCAAATGGGTGAGATTCCGTCAGTCAGAGCCGCTCTCTTCTCCACAACGTCTTACCCTTCCCACTTACTCATATCCTCTTCCCTTTTCCTTCCATCCCCTCTCATCTTCCCTTTCCTTCCCCTCTCACCTCATCCATAACCCCTTCCCTCTCCCTCAGCCCTCCTTCACTCCCCATGTTTCCTGCAAGCTTTTGCTCTGCAGATAGAGGGTGGAAACCCAGCCAGGACACCATTATTCGTTTTGCCGGAGGGGCCTGGTCCATCCTGAAATTGTGCTGCCACATCAGCTTGGAACGGGCGAGAGTTTTGTTTCATGGCACGTCGTCAGTCAGATCTGCGCACATCTGTCACAGCTCTCCCGTCCACGCATATGTATCACAGCCGCTCTCTACTGCGCATTTGCGGCACGTCAGTCAGAGCTCATTTATCTATATTGATATTTCTCAGTGCAGTGATGTTTCTGCTGTTGGAGCAGAATTTTTTGTTCATTTTCCTGGCAAATGTTTTGTGAAGTTTGAATGGCATTTATATTTTTGAGCCCAGTTAATTACAATTTTTGCATAATTCAGTGAAGCATTTGGGCTCTCCTAATTGAATACTGAGTTGTGTTCACGATTTGGGGTAGCTGTTACCTGACTGTATATGTATACCAGGTGTGGCCCTATTGCACTGTGTGAAAATTCCCTTTTACAGATTTCTTTGATTATACAGCTTGTCGGGGGGGGGGGGGGGGGAGGTGTATGGCCTCCTTCCCCCTATATGTGGTCTATTGCTTTTACATTCGTAATTCTAGATGTTCTATGTATTTGAGTAAGGAATTATATTTCCTGCTTGTTCAGTTTTCAGTGTAAACCGGCCTGATTTGCATTTTATGCAAGAAGGTCGGTATATAAAAATTAAAAATAAATAAATAAATAGTACTTCTGAGGCTACAGTGAAAGCAGCTGTAAGCTTTAGGGGTATATCTAGCACATTGGGGCTGAGGGAAGCCACAGATTCCAAGCAGGCCACAGCCTCTCCAGCACTGCAAGTAGAGTCTACACCCAACAAGAACCCAATGACCTGAACAGAGAAGGAGTCAATATGGAGCTGGCTGGGGAAGCCCCTAGAAGTAAGGGAGGGATACTCCAAACCTTCCCCTTCCTTTTTTTTCCCCACTCATACCAACAAGAAAAAATCAAATTCGCAAGAAAACCATGAGCTCCCACTAAGCAGTCTTCTTACCCTGTGACCATATTTCATAATTGTTTATGCCCTGTTTGCTGCCTTGGGCACAGTTCCTTCTCTATTTTCTGTGTAAACTGAGCCAAAGAATGTAGAATTGTTGTGGCTTTCTTCTTCTTCTCGTCTTCTAGCCTAATCGCCTTCCCTGCCTCCCTTTGTTTATCCTGGTATTTTTGTCTGTCTTTCTCCTGTGGGTTTTTTTTTGTTTGTTTGTTTTAATGCTAGCCTTTCTGCTCTTGATGTTGTAATCCCAATAGAGAATTGTATTGATCTCTTTTTTTTTTTTTTTTTTCTTCTTCATTGTTCCTCTCTACTCTTTTTAGATCCAGGGATCTGATAGAACTTCCTTAACATAATCACTTGTCAGTATGAATTCCAGGACCCTTGTTTTATTGTGGTTTGGTTCTGATCTCAGTTTATTGTTGACTCACACTATATGGTGCCAACTTTGCAACTACTTCAGTTAAGCACAAACTTGCCACTGTGATACATGCATTAACCAACCACATTGAGTATAGCAATAATCTGTTCCATGGTATCTCACAATATCATCGCAAATGCCTACAACTCTTGCAAAGTACAGCTGTCAGAATCCTGGTAGAGGCTAAAGCAACTGATCCCATAGGCCTATCTTAAGTCAACTGCACTGGCTCCCAGTTGAATACCGGATACAATTCAAAACTCTTTTGCTTTGTCTTCAGATGTGTAAACATGACCCATGAGTATCTCTCCCCACAAGAAAGCTTTGGCCTTTCTTTTCCTTCTCTGGCTTCCTCCATATTAACTTGCACCAGACTGGGAGTATTCATCTGCTGTGCCCTAAAATTATGGATTAAGATATTTCTATCTCTGCGCCTTGAGACTTCTTACTTTACCTTCAGGAAAAGAGTTAAGGCATGGCTATTCAGCCAGGCCTTTCCCTAAATGCCAGTCAAAAATGTAACAATTATGACAAAGAAAGCAAACCGACTCTGTTCTGTCAAATGACTAATCATATTTTATGAGCTCTTTCTTAATATGCCTCCCTTTATGGTTTCCCTATGTTTATTGTTAACTGAGATGCAAATGTAGCAGGATTTTAACTATAAATGTATTTGGCAATGCACCTTAAGGCTAGCTTAGTAAAGGGAGGAAGACATAGAATATTAGGTGGAGGCAGCAGATATTAACCAACCAACACTCACCTAGGTGGGAACTACTCAGCTAGATAAGATAAAAGACAGGAACAAGAACCAAGAGAGTGTGTCTAGCACAGAACCACATACCACAAGAGCTCCCCTCTGTTGCATACATAGCAGAAGATTCTAGGGATGTGCAGACAAAAAGTTTATGTTCATAAGTCCATAAGTCGAAAAGGGGGGTCAATTTCGGTCAATATGGACATATGGAGAATTCCATAAGTTGAGTCTATGTCCATACGTGCACCGGTTCCCTAAATAAAAATTTAAACCCCTCACCCTCCTTAATCCCCCCCCCCCAAGACTTACCAAAACTCCCTGGTGGTCCAGCGGGGAGTCAGGAAGCCATTCCTCTATTCCTTTGCGAGGAGCACATGACGTCCGCGTCACGTCGGAGTGACGCGGCCGTCACGTGGTCCACTGCGGTTCCGCTCCCGGACCCCTCGTTGGACAAAAACGGAACTTTTGGCCAGCTTGGGGGGGGCCTCCTGACCTCCCCAAGCTGGCCAAGCTATGTTGAATAAGTTGGAAATCCGATCGTTTTCGCCTCATCACTTTTTTAAGTTAAAAAAAAAAAAAGTAGCGTTTTACATATAAGTTCAAAACGAATGCACACCCCTAGAAGATTCTCTCTGTGCCCCCCAACATTGTGGTCACTCTTGGAAAATAGAGCAATTGCAAGGCTTGGTGTGTCGTGCTCCTTTTCAGAACAATAAAATGCTGTGCACATTTTGATAGTTGACCACGTGGCAGCACTCAATGTTTAATTTCCAAGAAGCAGTCTGCAATCAGCTAAACATGCACCTGGGCTATCTAGATAGTGCTTTTGTGAAATTTTCATGCAGTTCAATCTCAAATGCACACACCCTACCCTTTACCCAAGAAACTGGGCTCATTTTATGGTTAGTAGTTTTCAGATTTTACAGCAAAAAAAATAAAAATAAAATAAAATTCCAAAGCAAAACAAAATCAACAAATCAAGCGAAGAAATAAATCTTTTCCGATAGTAATAGAAAGCATAATAGCAATGATGTTTGTTATTCTTTCATCCCCTCTGGAAGCATTCATGCTGTCCAGGTGCCAGCAGCCTGTTTCTAGGCAATTGACCCTAGAAGTGCTTTTGCGTGTTTGTCCCTAGAGTAATACAATGTACGGCACATCGGGATCCTGTTTTCACCAGAAGGAAACACTTTGACCTAGCCAACTAAATTGAAATGTTCCCTACATAAACATAATACCTCGCAGCATTAGGAGGAAAGACCAACTTTATATGTATTTTAAATGTTCTTCCGTTTTGTTCTCCCGACACATTTCTGTTCCTCAGTATTGAGCCTCTGGCTCTGGTGCTTTGAGGGTTCCAGGAGTCTTTATCCACTGGTTACAGCCAGGAGTTGTTCTCTACTGCAGCATCCCCGGTCCACTCGCAGAAATCAAACCTCATTGTGTCTCACTGTGACAACAGTAAAAGCACACAGGAGACCATTTAATACACACAGCAGATATTGCAACATGTGCTAGCCAGTTTATTCTTTCCTAGAGCATATAAGTGTCCACAAAACATACCAAACCAGAAGTAGATTGAATTGGTGTATAAGCTGAAGGAGCAGCATACATTTTTCAGAAAGTGCAAATTTAATCCTTTATGGCCTGGCCCTGTGGCTCAGGCTGAAACACTATGTGCTGTGGCCCAGTAACCTTGCTCCATTAGAACCAGGCCTTGGGGGAGACACTACTCCTAGTTCATAGGCCAGAAAGGACTTTCCAGCCACCTAAACACACCATCTGGAGTGGAAGGTGGGGAATTAAAAAAAAAAAAAAAAAGTGAGAAAAAAGTATCCAAGATCACACAGAACAAGTAAACTTATTTTTAAAAACATTTCATTTAAAAGGAAAATTCGACAGGAAAAGGAAATGAAATGTTGTTTTTTTTTCTGAAAACCAATTAAAAAATATTGTGAAAATGAAGCCCTCTAAACTAAGCTGAGTGAAAAAACCACAGACAAACTGCCTGTAGTGTAAGACCAATTTCAACTTAAAAAAAAAATATATATATATATTGTGTTCCAGATAACCTCCCAATAAGGAATAAGAAATCCCAGGGGAAGACCTTTTTGGATTTCGTATTTTAATTTATGGGAATGGTATTTTTGAGTATCCTTGTTGCGCTGTCAGAAAAGAATGCTTGCCTGCACGTTTCTGAAGTGTACACTGCATGCCTGAGAGAGCACTCTGGGATGAAGCGGCACGATTTACTAGCATGCGTGTTATCTTTTGACACACGCCGGGCAGTATGTTTAATGTGAGCGTGCAATCGGGGCTGGAGAAGCAAATCACACTTTCTCTTCAGCTGTCGGCTTTCACCTCCTTTTTCACGGCACATTTTGTTTTCTTTTCTTGATGCAGGTGAAACAGATTAACTGTAAAATGTGCAAGTGGCGCTGCTTGGAGACACAGCTGCCTATCGAGCACACTCCAGGCTTGATAGGTCCTTCCAGCCAAGGAGCAGGCACTGCCATTGGCAACTGAGCTTATAAGAAACAATTTGAAAGCGTAAGCAGAGCGATGTGATACCGTTTGCTGCGGTCAGTGCACGGCTCAACATGCGATTGGACGCGTGTTTCGGACGCATGTCCGTGACCCCCGAAGCAAAACGTCGATTAGTGCGTCCAAAGCGCACATCCAAGTACATGTAGATGAGGTTATTGGCTAAATCCCACGATGCAAAAAATTTTCCGCTCAGCCAATGCGTCTTTGCAACTTGGCAAATTTTACGCTAGCCCGGGGCTGACGTAAAGGTCCGCCGTGCTCAAGGGCTCATTGTCAAAAAAACGAAATTCCTGCTTTCTGTGATCCCTTCTACTAGTATCGTCACGATACTAAGTAGGAGGGACCACAGAAAGCAGAATAAGTTAAAAAAAAAAAAAACAACATTTCCACAAATATATTTCTGGGCGCCCAATATACACCCACAAGATACACGGGCCAGGCTGTGTATATTGTGGGTGTATATTGTGCCGGGAGGAAACAGACGCTTGTATTGAGCGTCCGTTTCCTAATCCGCACTGACAGCCACATTTCCTGGGTGCCTAATGCCGAGGAGACGCTAGGGACGCACAAATCCACCTAGTGCCTCCTTTTTACTGCAGCAGCTGCATTCAATATAAAATTAGGCGCCCGGGGGAGGTGGATCGGCGCACGTTAGCAGAGCGGTTGCTCAATCGTGAGCGCCCGTTTTACACGCGCCTATATTGCATCGGCCTGAAGGTGCGGCCCCATGGGTTGACTGTTTATCGAGCGATGCTTGTGTGTTTAGACTGGGTTATCCCTCTGATCCAGTCGAGCAGATAAATAGTAAATATATATACAGATCTGCAAGAAAATTGCCCATTTGCAAATGAAAGGGTTTGAGAGCTTGAAAATGTCACAGCACAGTTGACACACAGTCCCTTTTCCCTTGAGACTAGAAAGGTGTTCTCCATGGAGTACACAAACATTTCCAAAGTTATACTTTCATTGTGTGTGCGTGTGCTCATCCCTCAATCCTTTCCTGCCCCCTTTCCCCCCTCAGGTCTCAGTTCTTCCCTCTCCTACCCAATCCATGGGTTCCTTGGAGCCATTTTCCCCCCACCCCCATATCAGTCCTCCCCCTTCCCTCACCTCCATTCTCCCCATCCTCCTCAGTGCCTGTTTGTGTTGCCTTTGTGAATGTTTATACGGGTGCAAGTCTGTGTTTCTTAGAGAATGCTAGAGCACAGAGCCGAGAAGGGGAGCTCCTTTCAGCAACTCTAAAAGAAGCAAAACTGAGGCTTTGAGCCTTTGGCTGTTCAAAATACTGGTCACAAAGAGATTTTTATGACATCAGACTTCTTTAATGGGAGCATAACAGACACCGGCTTTTAGGATTTTTATTTTTTAATTTTTTTTTGCTATAACTCGATTTTTGCCAACTGGAAGAACTGCATTTGGCAGATTTTACTTTTATCTATATTGTTTTTACCTGCTACTTCCCCCAGGAAACTGTATAAACGCTAAGAAGTCCATATTCAAAAGCCATTTAGATGGACAAAACTCCAGCAGCAGCAGCTAATTCCAATATTCGGAGTTAGCGGTTTAATTTATGCAGCTAATTCTGGTTGTGCTAAGCTGACAGGTTGATCTGGCTAACTAGCCGAGCCGCTCAGCGGTTGAATATTGCCCCCCTCCCCTAGCAGTTTATTATTGGTTTGGAAAATATGGTAGGGTAGCTTGATGTATGTATGTACACTTTATTTTCTACCCACAGACATCGCTCTCAGTGTCCCAGGAGTCACATTGACTTAGCTCGGTGCATGTTGCTCTCTTTTATTACCATAAGAGAAACCCTAAGGCAAACCAGTGACAATGGCCCTGTAATACGCAGCAAGCTGAAAGTAAAATGTAAATTCTACATCCTGCTGGGTGAGACCTGGGAGGAGTACTTGGGTAAATTAGGCGATTGTTTACAGGCTATCCAGAAGAGGGTGAGCTGGAACAGGTTACAACTCAATGCCCAGAAGAGAGAGGTTCTGTTGGTCTGGGGTGCAAAATGTGAATTCCCCAGGCCCTTGGGGGGGGGGAGGGGGGAGGGGAGATTAATTCCAGTTACTAATCCCTTGAGAAGTTTAGGGGTGGATTCAGGTTTGACTTTTGATTGGCGGGTGGCTGGAGTCCTGAAGGTGGGTTTTTATTATTTGAGAAAGCTGAAAAGGATACAATATTTTGTTTTGCTCTGTCAGATTTTGCAAAGATTGGGTAGGCCTCTATCATAGAGCGTACGAACCTGGGGATTCGCCGGCCCAGGACATACCACATGGTCTGCCGAGCGCAGCTCTGTTACGGCCGCGCTCGGCAGACCACATGACTAGAGCGACCGGCCCACCGGGGGATGCCCGATCCCCCAATAGGCCAATCCTCCCCTGGTAGTGGTCAAAGCTGGACTCGGATATCATATTTCCCCTATTCTTGTGAAATTACATTGGTTACCTGTCTTTCGATGGACTCTTTTTTTTCAAAGTTTTCATCTTGGCATTTAAAGTCGAAAAAGAGATGGGCCCAGTTTTTTTTTATCTGGCTGGAAAATTACCTGTACGTTATCCAGGCCATTCTTTACATTTACAGCTGGCATGGTGTTTGGTGGGTCCCAGCTAATGCGCCAGGTTACCTGTGCTAGGGCCCGGGCCCTTGTTTCATCCTGCAAGGTGCTACAAATGTGGAACTGCTTGCCAGCTCTTTTGATGTGGGCTGAAGACATATCTGTTTCATTAAAGCAGAAAAGGTGTGTGTGGGGGGAGGGGGTGGGCAGAAGGGCTGCTGACATTGCTGGAGGGGGAATGCTTTTATTGTGAATATGTTGTAATCTACGCTGAGCGTTTTTCAAAATAAATGCGCCACAGTGGTTGCATCGGAAGCTGGGACCGGATATTGTTTTCTCTATCTGCTGTTTTCCTTTTTTCCCCTCCTTCTTTGATTCTCTTCTCTCCGGATGGCGTGCTCAGGTAGCACTAGGTAACCCTAACTGTCCTGAGAGCTGGAGGAATGTTTTTTCTTTTAGGCGCACGCTCTGTAGCCAGCCTGACTGTTATGGCATCTAATTTCCTTTTCCGCGGTGGGCCCAGGTCAGTCCCAGCTGACCCAATGGACGGAGTAGCCACAGGGTCCAACCCTCAAAACTTAGTTTTATCTTTAGCCTTGGAGGCCAGATGATTATTTCTTGCCTCATTCCATTCCCTTTTCAGCCTTAAAAGTGCCTGCAGGTAATCCACTGGAGCAGCAGACGCCTACTAGCGATCATCAGTTGGAAAATAGTTACTGCATATATGGAAATTCAGATGATGGTTAGGCTTTTTGTCTGTCTGGCTCCTTTCAACTTGCCTAATTATTGCTCTGCTTTAAGGGCTCCATTCATCATGGCAGATGGGGCAACATGGATCCAATACTTTAGAGCCTGCAGCTTATGAGATGCTACATGCACATTAGTTCTACATGATATGCGTATTACTAGCTGGAACATCCTCTCTGAGAGACCTAAATGTGCAGGATATGGGTTATTGGTTCCGCCTTAGGGTAGCTTAGATGGGGTACAAGTCTGAAGTCACCCCTGATTAACATAAATCAAATAAGGGTAGATGTTTAAAAAATACTCGTGCACCTCCATGTGCGCGCTCTGTGAAAAGTAAGAGAACAAATAAATTGTAGATTTTTTTTTTTTTTTTTTTTCCTTGTGTGGCAAGTTTTCAAAAAGAGGGCTTGGAGATTGCCTGCACGGAGCAGCAGTTGCTACTACCCTAAAACCTGGCTGGACACACTACATGGACCATTTTGGACTTTATCTGCCATCATTCACTAACAGCTAAATTTTAAATCCACTGGGGCGGATTTTAAAAGGGTTACGCGAGTAACCCTTAACCCCCCCCCCCGCACACGCTGAGCCTAAGCCCCGGGACGCGCGTATGTCCCGGGGCTTGCAAAAATGGGCAGGGCCGTGGGTAGGGCAGCGGTCCGGGGACGTGTCCGGGGGTGTTGCAGCGGTCTGGGGGCGTTCCAGGGGTGTGGCCGAGTGCCCCGACACAGCGGCCTGTGTTGGGGCCTGCCGCGCCGGCAGAGAGCTGGCGCACGCAAGTTACACCTGCCAGAGGCAGGCGTAACTCAACAAAATAAGGTAGGGGGGGATTTAGGTAGGGCTGGGGGGGTGGGTTAGATAGGGGAAGGGAGGGAAAGGTGGGGGGGAACAAAAAAAAAGTTCCCTCCAAGGCCGCTCCGATTTCGGAGCGGCCTTGGAGGGAATGGGGAAAGCCATTGGGCCTCCCCTAGGGCTCGGCGCGCGCAAGGTGCACATGTGTGCACCCCCTTGCGTGCGCCAAACCCAAATTTTATAACATGCGCGTGGCAGCGTGCGCATGTTATAAAATCGGGTGTACATTTGTGCGCGCCGGGTAGCGCGCACAAATGTACCCCCTGCGCGTAATTTTAAAAATCTGCCCCACCTGCGCGCAGGGAAGACGGGGGTTACACACTCGGCTGGGCATATGGATGTGCATCCCAATAGGGGAACTGGGCCGGTCGCCAAGGGCACCAGCCATTAGGGGGCAGCAAAGAGCAGCCATACGGGGGGGCTGCAAGTGGACCCCATCCCACTCATGGTTGATAGGAGTAGAGACTTGGTGGACCACGAGCAGCGCCTCTGTATGTGTGAGTGAGAAGGATTGTGTATGTATGAGAGAGCAATGGTGTTAGTGAGAGAGAGGGAGGGTGCCTGTGTGAATGAGGCAAGGAACCTAAGGGGTAGATTTTTTAAAAAAGCGCGATCGCGTACTTTTATTCGCGCAGCAGGCGCAAACAAAAGTACGCTGGATTTTATAAGATATGCTCATAGCCGCACGTATCTTATAAAATCCTGGATCGGTGCGCGCAAGGCTGCCGATTTTGGGGAGCCTCCGCGCGCTGAGCTGCGCAGCCTGCCTCGGAGGGAACTTTCTTTCGCCCTCCCCTCACCTTCCCCTCCCTTCCCCTACCTAACCCACCCCCCCCCCCCCCCGGCCCTATCTAAACTCCCCCTTACCTTTGTCCTTCGATTTACGCCTGCTAGAAGCAGACGTAAATCTACGCGCGCCAGCGGACTGCTGACACGCCGTCATCCGACCTGGGGGCTGGTCCGGAGGCCTGGACCACGCCCCCGGTCCCGCCCCCGAAACGCCGCGTCATTCGGCCCCGCCCCGACACGCTCCCTTCAAAAAACCCCGGGACTTACGCGCGTCCCGGGGCTCTGCGCGCGAGGGGCCCTGCTCGCATAAATCCGGGCAGATTTACGCGAGCAGGGCTTTTAAAATCTGCCCGTAAGTGTATGTAAGAGAGGAGGCCTGTCTGAGTGAATGAGGTCGGAGCCGGGGCCTGGACCAAGGCAGAAGGTTCGCCTAGGGCACCTAATACCCTTGCACCAGCCCTGGATTCACTCAACATTCTGCTGGCCGCTAGGTTGGAGGGTAGTGTGGCGGCTCATTATTGATTTATCAGTCATTCTTTGATTTCATTGTGCACTGAAAAACACTAAAGCACTGCCACGAAACATTAAACTTGAATTTGCTTCTTCACGATGAATGATGGGGAAGATTTAAAAAAAAAAAATAAAACTAAAAAGAACCCAACTGTGTCAAAAGAAAGCAAGTGGGTTTGGCTTTTTTTTTTTGTTGTTGTTGTTCTGACATTATTCTTTGCAAATGTGCAAATGTTGGGCAAGGATGTTTCTGGTATCGGAGGGAGAGTTTGGGATGTGATCTTTTTTTATTGGTGAGGCCAAATGATGAGGCTGTCCAGGGTTATTTAGGGTTATTTTCTGTGGGGGCATGGGGTACTGAAGAGGGCTGTGCTTGTGAAATGTATGCAGTCATTTGAAAATGACACGGAAACAAAATAAAATTGTTGTTTTTTCTTTTTATGGTGCACGCACTATTAAAAAGAAAAAAAAATTCCTCAAGAGAAAACAAATGAAAAACAGCACAAACTTTGTTTTCCATTCACTCCCCTAATAATGCAGACCACGCAGCTTAAACAAAGGTCATCCTTGCTCCTGAATCCATAAGACACAGCTGATGGCCTTCATCAGAGCACACTGCTGCATGTATAGAACTGTAGATTTATTTATTAAGTAAATAAGCAGCACTGCTCGCTTTCTGCTAAGCAAAGAGAGGTTTTATGATATTCCATAACCGACTTGAACCAGCGCTTCATCTACAGCCATCATTTAGGTAGCAAGATTTGGCTTCCAAAATGTTGTTCATTTTATTTCTGGAAAATGTTGCATCCTGTTAGGTTGACGTTCAGAAAGGTGAAATACCTCTAAATTTAAAAAAAACATGAAATTGTTCAGTTTTTAGAAGGTAAACATAGGGCCTGATTTTCAAACACATTTACACACCTAAAACTGGGTTTTATACGTGTAAATAAATGCCCTTAACCCAGGTAATGGGGTTTTGAAAATTGCTACAACATATGCAATAAAATTGTCAATAGGTTTCACCCGCATAGGGACCCGTAACTTTCAAACAGCCGAGCGGGTGTACATGGTCTGCGCGTATGCCGGCTCGCGCAGTGGACGCGGCCATTTTATAACATATGCGCGCATGATATAAAATCGGCTGTACACGTGCACGCAATTTTATCTGGACGTGCGCATGTGCAGACAAATGCCGGCTGTATCGAATAAGTGGTGGGATTTTATTAGATTTGCGTGCCGACGCAAATTACCAGGATAGGACTTCCTAACCCCCCTAGTTAATATGCCGCCCTTTTACCCTTTCAGCGCTGACCCTTAAAACTCTAACTAGCCTTGGGGTTTTTTTTTCGTTTCATTATTTACACGCCATCCTCAGCAGAAGTAAAGTTACGCAGCAGGGGACCCTGGTGCACACTTGTGCATGTAAATACTCACACGTACGTTTCATGTTACAGACCTGGGCCAACCAAGCCTGCCCAAACCCCACCCCTTTTTTTTTTGCTTTTCCCATTTGTGCGCGTACCGGGAGACACGCGTGTACTCGGGCGCTTCTTAAAATCCGCGCAGCGCGTGCCGGCCCGACATAATCGCATATCTCCCGGCTTTGGCACACACAGGGCTTTTAAAATTCACCTGTGAGTGCACTTAGCCCGCGTAAATGGTTTTTAAAAATTGCAATGATAGTATGTTACATTTACAGGCGTGAGTCCTTTGAAAATTCACCTGTATCTGAACTCCTTGAACTGTTGGCTCAACATGGAAAGGTAAAGGCTACTATGGGTCCTTAAAGGTTTAATAGAGGGAGGTTCCTGCACAGGCAAGAATAAGCAAACATTTACTTTTGCGGGCTGCTCTATCAGCCTGCTGCATGCCTACTTATTATCTAAAACCAACAGCACAATAAAATACAATGGATTTCAGCACTTTATTTGACCAGTGATGTCATGCTAGAAGAGAACAGGTTGGTTTTTTTTTTTTTTGGTAGTAGAACGGCAGAAGTGAGTTTTTTATAAACCGTTTTAATTTTGGAGGGAGGAGGCGATCATAAAAGCAGCAGTCTTAAATTCCCCGGAGAGTCCTTGTGTGGAAATATTTTGGCAGAAAGCTGTAGTATACAAGCAGCTGCATGGCATGATAAGAGAAGCAGGATCGAGGTTATGCAATTCATTGGATTGGAAAGTTGAGGATAAAGTTGAATTTTAGTGTCGATATCTCATTGCCAGATCATAATGTACACAAGTTTGACGGCTTTCTCTTTCTCAGAATTATGCCACCAGTTATGCATGTGTACATATATATATATTATAATTTATATTTTATGGAGATTTAGAAGTTCATATTCAGCAAGTCGGTGAGCGGGTAGCTTACGCTTCCAGTGCTTGTTTTATCAGAACCGTGCTGGAGGTGCCGGGAGTGGGTAAGAAATTAACCTCACTTCCGGCAGGGGTTTTGGAGGCTCGGGGAGGGGGAGGCGCACGGGGCAATAGGAAGGCATTTAAAATAATTACAAAATGGGGATGAAATGGGTGGAGGACATTGGAAATCCCTTCCTTTCAATCTTCATGTCTAGGAGAGACTCGTGATAGAATATTTTCAATAGCAGGCCCTATCTTTTGGAACTCCTTGCCTTGAACAGCTTTGTTGAATTATAGGTCTGAAGCAATTCAAGAAACACTTAAAACTTATCTATTTAAACTCCCATTTAAGAGTCCTTGGTGATATAGGCACTTATTAGTATTTAAACCCAGATAGTAGTCTATTGTTTAGAATTTTCAGTTCAAGTATGCAGCCAATTGAATCTAATTCCCAGTTGCCTGTGCCTATGTTAATATATTTTATGTGTTTGGTTATCTTTTAGTTTTGTTTTTCATTCTTGTGTATGCTACACTGTAACCTGCCGTGAACACAGGTTACCCCCCCCCACCCCGTAGCAATATATATTTTAGGTGTAACGGAGACAGATAACTTTACATCTATTTGAAGTTATCCAGACCTAGCAAAAATAGTGCCCACGACAAAAAAAAAAGGGCATGATTAGGCTAATTTTCCTCATACCGCATCGCGCGATAACATTATCGCACACTGAGTAATTTATCGCAGCAGCAAAGGATTTTATCGGAATTACCATCAGTGAAGATTTAATGTGATTTGGAAGGATGAAAAGTAAAAGAAGAGCAGAATTTTACACTTTTCTCTCTACCTACCTTGATTGCAGCTAAGTAGAGAGCATCAAGCTAGGTATTTATTTATTTAGGCATTTTATATACCGTCGTTCGAAACGTAGATCACAATAGTTTACAAGATCCGCATACATATTCACGGTCAGTGATCACATATTGTGAGTTAGCATTCACCTTTTAGTTCAACACTGCAACGTAAAGATGTTTTCATTCAAAATCATAAGTATTTTAGGGAATTACACTAGTTAATGTATATTCTACTTCATATTTGTGCATATTCATGGTTGACTTAACAGGAATACAAGCTCTAATTCTACTAACAATGTACATCACATCATTCATTACTTATTGCTCGCTCTATTAACATCAATTTACATGTAGAGAGAACATGGTACAAATCTACTTTTCTTTTACCTTTCATCACTCCAAATCACATTAAATCTTTACTGATGGTAACTGTGCTGTTCATATGTATGACTGTGCATGTTAAACTGCCCACCCCACAAACCTCACCCCGAGTTCATAATGCCCCATCTTACAGTGGTATAAAAAGTTCAATAATAAGTGATCCTCCACAGAGGCTCTCTCTCTCTCTCTCCTCTCCCCCCACCCCAAACTGGGATTTGCTATAAATACCGTTTCGGGCATAATGCACAGCTATCACAGGCCTAATGCCCAGAAAAAAGGTGTAGTTATTTCCGGAGTGGGCCATCCCTGCTTTAGTACCTAACGTGTTCAAATGGTGTTTTTGAATTGATTAACGCAGATGCTTTATGGGCAGCGGCTAATGCAGTCACTGATAGGGGCTGCTCCCATCCCCCAAGTGCTTGCATCAAGGAACTCCGATGTCTTGATCCACCCCAGTCTTGGACATCCAGTCTCCTCCTGTTCCTTTTCCCACCTCCTGAGTGCTGTAAACAAGGGGATATGCCTCAATCACCCCTCACCCTCAAGGGCTGCAAACAAGGAGCTCCAGGACCCTGATCCAATTCCTGGGCCCCTGCCCTGCTTTACCTCCACCACCCCCCACCCATGCTTTCTGATGTCTTCAAAGTGGAAATTGGGGGTAGGAAGGAGCACGCTTCCTTCCTGCTTCGCTACTCTGAGATCCAAGGTGGCATCAGGGCGAAAGGATTGCGAGACGTCACTTGGTGCTCACGGCTGTCCCCCCCCACTTTTATTTTGAAGACCTCTGACAAGATGGACATGAGGGGAGGGAGGGAGCCTGGGAGAGGAGTGGATTGGGGGTCCTGGAGTCCTTTCCCATGATAAGGGGCTGGGGGAGGCAGGATTAGAGCATTGGATTCCTTTGATGTCGACACGAGGGTGCTGATATTGTCCCGATAGTTCTTTATGTAGGCTAGGCAAGGTGTTTTCAACACAAAAAAAAGCTTAAGAACTGCAGGATATTACAGTAAATTAACATTAAAAAAATCATCTCAATAAATTAAATTGTTCTGTTGACTTTTTAGGTGCTGTTTTCAAATGATTCCTTCCATTCTGTTAAGGCCAAGCAAAAAACATCCATAAGAATCCCCGAAACTGGTTTCATTTGAGGTTTGGATGTGCTACAGTATTGGCATGGGTTGACTGTAAACTTGTTATGGTATGTTGTGACAAACTGCTACAGTCTATTGCAGTTTAGCATAAAGACTAGTCTGTTTTCTCCGAGCATATTCTGCTGAATTGGCACCATGTTCTTGGAGAAGCATATCAGGAAGTATTCCTTTGGACAAAAAAAAAAAAACTTAGATCCAAGAGTACGAGTATGGCGGCCTCAGTTTTGCATGTGAGTTGAATACTCCTGCACTCCAGAATGAAGTGTTTTGAAGTACTGTGTCTCTGGCACCGTTTATTGACATTTGAACCTATAATGGTGCATGGCTTACATTCTTTGTTTTAAAAAGCGTAGCAATGGGCGTGAGGCAAAGATTTAAAACTACACAGAGCACCGACAGCACTTCTGCAGAACAAGTATACTTTTCCGTCAGACTGCTGCATGCTCAGAAGTTCAGCTCTGGATAAGGGTGGAGGCTTTTATTCCATACCACAAGGAGATTGTAAACAAGTCAGCTGTGCAATATGGAAGGTGGCCTTACCTACCAAGCTTGCCGCCTTTGGAAATTGCATTGAAACAACTGCAATAAGCTGCCAGGGCACTCCTCTGGAGTGCCTGAACATGCTGCTAAAACGTAGTATTTGGTTTGAAATGCTTGTGGACTTAGTTTAAGTTAAGTTTATTGTGTTATTGGCCATTAATCTAAGGTAGGCATTAATACAGATTTGAGGTTTAGTCATAATGTTGTGCATCTTATTCTATGCCAAGATGCAAATAATCCTGGATTATACTGTACGTTGCCCCTTTACTTGTTGTACGCCACCTTTGGGTTCATTTCTTATTCAAAAAGGCAGGCAATAAATCCAAATAATTTAATAAATAAAATAATGATGACAGTAGTGTAATAATCTAGCGCGAATCAGCTGTGGCCAAAAACCATTACCATGTGCAAGCTGTTTGGCCTATGTGAGGCGAGTTGGAGTTCTCAGTGGGCAGTTGCATGTGACGTTAAAAACTATCATCACGGTTTGAAACCAGTTGGTGCTGATGTCACTAATCTCAGCAGAGAGGCCAAAGACTACAGAGGAAGGGAGGACTGTATTGCCCTCTCATCCTGGGAGGCCGTCCCTGCAGAGCAGGACTGGCACACTGGCAAGGCAGCATGGGAAGGTTTTTACTGCCGCGGCTCGTGTTGTGTCTATTCTGTGACTAGATGGAGGGCTTTGGTTTCCAGTGCTGGCAATTTGGCACCTTTCACAGGTTCTAAACCTTACTAGAAATAAAAATAAAATAAACTACTGGACCTCATCAATTTGCTAATGATCGCTCTTGGCTGCAGAATCTCCGCCATCCTGAAAGTGCTAAAAGACTGTCTCTCTTGTCCTGTGAACTAGGATAGGTGGATTGCAATGTCAGATTGTTCTTCTAAAAACTGATGTGAAATATATTGCCTGCGCAATCATCCCATCACATTGAATGCATCTTCCTAGTGAAAGAACCATTCTTCTTTTCAGGAGAAATGCCACTGGTGTCATTGCCTGGATAGCAGTGATAACTACATTTGTGACACTTGGTTTAATTAATCACCGAATAATCAGCCAAAGCTCTTTATCTGCAGCAGATATCAGAAGGCACATTATTTCACCTGCCATTTCAGCTTGTTTCTGGGCTGCAAGAAACAAACTTGCCATTCTGGGAATTCTTGTAATTCAAAATACTTGAAATGCTTTGGAGCAGTGCAAATTTCCTTTTGGATGTGCTACATAGCATGCCTCACTTTTCTAAGGCTGAAGATTACAGACAGGCCGATGCAATAATCTGTGTGTTAAACTGTGCAAAGAATTTTTTTTTTAACTCCTGATGCAGTATGCTAATGCTATGGTAATACATTGGAAGATAAAAATAAAGCAATTGCACATTTTAACTCAGGAAGTGTGTGTGTGTCTCGGGGGGGGGGGGGGGGGGTGGCGGGGAATCACAGGGGGAAAAGGGTTTTTTCTGCTGACCAGATAAGTTTGTATTTATCCAGCTAAGTGGCATGACTAACTGTGGCCAGATAGCCGGCTAAGTCCATGCTTCTCCGGCTAAGTGGCGGCAACCAACCAAATACAGGCTTATCCAGCTATCGGGCCAACAGAAAAACCTTTTTTTTCTCTTCGCTTGTCCCTGATTTTCTGTGCCAGCACAGCAATGTTGGAAACTTTTATTCCACCTCTGACAAGGAGTAAACTTTCCAGCATTAAGAGAACCTGGGTCAGGGCTGGCGCACCTCTCTGAACTGGGGAGCGCTGCTTTATGCCCTCATTTGTATAGGATTTCCATGCAAGAGTGCTAAGCAGTACTCACAGTTTTCAGTGCATATTTACTGCATCGGTTTTAAGTTTACTGAATTTTATTTTATTTTTTTTTATATTTCACACTATTAAGAATCTCCAAGTTGTTGTTTTCCCCCTTCCCGGTTTAACTGTTGAGGCTCTGATGCTGCACCATCGATCTGTGTCTGACCTCTGCTTTCTCCCTCATTGCACTAAAATCCCAGCATCTAGGCGTAATTATCTGCAGGATTATCCCGTGGCTCTGAGAGGTCATTCTCTGTGGCTGGGGGTGACAATGGAACGGTGACACTGGAGGGCAAGTTGATGTCTTTCAGTGTTCCATTTCTGCCGTGCATGGAAAATATTAAGAATAGGATAACCAGTTAGTATTAAAAAAAAAAAATGCAATCACATCTGTGTGTGCATTTACACTTGGTTGGGAAAGACAACAAATAATTATCATACTATTGGAACCCTCTTCTTACATTTCGTTCTTTTTAGATTTTATAGGAATATATTTACATAGTAACATATTATGGTTTAATATTTTTTTTTTTAGCATATAACCACAGGAAGTTTGGGTTTAGTGCCTAAAATATTTCATTGCTGGGGAGACATACAGAGAGTCATTCAGATGAAAAATTCTTCCGAAAGTGCCTCTAAGTTCAGACACTAAATGGCATGACCTGTTCGGATTCCGCCTACTGGAGGCGCAGAGGATAAATGGATTTTCAACTATGAAGTGTCTGAATTGCAAAGGCAATAGCAGACCAGGGGGGGAGTAGGTGAGAAAAAAATCTGCATCTGCTTCCCCCAGCTGTCTTCAGGCTTTGTAGGGCAAAGGCAGAGTACCTGCGGCACCCAACTAGCAGCCAAGCAGTACAGCAAACACTTTCATCAACGTTTAAGATAGAAAATCTGTGTGTTCACCACATTAATGTGCATTTAAAATACTGCTTAGTGAAGGCCAGTGCTAGAGTTTTCTGTGAAAGGCTTTTCATTTCCTCTTAAAGCAAGAAGCTTAGTTTAAGTTTAATGCCAAGTGAGTACTGAGAATGTTTACGTTGGAATTATTTAAGGAAGAAGTCAGCGTTTCTTAAATATTAGCATGCCCTTTGATATTACCAGGTGCAAGACCTGTGGTTTAAGAATGTATATAGGAAAGGAATTAACTTTCATATGGTGCCTTCCATGTAAGCCCATACCCTTCAGCTTGGCCTGCTATAGCACCTCTTCAACTGAGGCTGCTAAGTTAAGGGCACTGTCAAAAATAAACAAATACCAAATAAAAAACAAAAGGGCTTAACTTTTCGATAGGGTCTTAACAATTTTCTCAGGGCAGCACGCACAATGCAAAAAACGACAGGGAAGGAGCTTGAACCTAAGGCGTCAAGTTGCTCGCTGCTGGTCAAATCACACCCAGGCTGCTCTGCCAATTTAATATGTATCTAGTCAGGACAGAGTTGCTTGCATAACCTCGAAGGCTAATTTTCTTGTTGTTGACATTTGTTAGCTCATGTAAAAATAAGTGAATATTAAACAAGACTTCAGCTTTACACACTACAGGAACAGCGCGGAGCGACTCAGTGCAAGCTGGCATGGAGCCTGAAGGCAATGCGCCTGCTTTGTGCAGCACTGCTGGTTTAATGAAATCACAGGCCACCACGGCTTCTCAACAGGGGAATCGTCTCCTATTTCTTTTAAAGCAAAAAGTGGCGGAAAAAAAAATGTACAGGTAATTAAGTTCCAGGAAAAGACCAACAAAGCCATTAATACACTCTTTCGTTCTCCTGAGTTTAATACTCGGGGCAACGTTGTGCCAATTCTGATCCTGTGCAGGTGTCACATCAAAAGCATCAGTAACGAAAGGGTCAACTCGAGCAAGGACAACTTTCCTTTCCTTTTGTTTTTAAGAGATGTAGCTATAATTTTAAATGCCCAACATCACAGAAATATACGGTAGTGTAGGATTCGATTCTAAAGACTTAGAGATATGAACAGGAGGGGCAAGTAATAGAGCCAAGAACCTGGTAAGTTAGATTTAGCTAGCGCTGCCTCTTTAAAATTTTAGTGTCAATAAATATGAGCGTTCTAAAATTGTTACAACTTGCCTTCTTACCTATCAGGTTTTTTTCACCTCCTGCCAAAATCAACTGAGCCCTCAGCTGCCATTCACATGGTGTGCACATTTTACTACTGCTGGCAGGACAGTACGTGCAACTTAACCATTTGCTCCCACCTAGTGTAGGGCGTGCATTTTGCATGGTCCTGCTTTTATATTTCAGAAATCTCATGCATGAAAAAATGTTGAATCTCTTTCTGTCAGTTGGCAAAGGCAGCGAGTGCAAAGGTGGTTATCCAAGGCAGTGGTGCTCAAATTGTTGCCTGGAGGCCCCCGCCCTACCCCCCCCCCCCCCCTAGCCAGTTACCTCCTAATGAATATACACATGAGACATATATTGTATGCATTGCAGTGCAATGCAGATATGTCGCATGCATGTTCCTTAAGGAGATCCTGAAAACCTGACTGTCTTGGTGGGATCTAATGGCTGTGAGCACAGAGGCTGGTGCTGAGGACTTCAGGCTAGCAGACCAAGCAAGTTACTTTACTTTCTCTTCTTTCCTGATCAAATATAATTCAGTTTTAAGGCTATTAATGTTCTCTTTTTTTTTTTTTTTTTATCTCATTGGCGCTGTAATACAGTGCATGGGTCTGTCACCTCAGACATCGCTGTATCTGTTTTTCTCATTATTGTCATCATTGTTAACTGGGTTGGGGCCTGGCTCAGATGAAACGCATTAAAATAAGGCAAAATTATTATTGTATATGGAGATAGGCTGAAAAATTGTCCCCTAGGACTGTGACAGCGAAACCCTGCCCATTACGTAGGGCTTTTCCCAGGGACAGGCATTGCTGGATCACGGTCCTACATTGCATTAAAAAAAATTATAGATTAAGATTAAAAGGGGACACATTCCCAGATTGTATTTGACCGATTCACCCTGATTGTCTGAAATCTTAACATGACCTAGATCTGATAAATTCCTTTTCTGGATTATAGTTAAGGGCTTAACCCTGTGAACCTAAATCATGATCTTCTTCAGAAACTTGCCATTGCAGGAACCGGAAAGAAGAGACAGGTTGGAGAGTCCTTTCGAATTAGTCCAAAAGCTTGTCGCCTCCCCAAGGATCTCCTCAGCGCTGAAACTTTACACACCCACACCATCAGTACGATCCTCCAGCCAAGGTCTTCTTGACGTACCCTCTGCAAAGCTTGCTTATCTTGAGGAAACTAGGGAGAGCGCTTTTTCAACTGCTGCCCCTACTCTCTGGAACTCCCTCCCTATAGAAGTCTGAAAAAAACCCCTAAAAGGCCGATGAAATATAGTGTGCCCGGCTGAGCGCATGGCTTTATACATGCTTGGATGTGCGTCCCAAACCCCTCATGCAATAAGGGGATTAGCGTATCCAAAACACACGTCCAAACCAGCGTGGAGCTAATAGCGCTCATCACATGTAAATTCATGTTGATGAGGCTATTAGTTATTACCCCCTGTTGCAAAAGAAATTGTTGCATGGTCACGGCACCCATTTTGACGCTACAAATTTAATGCCTGCCCGGGAGCAGGCGGTAAAGCATGTGCGCTGAAGGGCTGACGAAAAAAAAAATCCTGCTTTCTGTGATTGCGCCTATTAGTATCCTAGCGATACTAAATATAGGAGGAACCACAGAAAGCAGAATTATGTCCCGCTCAGGGGCTTAACAAAATAAATTCCTGGTTTCTGTGGTTCCTCATAGGGGGAATCACAGAAAGCAGCATCCCCAAGATCTGGCCTAATCAGAACCCCGGCTGGCAGTGAGTGAAGGAGTGACTGCATTAATAGTGATGTTACTTTATTCACTCCTTCACTTCCTGCCACTCGGCAATTCACTGTCCCATGTCAGTGAAAGGACCAATCCCCTTTCAGAAGGCTGTCCTGAAATTACCCCTCGCGCATCCCTTTTAGTGCGGCAGCTCATTTGCGTATTGCATCGAGCACCCAGGACAGGTGAATGTGAGCACATTCAAAAAACGTGCACCCAGTTTGGACAGAACATTTTTTGCGCGCTGAAATTATATCGGCCTGTAAGTCCTTTTAGAAGAGCTTTCAAGGCTTATTTTTTCAGACTGGCCTGTGACATCACTTAGCCAGCATGTTCTTCTTTGAAATGCTTATGGTTTGTTAAACCATATGTGAAAATAGATGTTTTATTTTACAACTCTTATGTATGTTTTATCGTTCCCTGCCCTGAACCAGGAAGGGCAGGTAACAAATGTCTTAAATACATATTCATTTATTTTATTTATTTAAAAGGCTTGTATAGTGCACTCAACTATGGAAATGCCCGAGAAGATTTACATAAAAACATACATTGTTAAAAATTACAAAAATACATAGTAGAGAGGTAAAACATAATACTGCTTTGGAAAGGCAAAAAATACCTAAAAATACAGTAAGGTTGCGTGGAAAATGGGTGCTCAATTGAGTATCCGTTTTCCTAACATGCGCCCAGCCACCTCTCCTGAGCGCGAGATACAGTATTTAAATGAGGGGTCGTGCTAAAAAGGAGGCGCTACGGACAATAACGCGGAAGCCGAGGAGAGGTGGCTAGGAAAATGGAGGCTCGTAAAATTGAGCGTCCGCTTCCCTACCTGACCTGCCGGCACACTTAACCTTTTGGTTCCTCCACCTTAATATGGCCACGATATTAAATCGGAGGTTGTACAGAAAAGCAGTATTTTCTGCTTTTCTGTACACTTTTTTTTTTTTTGGGCTGCGTAAAATGTGCGGATCGAGTGCGCATTTTTTTCCTGTATCTGGGGCGAGTAGCTAATAACCTCATCAGCATGCATTTGCATGTGATGAGCGCTTTTAGTTTCGGGGGGGGGGGGGGGGTTGGACACGCGTTTTGGACACGCTAAACCCCTTATTGTATAAGGGGTAGTGGACGCCCGTCCAACTGCGGGTTAAACAGTGCGCTCAGCTGAGTGCGCTGTACTGGATCAGCCTGTAAGAGTGGCGGTGTTTTTCTATCATGTTCTTGCAAAGCTTGAGTCTGTCTTGTTGGGGAGGGGCAGTTCTTTGTGCAGAACTGAGAGAGGACACTAAAGCCCAATGCACTGCCGGCATTAAAAACCAACAAGTGACTTGCGTTTCTCAAAAGAGGCGGATGAAAAGGGCAAAGCATGGACATTCAAAGGATATATAAAGAATTTCTGAAAGACGATGAAAAACATTTGGAAAGGCAGAAGGAAATAGGAAAAGCACGAAGGGGAGGCAAAAATAGCTGAGGCAGTAAAGCATGGTGGCCAGACTTTTGTCAGATATATCGATGTAAGACCGAGAGGTGAAAAGGAAGAATGCGTGAAGGCAGCCAAGGCAAAAGAAGAAATAGTAATCGGGTACTTTTGTTCCATAGGCAGCGTGTGATGCTCATCCCTGGAGAGGCTCCTGGGAGTCCCCTGCAGCTGGCACGAGTTATTCCTCCTTGGTCTGTCTCTGAATGCCTCGGCTAGGTGGCCCTGGTGCCTCACCTCTTCTCTTTGGTAGCCTGCAGGATGGGCTCTGGACCTTGCATCATCTCCCTTGTGATGACCCTAGCACAAGTAGTTTTAAAAATCATGGGCTGGCTTCTGATCTTGTGATGCACAAAGTCAAAACCAGCCTGCAAATTAAAAAAAAAAAAAATATATATATATTTTTTTAATGTTGTCATGCATTGGCTAGCTCAGAGGCATGCAGGATGCGCTCCCCTAGTTGTCCTTAGCGTCTCACTTCTTTCTTCTAACAGATGGGTCCTGTGTGCCTGCCCCATGATGACCCTTTCTATCTGTGTGGCATCTGAGATGGTGATCTACTTCAGACTGGCCAAGGCTTCCTTTTTGGGCAATTTTTGAGGCGGGTTTGTCTCCCCAAGCCTCTTGTACCTGTTGCTTATGTTTTGAACAGAGTATTCACTGTAAAAGGGATTGGGGAAGTATCATTGGTAGTTGGCAGGGATGTTTTAAAATAGAGCGAACCAGAAGAAATCAATACCATCTTCCTTTAGGCAGGTGCCCATCCCAAGTGGGGAATCCTCCTACTGTGCTACCCACCAACAACCATCACTGTAACCCTATATGACCTCCTACAACTCATATCGGAGATCATCCTAGAACACCCAAGGACACTAAGAGAGAGAGATTTCAACATCCCTGTTGATAAACTACAACTGGACACCCCACAAGAATTCCTAACCTCACTAGAGACCCTAGGCTTAACCCAACTAGTAAACCAACAGACACACAGCTGGGTACACCTTGGACCTGGTTCTTCCTCTACTCTAATTTCAAAATAAACAGCAAATCAAGAATAAACAAACCATCAAACTCTCCTGAACAGACCACCACCTGGTGCACTTTGAAATGTACCCACACCTACCACCCTAGACCAGTGCTTCTCAACCCAGTGCTTGGGGCAAACCCAGTCAGTCAGGTTTTCAGGATATCCACAGTGAACATGCATGAGAGAGATTTGCACATACTGCTTCCATTTTATGCAAATCTTGCATATTCATTGTGGATATCCTGAAAACCCGACTGGTTAAGTGAGCCTCAAGGACTGGGAGAAGCACTGCCCTAGAAAATGAAACTGGAAGAGATCATAAGAGTGGTCCAACAGTATTGCATAAGAGTGGTCCAACAGCATTGCACCTCGACCCATTATCTCTATTACACATCCTCCCACCCATATGGGAGATTCCCCACTTCACCCTCCACAACCATATGGACAGATAACTGGAATGCAGACCTCAAAAAAGCCTTAGGTAAAATAGCCCCATGGAAAATCACACACAACAACAATTCCATACCAACCCCCTCATTCATTATAACTAAAAGAGTTAAAAGAACTAGCAGAAAGCTAGAACGGAAATGACGCAAATCAAAAACTCTTTTCAGATAAAACCAAATGTAGACCGCATCAGACAGCCTACCACAAGGCCACTGCAGAAGCCAAAAGAGCCTATTACATGAGTGCAATCAACCAAGCAGAGATCTCACTCAGAGAATTATTCAAGCTCATGAACAAGCTCTTAGGATCAGCCTCCTTCCTACCCTGCACCCTTGCAAAGCGGAAAGGTTGCACACATCCGATATGAGCTGGACAGGGGACCAATGGGAAGTCTTCTATAAACACAACAGCCTGCTTCACTATGCTTTGTAACAAACTTCACTGCACTACTAAAAGAAGATGTGGCCACTCTGAGCACTTTCCTCAGGCCAGCCACCTGCCTGGAATAACCCTGCCCATCCTGTTTAATCATGACTGCTCCACCACTTCCAGGCCACCATCATCAACACATCACTAACTGAGGCTCAACTTCCAAACTGCCATAAAAAAAAGCAATAATAAGACTCTCACACTGAATGAGGTTCATTCCTGCCAAGGGATGTGCAAAACAAACCCATCTGGAAAAATTGCCCCATTAAGAAACATAATCTGGACTCAAATCATCCAAATAACTACCGCCCTGTCTCAGATCTCCACTTTCTTAGCAAAACTATAGAGAAGACAGAGTGCTATTGCAGCTCTCTGTATTACCTGGTCACCACCAGTGCCCTGGACCCCTACCAATTCAGTTCCTGTCCTCACCACAGTACCAAAATCATGCTAATGAGCCTGGCAGATGAAGTCTGACTGTGCCTGGATAATGGACAACAGGCAATGCTAATATTCTTGGATCTCTCAGCAGCCTTCAGCACAGTAGACCACAATGTCTTCATCTCCAGACTGGGTGACCTAGGAGTGACAGACCCAGCCCTGGCCCGGTTAACATACTTTCTAACTGACTGACTGCATTCAGTCTGTAACATTGCAAGCAGCTGTCTCAAAACCTCATGTACTCTCCTGCAGTGTTCCACAAGACTTCATCCAATCACCTGTATTATTCTACATTCACATGGCTCCCCTTGGCAAGTTCACGAGAGACTGTCAAATTACATGCTACTCTTATGCCGACGACATACAACTATTGATCCCACTCAGCACAAACCGAGGCTCAACCATTAACAACTTCAGTGACTGCTTAATTTAAAATTGCAAACTAGCTATACCAAACTAAGGGGTCATTTTCCCCTTAGACACAAAATAGGGGGTCACTTACTAAAGATTTTGCCCTAAGTACAAAAAAAAAAAGAGATAGGTGCTTTGGATTCAGGGAACCAAAGTGACCTTTAATGGAACAACCCTAACCTTCAACTCCCGAGTACATAGTCTAGGTTTTATACTCGCCACGAAGGCCCAGATCTGAGCAGTATTCAAAACAGCTTTCTTCCACCTTTGACTCTCTCCTGGATGACAAAACCTTGCCCAGGCTTCAGTAATCTCTCACCTGGGCTATTGTAGCTTCCTCTATGCCAGAATTCCCAGTACCCTAAACTGCCACCTGCAGCTCATTCAAGGCCTTGTAGCTGCATGATAATGAAAGTAAATAAATTTGACTGCATAGCATTTTTAGAACAGGGGTTATCTTGACTCCTGACACTCTACTGTACTAAATGCGAACTCTTAGTCCTAGAGTATAAAACACTCAAAAGTCTGGCCCCAACCTACCTTGAGAGATCTCTCATTCTCTATATACCTATGCCCTGCTGTGCTTACAAACCCAAGCACGTCTAGAAGTGCCAACCCCAAAATCAACCAACACCAGGATCAGTCCTGGCACCACCTCACATCACACTTGACCCAGATCTCCTATTCTTCAGGAAATTAGTGAAAGCCCTGCTCTTTGAAGCAGTATTTTCTGCTAACCAAAAACTCTACTCAAAACTCTCTGTATATAATCCCTTAGACACCATTATTGCACTATTTATACTCAAGACTATGGCATGCACTCTGGCAAGCGCCTGAGTGGAAACATTGTATTAACTTGGCTGTTCCATACAGGATATTGCTCTTGGAAAGCTAGAAGAAAGTGAACAAATCAGGGTTCAGGACTGCTCATTTCTGGCAGTTGATTTAACATGCGGTAGAGCAGTATGGCAGTATTCAGAATTCCCCAAAGTCATCGTGGGCGAATGACTAAAAAAAAAAAAAGAGAGAGAGAGAGATGGGCAGGAATGTACTCCGAGTTCAGTAAGTATTCCTTCAGTTCTACTAATCACCATAGGAGATGGTATGAGCTTTTTTTTTTTTTTTAGCAGGGGTTAGCATTGGCAATCGCCAGTATCTTAGAAGCCAGTCCCGCATGGATGTTCAGGATATCCCTAAGGAATATGTATGACATAAATTTGCATGCACACTCCTAGAATTCTATTCATAATCTATCACCTATTTATTAAGGATATACTGGAAACCCGAGTGGCTTGGTGCTCACAGGGACTGGAGGATGTTTAACCCTGGGTTTTTTTTTGGGTTTTTTTTTTTTTTTTAGTACTATCTCGTTTTCTGAAGTTGTTTTGCATTTGTTGCAGAAGTAATTGTTTGGCACAATGCTGTGTATGAAAAGTGGGTGTTCTAGTGGTTAGCTTTAATGGGGGGGGGGGGGGGGACCTAGAAGAATTGGGTTCAAATCATTTTTCAGCCACTAGCACTCATTGTGACCTTGGGCAAGTTATTTTGTCTCCCATTGCCTCAAGTAGTTTTCAAGCTCTTTGGGGCAGGGACTCACTGGACATATCTAATATTGGTTATAAAATGCCCTGCTTAGGGTGCTATATAAACGCTGAGATAATTTTTTATTTTTTATTTTTTTTTACATTTAGTTTTGCTAAAATTCTTCTTTTGCTAAAACACGTGTAGTTTGTAGGATCGTTAAAGAAGGCATTTTTCTTCTGGATAGTTTTCCAGGCTTGATGAACTCGAAAGCCTCTGTGAACTTGGTGAAAGCCTGCGAAGCAAATATAAAGCATGTTTTCAATGCCATAATTACACCTATCTATGAAATCGTTTGTTCACTAAGGCAGTGCAAGGTGAGGAAACTCAGAATGCTGGACATATCTTCAGTGCTTGCTGCTTATAGCAGCATCATAAACTGTGTACAAGGCAAATGTTTCCTTACCTTATAAAGAGGTGCTCTCTCTCTCTTAGCCAGGGCATAACTGTTAGCCAGTGCAGTTCCACTACTGAATATACCTCCAAGGTTAGCTGGATATGTTTATCCAGCTAACTTTGCGAGCAGGATTGTGTCTGAATATGGATGTCAATATTTCTTTTAAGAAGTAAGGCATGGTGGGGGCTGGGGGAGAAGCTCTTGCCGTGGGTGTGTATTTATCTTTTGACACAAAGCTCTTTAGATGTGCTTCCAACAGCACCACACCCTTAAATGGATTATTGTTAATTTAATTCTGATTTAATTCTAAAATTGTTACCAAACAACCTATGTTGTTTTTATTGGTTTTTTTTTTTTAAATCATATACTGTAAAGAAAATGTAGAGATGTGCATCAGGTAAAATATTCGTTTCGGGCTTTGGATTCAGCCCACCGCAGGAAATTTTGTTTTCCCGCGGTTTAGGCTTTTTTTTTTTTTTTTTTTTTTTCGGGGACCTAGCGCGTGCTAACCCAAAAAACAATTTTTTCTGAAATTTCGGAAGAATTCCGATTTGTTTTTCGGTCCTCCAAACCAGGATGAATTAGACAATTTCGTTGAAGTTGTCTGATTCGTCCAAAACGAATGCACATCCCTAGAAAATAGTGACGTACATAAAGATAACATGGCTGACGTCTGATGCACAGCGTTCTGTGACAACGTATGTTAAATACTGTTAACTGGAAGCCATTGTTCCTATAGGTGCTGGGTGGGGCGGATAGGCATTGTGTAAGTCATGCTGCATGGTAGCAAATATCATTGATCATTGTTGCTGCTGTATAAACGCGTATCAATACTTTTTAAGAGCTTAGGGACACTTCTTACTCAGTGTACATTTAAGTCTTTACACTTCAGTCTGCTTCCTTTATGATCTAATCAGACATTGCCACTGACTAGGCAGTGGCAAGATCATCATCAGACCATGAAAGTGAAGGCTGCCGCTGATGACCACACCTGGAATATTAATGTATAAGTCTCCCTGATATTTTTTAAAACTTTTTTAGAAGACTTATCATACTAGAAATCATCATCAGCCCACCGCAGGAAATTTTGTTTTCTCGCGGTTTAGGCTTTTTTTTTTTTTTTTTTTTTTTTCGGGGACCTAGCGCGTGCTAACCCAAAAAACAATTTTTTCTGAAATTTCGGAAGAATTCCGATTTGTTTTTCGGTCCTCCAAACCAGGATGAATTAGACAATTTCGTTGAAGTTGTCTGATTCGACCAAAACGAATGCACATCCCTAGAAAATAGTGACGTACATAAAGATAACATGGCTGACGTCTGATGCACAGCATTCTGTGACAACGTATGTTAAATACTGTTAACTGGAAGCCATTGTTCCTATAGGTGCTGGGTGGGGCGGATAGGCATTGTGTAAGTCATGCTGCATGGTAGCAAATATCATTGATCATTGTTGCTGCTGTATAAACGCGTATCAATACTTTTTAAGAGCTTAGGGACACTTCTTACTCAGTGTACATTTAAGTCTTTACACTTCAGTCTGCTTCCTTTATGATCTAATCAGACATTGCCACTGACTAGGCAGTGGCAAGATCATCATCAGACCATGAAAGTGAAGGCTGCCGCTGATGACCACACCTGGAATATTAATGTATAAGTCTCCCTGATATTTTTTAAAACTTTTTTAGAAGACTTATCATACTAGAAATCATCATTACTTATAATAAATTCTTTGGTTTTGATACTATAATCATCAGTCCCCGTCCCCCCCCCCCCCCCCCCCCACACACACACACACACACACACAGTTGGTGATATACATTTTTGAAGTTTTTCAATCACTTTCCTATTATGTTGATTAATTATACTCAACAAATGTCTTGAATTCAAAGCAACCATTGATCCTATCCCGACACAAACCTGTTTTTTGATCTTATCTGCATCAGAGGTCATAAGCAATGGCTGTTGTGAATTTCAAAACTATGGTTAAGTACAATTGTGCAGCATAATAGAAACATTTTTATGTGCAAAGTGATTGAAAAACTTCCAAAAATATATCACCGATTGTGGACTATATAGGACTGATGATTATCATATTGAAACCAAAGAACATATTACAGTATTGATAGTTGGAAAGAGAGAGACTAGGACAGCAGAAGTGCTGCCTGTGATTCTGTTCAATTATGTCCGCTGTAAAAAAAAACAAACAACAAAAAAACAACAACAACAAAAAACCCCAGGGAGGTTTATACATTTGTATTTGATCTGATAACCCAGTGGTCCCCAACCCTGTCCTGTGGGCCCACCAGCCAGTCAGGTTTTCAGGATATCCACAATGAATATGCATGAGAGAAAATTTGCATGCACTGCCTCCACAACATGCAAATTTTCTCTCATACATATTCATTGTGGATATCCTGAAAACCCGACTGGCGGGTGGGCCCCCAGGACAGGGTTGGGGACCACTGTGATAACCCATCTCTAAGTAATTGGCCTTGTTTGATATTTGTACATAACCAGAATATTGCAGCTTATATTTGTGGTGATTCTAAATGTTGCCCCACCTGAAAGTATGGTTTATATAATGATGGATCCCCCTCTATGAATAGATCCTGAGGGGTCCTGACCCTAAAATGGATATTCTAGTAGTGCACCCAATTCCCACTTCCTGTGAGCCAATGAACACATCAAGATAAAACAGCACAGTTCTAATTATTTCAAGAACGAGGTCTGCAATAAAAGAAATACCGAGGCCTTGTCCACTTTTACATTATTAGTCAACTCACTGTATCCCCTCAAGGGTATTTATTTCTACTAATAACTGGACCCAATCATATCCATGCATAAACATAGACAGTTCCCCCAGCCCCTCAGAAGGCAGTTTCTGTGCTATATACATAGCAGAAAGCAATAGTGAAGCATGTGAAGAGTTCACCTGGGATGTGCAAAGGGATACCATCTTCTGACCCTGGGGTATGATGCTGGGACTGGGGATGAACAGGTTAAAATTAGAGCTTGGGCTTCATTGTAATCCACAAGTTGACTTCTGGGGAAAGTGAAAAACTATGCTTTTAAGGTGATGATGGATGTTACTGGAGTATATTCTGATGGCTCACTGATTAATGTAAGGTCTGCAAGGTCCACACCTCTTACCCTATGGGTGTATGAGAATGATTACTCATACCCTCCAATTGATACCGCCCAGTAATGGTCTTCCCTCAGGTCTATGGGACCTATATCATTTGCGCATTGGTGGCAGCAAGCAGTGCCCCAGTCACAGATCATAGGGGTCTGGCAGCGGCTTTTAGCCAGAACAGCAGCAATACAGGTTCAGCCAAGAATTCGCGTTATAACTAGCCTCTTCCCAAACCATATGCTAATCTCCTGCTGCCCAGTCTAACTGGGATACTCACTCACTGTATTAGTCCCTGTAGGAGCAGCAGACATAATTGAACAGAATCACAGGCAGTACGTCTGCTGTCCTAGTCTCTCGCTTTCCAACTGAACTCCCAAAAACCCCATCAGATTTGAAATCTTTGTCCTTTTAGCTTTCTCATTGGTCAGTTCCTCCCCTGCATTCCATTGGACCTTAGAGTCATCTGATCAGGGGTATCGTGCAGTCCGATGAGGAAATGACAGGCTGAGGCAGCTATGTTAAGAAGGGCTGCAGATGTTTCATAAGCTGCAAGCAAACCATGTCCTGGCTGCACTTTTGTGACAGGCCTGAAGGTACAGTGTCACTGCCCAAAGAGCAAGTTAAGAGAGCGCAACATAAAAAAGGATAAATCATCAGAGGATGCTGCATTTTCAGTCATCCAGGAGTAACACAGAAGAATATAATTCAGAAGCACAAATTGATCAGGCAGCTATATGTTAAAAGGGAGCTACAGGCTGTCATTCAGAGGACAGGCAAGACTGCACAGTCATAGAAAATTACTGGAATCCCTCATTTTCCCAAGCCTTGCTTATAATGTGGTATTGCATGATCACAAACCTAAACCAAAATTGCCAATAGGAATATAAACTGTATAATGAAAAAACAGTTGATATGGAATAATAAGTTCCTTGTAATTGTGAAAAAAAACCTCTAACTGATTAGCAAGTATGCCTAGAGCAAGTTTTCTGTCAGACCCTTGCATGCTAGGCCATGTCTGTGCAAGCTTTTTTTTAATTTATTTTTTTTTTTTACTTTCTGTTTTTTTTCTCCTCTGTCTCTCAGTTAATAAATGCTATCCATCTTGCCATTCTGTTCTTTGCCTCAGGTACTAAACAACCTTGTTTTTCTGTTCTGTCATGTGTAACATCTTCACCAGGCTAACGATGCCCAGATATGCAGACAGGCAATAATTCAGAAATAAAGTTTGCAAACTCTCTTTTTTTTTTTTTTCATTCTTTGAGAATGTTCAGGTGTCAGTGGAGAGTCCAAAACTGAATGTAGCTTACTATTATAGTCACGGAAATCAAGGACTATTATTTGGTACTCCTTGAAACCCAATCCAAGGAAAATGGCATTGATTCAGTCCATCCAACCCAGCCTCAGGAAATGACAAGCTTGAAAATTCCTTGAAACCCATATTCAGTGCTCTGGCAAGTGCCAGAATTATCCGGCTAAGTTTACCTGGGTAGCATTTAAACCTAACCAGCTGTATGCTGAATATAGCCGGTGACGTTAAAAAAATAAAACAAACAAAACTAGCCTCTACCAATCAACCTCCCCATCCCCTTTCCCCGATCCCCCTGTCTTGAAAAATGGTGTTTGGCTAAATCTCAAGCCCCCGCTCCCAGCCCAGTCACCACCCTCTGAACCTCCAAAAGTGTCTTCCCTAGGTTGACTACTAAGTGCCATAGAGCTGACAGCTACCTGCACGTTATTAATGTCTTGACTTCACTCTGCATGGAAAGATCAACTCTCCACTAGCAACTGTCAGTGAAGGGAACAATCAGAACTGAGTAATTTTATCTCCCTAAAGTTAGCCACCTGGCTAGTGCTGGATATCGGAGTGGCCCCCAGTCTGCCTTTTTTTTTTTTTAATCCAGCCAAGTTTTAGTTGAGTAATGATTTACTCTGTTAAAATGTGTCTGTTAAGTGAGTCAGGAAATTTAAAAACTCGGGGGTTGTCCTGCTAAATCCCGAGCTTAGTCGTACTAACCCCTTTGAATACTGACCTCTTTCTTACTAGAAAAAGTTTTAAATAAAGCTTAAAAGCCAAAATGGAAAAACAAACAAATTTCCATTAAAAAAACAAACAAGCAAACTGGTTCAGAACTGTTGCAGGGAGTAATGGGGTTAATTCTGAGAGCAACAGTAATAGATTTCAGAATCAACCAAATATTGGGTGTCAGCCAGCGCGAACGCAGGGCTCGCAGCCCAAATTCATTATGCCATGCTTATGAAATGTATAATTAGGCAATAAGGACAGGGCATATGTTTCTAGTGGCACACCTTGTGTCTTCAGCCACTTGAAAAATGCCAATCTCCCACAACAATATGTGCTTTATACTGCCTTACTGCAACTGTAAAAGGATCATGGATAAAAAGAAATCAGTATCTTTCTTCATTCAGTGATGTGTTATAAGCAAGCCTTAAGAAAATCAGGGATTAATATTTGGCAATATTACTTGGTGCTGGCTGCCGAATGAATTTGGTGCAGCAGGCAGGTGGGGAGCCCTGGTTGGAAAGGAGTCCAGATACTGTTTTCTTCTGTCAGAGTGGGGGGAGTGTTCCTATGTTTTCCATTTGGTGCATCATGCTTGATAGGGAAGAGAATTTCCCTACTTTTAAAATCACATTATATTCATGGCCTGCTCTCTTTTATCGTCTTGCTATCAGAAGCCAGCAAAGCAGAGGATCAGCCCTTTATGTAACCATGTGTTGAGCTGATTGACTTGTTTGTGAGTTCCCTTTACAGTAAAACCATAAATGTCAAGCGAAAAAAAAAGTCTTTGTTCCTTGCTGCAAAGGAACCTGATGCAAACTGCTGCCAAGCGGGGCCTGTAAAATAGATTGTGCCTTATTGTTGCAGTTGTGTCTTCCTGGGAATTGACTCTGTAATAAAGTTAACTATTGTTTAGTTGTAGGCAGCACCGCACACAAGGTCAGGCAATGTATAATAAAAGGGATAGCTAATACCTGGCTGGTGAAAACTTAGGGGCGTTGCCTGGATTGGTAAAATAAGAATTTGAACATTGATACTTGTTTTCAGCAGTGATGTAATAAGAAAGAGATTCACATTTGGATGGAGCCAGTTCCAGTTGACTTGCTCTTGGGAAGTCAGTGTTTCCTTTGCATGTCATTGCTGTTGGCTGCAAACAGAAAACCAATCGTGATGGGGGACACTTTTGAGGCCTACGCACTAATGTGCAGCGAACTTCACACACTGTTCCTGTTTGAGTGCGCACTATTGTGCTACTGGGACTTATATGCAAATAAACCTGGTAGCAAAATAGCATGCACAGTTTTTCTATGGGATATTTTGCAAAAGCTTTAATGATGCTCATTGAGGTCTAGTTGAGTTCATTTTTGTGAAATGGAGTTTGCAAGGCCTTTTTCGCTCGTAGGATATGCCAGTAAGATGCTTTGTATAATTTTACGTCGCGCTTATTATCTATGAATAGCCATTAAAGTTTGCTAAAGTTAAAATTGCCCATGAAAAATAGCTATTTGTGAAGCTGATTATTAGATTCTGCATGTTAAAAAGCGCAAATCGTGCAAGCTGTCCCATTTAATGTGCAGCATTAGCAATTTTAGTACACAAAATCGATTTTGCTAAATTTGCCGCACTGTAAAACATTGCCACGTCCATTAAAAAGATTTTGAAACATTTTGAAAGACTGTAAAAGCAGTGCGAGGTATAACTGATTAGGCAGCAAAAGTTAGCATTTGAATAACATTTATCCAGCCTGGGCCCTTGGGAAAAAGAAGCACAGAGAAAATGGTAACTTTTCAAGTGCATTTCTTGAAGACAAATTGTTGTAGTTTAAAGAAAATGTTACGGTGGAATGGCTGGCCCTATGGCTCTGCATGCTGCCATGCAGAGGACCCAGTTTTGATTCCCAGTTTTGGCTTCTGCTCTTTGGCAGGCTACGAATGTGGTTGCTCTGAAGGCAGCACTCCCAGCCCAGAGGGGAGAGGGGCCTCTGCCTTCAAGCAACAGTGACACCTACTTTCCAACTAACAGCACTTTTGTGCCAGGTTCTAGAGGGAGCTGTAATTCATGGTTTTGAAGCTGCGGTGGTTGGCCTATACAAGGCTTATGGCTAATGCCAGTTTCAGCTGAGCTGGAAGCCCAGGAAAGCAGGAGAAAGCTGCTGGTACAAAATAAAATGTTATTATAGTATCTTACAAGTTTACCCATGCAGTTATTTTTAAGGAAACGATGTACACGTGTTTTGTACTTATTAAACCACGACTCGTACAATTTCCCCAACATTGCTTTTTTTTTTTTTTTTATAAAAAATGATTTGGACAATCCTTGGGGTTTTATCACTTGCATTACTGTGAACAACAAACAGCTTTACATGGTGAAGTGTAAGAAGGCAGCAAGCTGCTAGTGGCATGAATCCAGCATGGCAGGTTTATAGAGGCAGGTAGCGTGCCTGTGCTTGGGTGTTGCCTTTGAAATCTCTGCATTGCAACATTTTTTTTTTTTAAGTAATATGCAAATACACACACACTGTTTTTTAAACCAAAACATTGCTACAATTTTCTATATGCCAAGTAAGTAGCAGGGCATAACTTTGATTTATTAATCCAAGAATGGACATCCAGCATTAGAAACTACGTCACTTGCCTTGTTTATCGGATATAGGGTTGTATTTTTTCATCAGCACCATTGTTGGGGTAACCAAGTAGGTTCTTTTTTTATTTTTATTTTTTTAATAAATAGTAAAGGTCTTTTTTCTGACGTATTCTAGCGTGTGGTTAGAAGACAAGAGTATTGAAACTTGGATACCTGGGTCATCATCCTCCCTCATCTGCTTACTCATTATATTATCTTGAGGAATGCAAACAAGACTTCTTGAGACTTTAATGATGCAAAGAAGACATTACACAACAAATTATTGTTTGTTTCTGTAAGGAACCCTTGGTTTCCTTACCAAAAGGAGTGAACCAGTCATTCTGGGAAGGTATAGAGAGATTAGTGAGTGGAGATTGAGAGAAGTAGGTGGTGTGTGCTAGAGCCTTTGTAAACCCCTGCCACCATCTTAGTGTGTGGATTCTTAGTTCAAGTTTTCTGGAGTTGCCCTGCTGTGAGTCAGCCCTGTCTCACAGCTACTTTTTGTTTGTTTTCTTGGAAAAGAACTCTGAGGGTCTTCTTCACAGAGACCTTGGTAACAAAGTGGAAACAGAGTGTCTTAGTCTTGTTTCCTGGTCCAGAGTTTTGTTGCTGGAAAAGGAAGGGTTTTTTTTTCCCCCACCTTTACTTTTGCTTATTTGGTTCTCCTTTTCATTAAGAGTTTTTGCTTGTCTTTACTGACTGAGAACTCTAGGGCCCAGGGAAGCAATTTTTGTTTATTCTGGGTTAGAGAAGTCTTTTCACCTAGAAAGGACCCAAGGAGAAGCTGTGTCATCACAGAGGAATGGATTCACATCCATTGCCAGAAAGAAAGAGTTATTAAGGTATCATTCAAGAGGATTTTCCCTACTGACCCAGGTGGACTGCACTTGGGAGGAGAGTGCCAACTTGGTACTGAAAGAAAACTGGGAGAAGGTCTACACTCACTTCAGCCTGATTCATTGGAAAAGTGAAAGAATAAAATCATTAAGAAATTAGCTCATACACATTCTAAAGACTTTTTACTGGAAGAAAACGGTCACAAATGTATTGATTTCAACCTGTAAATCAATTGAATTTAACATCAAACAGCTGTAAAGAACTTCTCAACCATCTTATCAACTATCAGTTTAAGCTGGAAACCACTTTGCTTCCAGTGGGATTATTACTGCTGTAGACATTTGTAGATTATCCATGCTGTTTACAAGGGACTTAAGGGGCAGTGTAATTGTTGAACAATGCAAAAGGGCCTTGAAATTAAGCTTCCCTTCACGGGGAACCCTCGACACTTAGATTTATTGAACTCTTTAAAGAGCTTTGTAAATAGGGTCTGAATTTTTATATTTGTGCATTTGGGTCTAAGGTTTTCTCGTACAGAGGTTACATTTCTTTTACAACACATAAGCATAAGGGCATGTGGAGGTTATAAAGTAGTTGCACTGAAACTATTTACGTATTTGCATTACTTTTAATGAGGGCACGATCACCCCCCATGCTCCACCCAATAGGGCTTAATTTACCAAGGCTTTTTTTTCCCCATTCTGTGTATATAGGAAACTAAAAATAGGAGGTAATTTTCTAAAGGATTTATAAGTGTAAAAATAGTCTGTCATAGCAATTTTCAAAAGCCCATTTACATGTTTAAAGTGCACCTATGTGCATAAAACCTGTTGACAATACAATAGCATATATTGTATGTTGTCATACTTTTCAAAAGCTCACTTACATGCATAAAATGCATTTCTACATGTAAAACCCAGTTTTAAGTGCATATATCCTTTTGAAAATTACTCCCCTTATCTTGGGAAATCAGCCTCATTGATTGCCAGAAGGCACTCTTTTTCACAACACAGAGGTCAATATGAAAGCT